>NW_027182498.1:307500-615000 GCF_040938575.1 Ambystoma mexicanum | reverse complement strand
TTTTCTTCTTCACTGATGACCTGGAGCTAGCTATGGCAACTATCGCATCTCTGAGGGAGATGTTGTCTTCATTGTTCTCCGGTTCCAATGATGCGGGCCGTTCAGGCGAGTGGGATAGTGGCGCGGTCGTGTATTGTTCTATTCTACTCTGTGTGGAGGTTTTCCTGGGTTTGTCCTTCCCCATGTTGCAGATTTAGTCGCTGTGCGATAGGGATTCCGTTTCGTTTCGTGTGGGGGGTCGAGCTGCGTGTTGGTCATGGGCCATAGTGCTATGTCTGCTTTATTTTGCCACTGGTCTCCGTGTGAGCTGTGGAGCGCTGATGGTTTCAGTGTTTGGGTCCTTATTTTCCGCTGCGTTTGCAGAGCTCACATGTGTCTCCTCATTGCTTCAGTGTTTAGAGTCTTTGCATGTCTCCTTTATGATTCAGAATGAATGTGTTTTCCCCGGGATGTGGTAGTATGAATTTATTTGTTGCATTGGTAGAGTTTTGCAGGTATGCCCGTTCAATTATGCAGGCGGGCGTAGTCAGCGTGCACCAACACAGATGTTAACAGTGTTACCGTATGTATGGATCCCCACAGGCTCAATCGTTCTGAGGGGTCTCCATGGGGGTGCGTGTTGCTTGTCGTATTTGCGTGTGTTTGCACGGTTTTCTTTTTCCCCCCGTTATCTCTCAACAGCCATACTCGGAGGGGCACATGGGGTCCAGTTCACGGTGGGACACCAGTCCTCTAGCAAGGTAGGCAAGGTGTTTGCCGCGTGTCTCCTCCAGGTTGTGTAGATTTACTCCTCTTGTCTCCTGTGGGATCTCTTCTATCCCACCATTCAGTCCTTGGTTTCCACCTGTTCCCGCCGATCGAGTTTCTGTGGGGGCAAGCAAGGATGTTCTTCAGGACTTGGGTATCACGTTGTATTGTTTATAAGTTATTGAGGGACACGCCTGGGTATTTGCACTTCGTTCTATCCAGTAACATTGGTGTTTGTTCTTTAGTTGAGTTGCGTGTGCAGTCTTTTGGGAGAGTAATTAGGCAAGTGTCATGCCCCTGGTGCAGTCATGAACGCATATATTTCTGGGTGTGCGGGGGAGTTGCCGTCTCCTCATCCCCGGTAGCTCCCCAGACCCCCCCCCACGGGCCCGCTCAGCAGCGGTCCGAGTTGTACGGTGTTCGTTTATTGCAGGATTAGTCGACGTTCCAGTTCCACACACGGCTCCTATCAGTGACTCTCCCCTGGGTTCTTTCGCAGGTACTGCATGGAGGCTCCGCAGATCGGATCCGTGGTGATTTGTGGCTTAGTTGCCTCCCTGCCTGTGACTTCGGGGACCCCAGTTACCGTCAGCGGCACAGCCCTCATCAGTCGCTCGGCGTACATTGGAGGGCTCTCTCGCCCCACTTCCTGGGTGTTGTGTCGCCGTCTCGGTGGTGTCCACAGCTGCCTCTTCCGCTCTGAGGCCGGGCAGCACTGCGCACCCCCTCCTTCCGCAGTCAGTGTGTCGCCGCAGCAGGGCCCCCTCTGGCACGCAATGGGACACAGGTCTGCAGCGGCTCCGCCGGAAGCGTGGGCTGGGGCTAGATCCTTGCGCAAGGATCCCGCTCGTTCTCCTCTGCGCTGCTCTGCAGCGTGTTACAGCCCTGCAGCCCGGCCGAGTCGATCGTAACGGCTCCTTTTTCTCTGGTAGTTTCTCGCTGCAGGGAGAGCTTGTCAGGAGGAGAGCGCAGCTCTGCTTCAATGAAGTTACCCGGCTGCTTTTCACTTGGCGGTCACGTGGCCATTTTGATTTTGGTTCGGCCTCAGGCTCTCATACTTTACGGAGCTGATATCTTCTCTTCCATGTACAGGTTCTGCTCTGCAATGTTGTCAGCTATATTGTTTATTGGATCGTGTTTTTTTTATCCTTGCTGGATCAGTATTTCCAGGATACTTTGCAGGATATGGCTGGCAGCCCTGCAGCACAGAGGAATCATGTCCTCATCGTGTGCTGGTTGGCCACGCCCCCTTAATATCAGTAACTTTTGAATAGAATTATTGTCCACAAGTTTGAAATTCCAGATTAAAATTCATAAAAATTGTTTGACAGTAAATGCGGCCGGTGTAAATGTCATATGATAAGCTTGTTTTACTGCTTGTTTACTGAGAAGCCATGTAAGAAGTGATATGGTTTCACGAACCCCTGAAGGGAGGATCAACCACCCAAAATATATTCCAGCAATGCAGTCTTTTATGTGTTACAGGGCCTGCGGTGTTGTCCCTGTAGTTATGGTTCAGTTGTTCAACCCATAGGAAGAGCAGTTTTTGGGATGCTTATAACTTTGGCGCCCTTCTACGAATCCTCACTAAACATTGCAAAGAAAAAGTATATGGCCACCTCTGAATGATTTTGCGAAGTTTGGTGCGGTTTTGTCAAGTTAAAGGGGGGGTCCCAAAACGTGAAATTAAGATAGACATATTTTGGAAAGGTTTTTGTTCATGCCTACAGCCCAAACAGCTGGACGGATTTGTACCAAATTTGTGCAAGGAGCCACAGCCTGATGCAGAAATCATGCTTTTTCAAATTTTGTGTAAACCCGTCCAATCGATTTTTATTTTTAAATTTTTTTTATGGCCAAAAGTTGGTTGAAAGAAATTAGTGATATCTGCATCCACTCTGCAGACTCATTTCCTGATTCGGTGTCTGCAGACAATTTACAGCCAATCAGTGAGGTGCGTAACGTTCGCAGATGGCAAAATGTGCACAGTTATTGGTTATTGCAAAACGATAAACTCTGGAAAATACATTTGTAGAGGTAAACTGGCAGTGGGGAGGCTAGTATCGAAGTCTTCTTCGAAGCAGGAGAAAAAGGCCGGTGAGTCGAGAGACTCTTTCCAGCTCAAAAAGTCCAAGAGGTCCCGATCGAGGAGTTGATTGCGGCAATCTCCGCCTTCCTGTAAGAAGGCAAAGAAGAGACGCCACAGGTCTCCTTCAACCTCAAGGTAATCAGATGCCTGAGGAAGTCAGATTCCCCGACAAAGTGGGACGCATTTAATTCGTAGATGTTGCGAATTTTCTAGAATGCAGTCTCGACCCTCATCACAAAAGAGCCATGCCCCGGTCGCTCCAAAGGACTACAGAGGGAAGTCGAAGGCTACACCATTGAAACAGAGATCAAAGCCGGTGTCTTGTCGAGAAAGTTCTCGATCCAATGAGAAGTCATTGAGGGTGTCGACGAATCAAGAGCCGAGTCCTGTTTTGGTTCTGACAAAGAAACACAAAGTGTGAAAGGCCTTGACGACTTTGTCAACTCCATCAGAGTCTGAGTTGTCGACATCGAGTAAACCGGTGCCATTTTCAAAGCTGTCGTTGACGGTTACTTCGACACTGCCAGAACCATTGGTTCGAAACAAGGTTTATGTTACGCTCACATGGACACTGCGGGGCATTGGGGTACGGTTGGAGCCCTCCCTCGACATGGCTCCGCTGGATCGCTTCTCTCTCCCAGTTGCTGCAGAGTCTGCTGTTCTGGATACTGGTATTGCCCCTGAGAGAAGATGAGAGGCAATGAGAATAGCATGGTAGTGTTGTGACTTCCCTTGACCCTCTCGTTCCAAAAGCAAGCGTTTTCCCATGCATGCCCTTCTGTTGTGGTGTAATGTTGAGCTATCCGTCCTGCTTCTTATAGCATGGGCGCTTAGAGTGGACCTAGTTGCTTCACTGGTCCTTTGAAGTGTTGATCCAGACAAGCTGCGACCAATCCACTTAGAAGGTAAGTCTCTTGATTGTGATTAAAGTTTATTATAATGTCTTTGTCTTGATCATTAAGAGTCATTCTAGCAATGTCTTAGCTCTTCCCAATAGGTGTGAAAATGCAGATCGGAGGATGATTGAGCTCCCAAATTAGCTGGTAAATTGGCCTTTATGATGGAACACTAGTCTCAAGTACGGCGCGGCCAAGGGTTTGTTATCTTTGATTTCTAACCTGTTGTGTTCTTTTTCCTTTACAGGAAAAGACAGGCGGCGTAGAGCAAAGTCTGGATGCTCGACGCAGCTCTGCGGTCGGTTGTAGGATGAAGGAGAAGAAAAGAAGCGGAGCTCCGAGTAGCTGGACGCCCGGATCAGGTGAGAAGAAGGCTTCCGACTCTGATAGTGATGGGATGCAGGTAAGAGGCGCGCGCACAGCGATGGAGCGGCTCGAAGCAGGTAAGGTGCGCCTTCAGCAGTGGAGTAGCTGGAGTCAGGTAAGAGGCGCCTTCCGCGATGGAGTAGCTGGGAATCAGGTAAAATGCGCCTTCAGCGGTATTGTAGCTGGATTCAGGTAAGCAGCGTCTTCAGCTATGGAGTAGCTGGAATCAGGTAAGATGCTCCTTCAGTGGTGGAGTAGCTGGATTCAGGTAAGAGGCGCCTTCAGCAATGGAGTTGCTGGAATCCGGTAAGATGTCTTCAGAGATGGAGCAGCTGGAATCAAGTGGATGCACAGGTAAGGACAGCGGTGAGCGTTACGCTGCAGAAAGCAAACGCGAAGCGAAGGCACGTGGATGGGTTGGCCTTATATAGGCTGGACCTGGCCCCTCCCTTTAGCCCTGCCTAGTGGCTCCACCTTGCCCCTCCCAGGAACTCTTGCACGTGCCTTCCAATGATGTTCTATGGCCACGCCCGGCCCTGATGCACGTGCCTTAGGCACAGAGTGTGCAAGGCACACTTTTTCATGAGCCTGGCACCAGAGGCGCCAGGACTGGGTCCATTTGGACCCTGGGGGTGAGGAAGGCCTGAACCCTTGCCCAGTGGCCATGGCGGCACTCCTCCGCAAGGCCCCTCTCACGGGCGTTCCTCTCCCTGGTCCAGGTTTGGTGGGTTTGTTATGGTGAAACCGCCTGATTGGTCGAGGTGCATGGACAAATTCCACAGGTTCCCAGGTGCGATCTTGAGGTCCATAACCCACCCAATCGATTAAGTAGTACAGTTTTGATCATACTATTTCGGAATCTAGGATGTCTTTAACCTCGTACTCAGGTTCTCCTCTGATAATTTCAGGTTCTGGGTTTTTTTTTATCCTAGACTCGGGCTTCAAGAGGGAAACGTGAAACACTGGATGAATTTGCATATTGGCGGGTAGATCGAGTTTTACTGCGGCCGGGTTGAGGATGGCCTTTGATGGGATAAGGTCCCAGATATCTGGGACGGAAGACCCAAGGTCCTTTTTAATGGTATTTTTCTGGCAGCCGACCATACTTTATCCCCAATTTGGTAATGTGGAGCTTTCCTTCTTTGGCTGTCAGCAAACTTCCTTTGTTGTTCCTTGGCTTTAGTTAAATTCTTGGTTGCTTCTTTAAGGGTTTGAGTAATAGTCTTATGTAGAGAGGTGATTGCCGGCATTTCTAGCTCGTCAAGCGGGTCAAAAGGGGAAGTCCGGGGATGCCGACCATTCATGATATAGAATGGGGTTTGTCCAGTGCTAGTTTGGATAGTTATTGTATGCAAATTCAGTTATCCAAAGAACGTCCTTCCAGGATCCTTCTGTCTGCTGCAGCATGCACCTCAGGTATTGTTCTAACGTCTGAGTAGTCCTCTCAGTTTGACCATCGGTTTGGGGGTAGTGACTGGTGGAGAGGCAAAGGTCAATCTGCGCTATCTTGCAACAACTCCTCCCGAAGGCTGAGACGAATTGCGTTCCTCGATCAGAAATCAATACTGAAGGGAAACCATGTAGTCTTATTACTTGTTCTAGCAATACAGTAGCCAAAGTCCCAGCCGTAGGTAGTCCTTTTAGTGGAATAAAGTGCGCCATCTTGGAGAACAAATCTACCACCTCTAAAATTATGTTGAAGCTGTCGCAGGGAGGTAAATCTGTAATGAAGTCGATGGATAATGTATGCCAAGGGACCGGTGGTATACTTAGTGGATGCAATAATCCTGTGGGGCTAGACTTTTGAGATTTCTGTTGTGCGCAAACTCAGCAGGTTGAAATAAAGTGGGCCACGTCCTTTCTCCAGGTTGGCCACCAATAATTCTTCCTGATTTTGGGTCGTGTTTTAGTAATCCCGGGATGTCCCTCCACTAATGATTTGTGGTAATTGGCTATAATCTTGTTTTGAGTTTCTTTATCTCTGATGTATAGTCTCCCCTGGAAATAGGGGAAATTGTTCGTGATGGAGTACTGGTCTCCTTTGCTTAGCCATTCTTGTTGAGCGGTTTGGTCCATTTGAGACTGGAGGTCGGCCTTCAAATCTTCCCAGCTGGCGGTTACTGCGATCTTATTCTGAATTCGCTCCTCTGGAATGATGGGTACTGGTTCGGATGGTATAAATGCGTCTTTGTCTTCTCCCATTCGTGACAGAGCGTCTGCTTTTCCGTTACGCACCCCTGGTCGGTATGTGATCACAAAATCATACTCCGCAAAGAAGAGAGCCCAGCCAAGCTGATGAGAGGATTGGGCCTTGGCTGTTTTCAAATATTGCAAATTACGGTGATCCGTGATAACGGTGACAGTAGCCCTCATTCCGAGTTTGGAGGTAAGGGAAAAATGATGCCGGTAAAGGATTACCAGCATCGCTTACCGCTACGGGCTATTCCGACCAACCAGACCGCTATTAACGGCATCGTAAAGTACAATGCCGTTAATAGCAGTCTGGGCGCGCGCACGCGACATACCATGCCCGCATTAGCGGCATGCCGTAAACTGGAGATGATCACAAGTGAGGCGGACATGCAAATAACGGCCTCCTGAAGGCAGAAAAACTGCATTCCTACCACGGACTCCCCAGGAGATATTCGATACAAAAATTGCCTTCCATGCACTGGCAGGCATGCCAAATAGTGTAGGTGCCCACGACAGCACCCACGTGGAGTTGGTGGTCCCGCATGGCATGGAGGTGGTGTATCGCAACCGCAAGCAATACCACTCCATCAATGTGCAGATGGTATGCAACGTCAGCAAGATCACACATTGCTGTGCCAGATATCCCGGATCAACTCATGACTCTGGTCCTGCGGAACTCAACGCTACCACGCTACATGGAGCGACATGCTGGACGACGTGCCTGGCTGCTTGGTGAGTTGCCTGACTGGTCCATGGCAGGTGAGGTGGGTGGCTGCATACTCCACCCGGGTGGGAATGGGGGGGTGCATACTCCACATGGGTGGGAATGGGGGGGTGCATACTCCACCTGGGTGGGAATGTTGACGTCAGTGCACGATGTGCACATCACCAAACACTGTGCCCCAAAGCAACTGAAACGGTAAATGACAACCAAATACCATAGTGATGAAGTAAGGCTGACACCCATCACTACATGACTAACAGGTAACCAGCCCACATCCCACAACACATCCACCACTCATCAGTGAATTTACCCCGACACTGCTGTATGAATATACGATGCATGTGCTACAAGATGTCAGTGCACACCATGAACCATCCTGAAGATGCAACCCACACCATAAGTCCATTGCACAGGACACACAGCAGGACCATAAATGGGGTCAATGCATCCAGGTACATGTGCATGTGGGCACAAATTACCTGCAGCCATGTGAGACTAATACAGTTGTCCAACATGAATGTGCGAACATTTACCTTCATTCCCCTCTCATGCAGGTGATGGTGGCTATCCCTTGAAGCCGTGGCTCCTGACCCCTGTCCGAAACCCACAGAACAGGCACGAGGAGGACTACAATCGTTCCCATACCCGTACACGTGTGGTAATTGAGCAGACCTTTGGCCTGTTGAAGGCACTATTTTGCTGCCTCACTCGGTCGGGTGGGGCACTCCTCTACAACCATGAGAAGGTGGCCAAGATCACCATGGCATGAGTAATGCTGCACAATATGGAACAAGTTACTTACCTGTAACTGTTGTTCTCCAGCATGGGTCTGCTATGGAATCACATGCTCATGCTCATGAATATTCCCCGTCGTCAGGCTGGGAATCCTCGGTAAAGAAAAAATCAGTATCCGTTTCATTTCTGATCTCTTTCTTAGTAGTAACCAATCACTGGTCTCTGGGTCATACTGCCCCAGCCAATGACTGCCCTCTCCCTAAGCCCCTCCCCTGGCAGCCATCCTCAGATTTGGGAGCATGTAAAGTAGCAGTATGACCAAGTGAAGAGCCGCAGAGGGGTAGGAGGGAAGGTTCGCATGTGTTTCCTTGCCGGACCCATGCTGGAGAACAACAGTTACAGGTAAGTTACTTGTTCCTTCTCCAGCATGGGGTCTGGCATGTATTCACATGCTCATGAATCTAAGAATACATAGTAGTACACACATGCACAACCACGGGAGGTGGCAAGGCTCAACATTAAGCATTACATAAACTCAACATTAAGCAACTCTTACCTCCTCACCAGGCCCACCTTCAGGTGAACAGGTTGCGCAGCACTGCTTGTCCGACCCTGGACTCCTCCCTGGAATCCTGGTTGACGCAGTAGAATCTCGTTAAGGTGTGCGTCGACCTCCACGTAGCAGCCCTGCAGATGTCCAGCAGGGGTACACCAGACAAGAACGCCATGGTAGCAGCGATCGCTCTGGTCGAATGGGCTCTCGGACGGCCGGGCAACAGTCGGTTTGCATGATGCAGCCGGAGAGCCATCTGGAAATGGAAGCCTTTGAGAGGGCTTTCCCTTGGTTCACAGGTCCAAAGTTCACAAACAGTTGTGATGTCTTCCGAAAACTCTTTGTGCGGTCCACGTAGAACTTCAGCGCTCTAGCCACATCCAGCGAGTGCAAAGTCCTCTTGGCTGGCAACGAAGGCGACAGGAAGAAAACTGGTAACACAAAGGGCTCGTTGAGATGGAAGTCCGACGGCACCTTGGGCATGAAGGAGGTGTGCGTCCTCAGCACCACCCTCGTCTCGTGAAAAGTCAAGTATGGAGGCTTGCAGGATAGGGCCTGGATCTCTCCCACTCGTCGTGTGGAGATGATGGCCAGAAGAAATGCAGTTTTCCACGACAGGAACTTCAACAGTGCCAATCGCAGGGGCTCGAAAGGCGCCCCCATGAGCCTGGTCATCACCACGTTCAGCTCCCATGCCGGGGCCGGAGCCTTCACCGGCGGGAATGAATGGAACAGTCCCTTCATAAACTCCTTCACCAGGCGATGAGACCATAGAGATGATCGTCCCGTAGTTCGGTGTAGCGGGAGATCGCCGCCAGATGTATTTTCATGGAGGCATGAGCCAGACCCGCCTTGGCCAGCGACAGCAGGTACGGCAGAACTTGAGGGGCTGTAATTCACAGAGGGCTAATCTTCTGTGCACGGCACCAGACAGAGAACCTCTTCCATTTGTGTCCATAGCATTTGAGAGTCGAGGACACCCTGGCCTTTGCAAGCACCTCCTTGCAGTCCGCCGGGATATTGTACCCTCCAAACTCTAGTGCCGCAGGAGCCAGGCCTGCAAGTTCAGCGACCCCGGGTCGTGATGGAGGATGGTGCCTCCTTCTCTGGAGAGAAGATCTGTGTCCGTCGTTAGTTTGACTGGGGGGGAGGCTGACAAATCAAGAAGGTCCGGGAACCAGATCTGTCTCAGCCACGCTGGTGCGCCGATGATCATCCTGCACTGGGACCTCTTGAGTTGGTTGACGAGTCGCAGTAGCAATGGCAACGGAGCTAGTGCATACGGGAACAGGCCGTCCCAGGGGAACGAGAAAGAATTGCCCATGCTCCTCGGCTGCGGAAGCCTGCTGGCGAACCTCTGGCACTTGGAGTTCGCCACCGTCGCCGCGAACAGGTTGATCTGGGGTTTGCCCCATCGTCGGAAAAGCCGATCCACTTGGTCCTGACGCAGTTCCCACTCGTGGCATGAGCGCAGCTCCCTGCTCAGCAAGTCGGCGATGGTATTCTTTATTCCTGCGAGGTGGAAGGGTACCAGAAACATCCCCTGGGCAACGGCCCAGTGCCACAGATCCGGGGCCTCCTTGGATAGGGACCTGGTTCCTCCCTGCTTCCGGATGTAGAACATTGTGGTGGTGTTGTCGGTGAAAATCCTTACCATCTTGCCCTTGAGGGACAGGAGAAACGACCTGAAAGCCCAGAACACTGCTTGGAGCTCCAGGATCTTTATGTGCAGTGACCTCTCCCCGGGGAGCCAAAGGCCTCTTGCATGAAGATCTCCGGTGTGAGCTCCCCCAACCCTCCAAGGAGGCATCCGTTGTCACCGTCTCCTGGTGTGCTAGGGTCTGAAAGTCTGTGCCTGCCACAATAGGCACGTGGGTGCCCCACCACCGAATCGCTTGGCGGAAGACCTCGTTGAGCAAGATCTTGTCTTCGAAGCTGCCCGCTGCTTACATCCAACAGGCGTCGAGGAACTCCTGTAGAGGACGCATCCGCAGCCTGCATAGGCTCACCAGGTAGATGCAAGAGGACATCATGCCGAGAAGTGACTTGATGGACCTCTGGCCATGTCCGTGGCCAGCAGGCGCTGCACCTTGCCCAGGATGGCCTTCGTCCTTTCCTCCGATGGGGAAGCCAATCGTGCCACTGTATCGAGCTTGGCTCCCACAAACAGTGCGACCTGCGACGGAACCAGGTGGGATTTGGAGAAGTTGATGGAGAATCCCAGGTCCGTGAGCAGTTGGACGGTCTTCGCTGTGTGCTCGATGGCAAGCTCCCTTGTCCTTGCTCGGATGAGCCAATCGTCCAGGCAGGGTTAAACGTGGATCCCTTGCAGGCGCAGCCGTGCCGCCACTGGCGCTAGGCACTTGGTAAATACCCTGGGCACCGACTTCAATCTGAATGGCAGGGCCTTGAATTGGTAGTGCCGTCCTTGGACTGCGAATCTGAGGAACTTTCGGTGTCCTTTTAGAGTGGGGATGTGGAAGTACGTATCCTCCAAGTCCAGCGATGAGAGGAAGTCGCCTGCCTCCAGCTGTCCCAGCACGTGCTGGAGGGTGACCATCCGGAACTTTTTGGCCTTGATGTATTTGTGTAACCAGCGCAGGTCCAGGATGGGGCGCCAACCGCCTGTCTTCTTTCTGACACAGTCAGTCCCGATAAAGAGTGACTTTCTGTTTGAGTTGAAAGGGGCGTGAGCAAGGGGAAGGGAACATCAAGTGGCCTGAAGACTTGACATCTCTGTTGTGTTGTTAATAAGTTTGAAGCTTGGTGAAGGAAACCCCCAAGAAGCTTACAGAAGGAACTGTGATACATTTACTTTTTTATGGTATTTTGGAACTTGACCAAACTGAAATGTGTGGAAGGGCACCCCAGAGAAGAGGCTGCAGCTTAGCCCTGTAGCTCCTGGCACTCTCCTTTCTTGATTATATTCAGATTATGAACTAAAAAAAAAAAAGATTGAAACTGCGGAGAACCCTATCCCTAAGAAACCCAAACCAGTGTCAGAGATGAGTGAGATTCAAAATACACAAGATATTTATACCTTACTACTGAAAATGGCACAATATCATATCCCTGAAGGTCTCTCAATTGGATAGTCGTGTTTCTGGTCTGGGAAATGGATCATCATCAATTTCTACAGAGATAGCAGGAAGCTTCAGGGTTTACAATAGCCTGAGAGAGGATTTGCAAAAAGGAAAAGAGAAGAGTTTGGAATTGGATTTAAAGATCAGAAGTAAGAACCTGAGGCTTGTGGGGATAGAGGAAAATAACAGTGAGGATTGTTACCTATGATTTTGGATATACTGAGAACATGCTTCAGTTGTGATCACTTTGGTCAAGGGGACATTGATAATATATACAGAGTCGGGAAGAAGTCTGGTCCTAAAGCCAGACAAATTCTCATCTCATTTATGACTGCAAGGAATAAAGAAGATATATTGAGAAATGCAAGGAAAAAAGGAAGCACTTTCTACAAAGGCAAGCAGATTTTTATTTACCCAGACTACCCTAAAAGAGTCACTGGCTATCAGGAAGTCCTTTAAAGAGGCCAAAAACTTAGCCAGGCAAACGAGTGTGAAAGTGTTTCTCAATAGGAACAATGTATTAACTCTGATCCTTCCTGGTGGTGAGAAAAGTACCATGGATCCTAAAGAAGCAGTGAGCTGGCTGGACCCACTACAGAATAAGTGTAGCTGAAATATTGGATTATCATAACTCTCTCTCCAAATATTATTTTATTTTTATTTTAGTCATTTTTTTTATATATACTTTTTCTTAACTTTAACATGATGATGAAAATGGCGTAAGCGAATTTTGCAGTTAAACGACCTATTTTTCGAAAAGAAACATACCTCGATCAGTGTTACATCTACGAGACAGAGTCAGAGTTATAAAAAGGGACCCTACAGTGTGCCCAGAACGTGGATCAGCTGATACAGAAGTGCGTGCGATCGGAGGCTCCGCGCGAAGATCAGGCTGACGGAGCTCACAACTTGTTATGAGACTGTACCCAACCAAGATTACGATGGACCAGTGGGTATTGTACTATACTATGAAGTCCTGCGCTAAGGGTGGCTGCTGAAATTCCACAATCGGTGCTATCGTAATGGTGTGCCCATGTGCTGAGGGATTGTGTAAGCAAAATCGCACGTTGGGAACGCGCTACCCTTCATTTGCACTTGAAAGGACACCGGTCTCTCTGGAGTGCAATCTCTCCTGCGTTCTTTTTAAAGCAGCGACGCACACGGTACATGCTTCCATTGTTGTTCGGTTCAATAGATTCCTCCTCTGCCGCCCGCTCAGGTTACGAGGATGGAAACAGTGGGGGCATGTTAAAAGATCCAACAGTCGTGCATGTAACGAACACTAGATGCACACGAATTATGCTTCTGTTTCCGGAATCGTATAACTGCATAATAAATATTGCCTAACTCGGGAAAAGAACGTCCTGCAGTGCATATTTTGCGATCCCGTTCATGAAGTGCTAGCTTCCATTTTATGACGTTAGAAAGTCCTGCAGTGTTATTGTTAAATGAAGCGTTATTACCTTTAACTTTGGAAAAGGCTTTCAACAATGCTGGTCAGAATGTAGCGAGCTACCATATTGACGCTTGCAATAACTCTGCGTTCTTGACAAGGGCTTCTCAACTTCTGGCAATGCCCTGGAAGTCCGGGTTGTAATGGTACCGTGCCCTGGTTATTCGAAACACAAACAGTAGTTCTGATCCCTGGAGTGGTTGCAGCTCCTATTGCGGATTATTGGTTTGGGCAGATCTCTGTAGTCTGGAATTTATTACAATGTGTCTTTGGCGGCAGAATTTTTCAGGTTTTGGAACTGCTTTATGATTGTTTGGATACGGAGGTACCTTCCAGTGGTGGGGTGACTTGGTACCCATTCAGCACAAATGATTCAACCACATATTATATCTGCATGATTCATGTCATACCGCTAATATGCGAAACTGTTAACTGTTAAGTGAATGATGATATTGTACCCTTTTACTATGTTTCAATACGTTTGCATTGAGGTGCTAAGGATACTTGGGGTGGTTGGGAACTAATGACATTTCAATCATCTTTGGGTGAGGTTAATACTGGTTGATTGTAATGTTCCTCAATTTTAACCATTTACTCTTGGCTTTTAAAATTTAAGGTCATATACATGGTAGATAGGAGATCCTTGCTTCTAACTCTTTTTGACTGGAAGGGTGGACTTTGGTTCTCTTCTTTCTGAGAACATGCAGGAATTGATCTATTGGAATTGTTCTCCCCAGTCCAGATGATAGGTTATTAGCTCTGTTGGTGTTTGAATGTGCTGCTTGGTAAGGCTGCAATCTCTCTTAAGACATATAATTCCATTCAATATTACCATGTATCTATGTAATGTTTGGGTTACGTGAGGAAGGGGCTAATGTTCCCTCATTTGTATGTAACATATGTTGAGATATGTTGGTGAGGTACTTTATAAGTTCTTCGGTTAACTCGCTAGATCTGCTAATGGGGCCCATGTGATGCTATCTCTAATGGGTGACCTATACAAAGGGCATTTTAGGAGAGGGCAGATTTTTATCCCCTTTATGTGGACTGTCAATGTGGGGGTGAGTCGTATGTGTGGTCCTGGAATGGAAGCTATTACAACGGTCAGGGTCATTGTCTCCCTTAAATACTCTACCTATTATGTAGATTGGCTCCGGAATAAGTTCTGACCCAGGTTGATTACTTGATGGGTGTACGTTTCTGAATGGTTGGAAACAGTGGGAATTATTTTTAGGTCTTTATATTATGATAGTTTTTAGTTTGGTAGGTTGAAATTGGATATTAAATGTGGAGAGTGAGTTAGTGATGGGGTTTTCTGATATTAAATTGTATATATCGTTAGTTCGAGTTTATTTAGGAGAGGTTGCCGGGGCAATAGGAGTTTTGGTATGTTTTATTCAACTTGTTACATTAAACCGTGGTTGGCTAACTGCTTCTGTTTCAGAGGGGGAGGTGGGGTTTGGGTTTGGGTTTTTTCTTATGTGTTTGAATTTATTGTTGAATTTAGTACAGTTGATTGAATTATTCTCTGTTTTACATGTGGGGTTGGGTGAGGTGGTGAAGATGAGTGAAGATCTGCGGTTGATAACTTGGAATGTAAACAGGTTGAATGATGTTAAAAAGAGAATGAACATTTTGGACTTGTGATGTATGTTTCATACAAGAAACACCTGGAGAAAAATGATATTGAGAAACTGAGAAGTGGTTGGGTGGAGAAAGTTTATAGTTATCTTACATTTCACAATCCAGAGGGGTGAATATTCCTATTAAGGAACTAAAGGACATTTTTAGATAAAGGACGGATAATTGCACTGTTAGTGGATATTCAAGGTCAGGTGGTATCTTTTTGCAATATTTATGCACCATCAGTGGATGATGGGTAATTTTTCAGGAGAGTGGCACAGACACTTCACGATTTTGGATCCAGGGACATTATACTGGGTGGTGATTTCAATATTGTGCTTGAAAAAATATGGACAGAAGTAAACTGACAACTAGTAGACATAATGATAGACAATATTTGGCGCTACATGATCTACTTTTTGAGCATAATTTAAAAGACTGTTGGAGGCTAGAGCACCCTTCTAATAGGGAATATAGTTTCTTTTCTGGTGCACCCTCAGTTTTTTCAAGATTTGATATGTTTTTGACGGCTGGGAAAATGACAGACAACTATAAAACAAGCGAAATTGGGACTAATCTTTTGGCAGACCACGCACATGTACTTATGCACTTACATTTGAAATTTGCGCTACACAAGCAATATCTTTGGAGGATGAATACCTCTATTCTACAAAATGATGAGTAAGTTCAGTGACTAGTGAAAGAAATTGAGTTTTTTGTGTCTGAAAACCATTTGGGGGATTTGAGTCCGGGTATTGTGTGGGAAGCTTTTAAATGTACTATACGTGGACATTTGATTAGTGTGACTAGTGGGCAAAGAAAGCAATGTGATAAAAAAGAAGCTGAACTTGTGGAGAAAATTAGTGAATAATCAAGAAAAGTAATGGCTAATTCAACAAGTGTAGACTCAGTATCAGAGATGTTGAGAGTGAAGAAAGATTTGAAAAAGTTAATAGATGAGCGTAATGAACGGAAAAACATTTATCAAAAATTTGCTTATTTCGAGAAGGGGGAAAAAATGTGACAGATGGTTGGCTTATAGATTACAGATGAGGGAGGCTGAAAGAGCTATAGCTCCTATTTGTGACAAAAATAATAAGATTTCATATCACCCTAAAGAGATTAACAATATCTTTCGAGATTTCTATAAGGAATTGTATCAAGATGAGTTGGGTGTGACGGGCATAGAAAGGAACTTCCTGGGGAAGTCAAATCTTCCATTGATTAATGAGTGTGATTCACTAGTTTTAGAAGAGGACATTACGGTTGATGAGATTAAACGAGCAATTACTAAATTGAGCACAGGGAAAACCCCGGGCCCTGATGGCTTACCAGTGGAGCTTTATAGGATATTACCAAATTCAGCCCTACTATTGTTGAAAGATATGTGTATACGGCATCTTTAGCGAATGGTTTGCTACCAGAAACCACGAGACATGCAATGATATCTGTCTTCCCTAAGAAAGGGAAAGATGACGCACTACTCGCAAGTTATATGCCAATAAGTCTTATCAATACTGACAACAAGATCCTCACAAAAATGTTGGCATTAAGATTGGAAAATTTACTTCCATCAATAATTCACCGAAATCAATCGGGTTTTGTGAAAGGGAGGAAAACCTCGAGTAATATCAGGAATCTGTTACATTCAATTTCCAAAGCGAGTGAGCAGCAGGAGGATGTTGCTATTCTATCCCTCGATGCCGAGAAGGCTTTTGACGGAGTCAGTTGGGATTTTCTTTTCACAGTGCTTGATGGGATGGGATTTGGGGGAAAGTTTGTGTCACGGATCAGATTGCTTTATAGTGAACCAACCGCTGAGGTTAACACCAACGGAATACGATCGAATAGGTTTACACTTGAAAGAGGAACTAGACAAGGCTGCCCTTTGTCGCCCTTGTTGTTTGTTGTTGCCTTGGATTCATTGGCAGCTGCCATCAGGGAAGAATGTAGGATAAAGGGTTTGTCATGCGGGGGACTAGAGCAGAAATTGTGGCTATATGCTGATGGCATGCTTTTAGTCCTCAGGGACTTGCGACATTCGATACCAGTACTTATGGATATCTTGACAGAGTTTCGTTTGTGCTCTGGTTACAAAATAAATTGGACAAAGTCTGAGGTATTGCCACTGGTGCATTGTTGTGATAAAAGATTTGTAATGGATTTAGGATTCAAATGGTATACAGACAGATTGTTATATTCAGGGATTTGGTTGACACCCAAGCTGTCAGACTTGATGAATGAAAACATGAAGATAGTATGTTGCAAATTGAGGGATGATTTGGAAAGATGGAGTCTGTTGAATCTGTCACTTTGGGGTAAGGTGAATGCTTTGAAAATGGTTTCTACCCCGAAGGTTAATTATGTGCTGAGTATGATCTCTCTGACAGTAAGTTCCATTTATTGGAATGATATAGATGGTTACTTCAAGCTTTCTTGTGGGATAAGAAACCCCCTAGATTAAAGTTGTGGAAGTTGCAATTGCCACTAATGAGGGGTGGTTTAGGAATACCTAATTTCAGAGCCTATCATCTAGCATATATGTCTAACGTTTTTTTCCATTTTTGGAGGATTCAAATGACGATTGGGTATTGGCAGAGACAAGTGACAATGGTCCTCTGTCGCCAGGTGCTATCTTGACCACAAACTCATGGCGAAGTTGTGGAAAGGATCCATTGATTGCATGTTTGAGGAACTCGTGGAAGAAACTGTGTGAATTGCTTGGAGTGGATGTGTTGAGGGATCCAGGTGCGTCTATATGGATGAATTCATCTATTAAGATAGATTGCAGAGTGGTGTTCTAGGCTGATTGGTATTTAGGTGGTGTCCGGTGCGTAGCGGATTTATTTAAAGATGGACGTTGGTTGACAGCTAGAGTATTACAGCTGGATTGTGATATTGAGAATTTCAAAGTTTATGATTATAGAAAACTCAGAAGTAAAATTGGAGATATTGATTTAGTGAAGACTTAATATGGAAATGTTTAAAAGGAATGGATTGGGAGTGGAGGGTGGGCTTGCCAGCTGTGTTTACAATATGATTGCATCTGAATACAAGGGAAATTATTCATTAAGAGATGAGTGGAGTAGAAGAATCGGTTCAGATATTTTGGAAGAGTTATAGAAGCAAATGTGTGAGAATGTCAGGTTATGCTCTTTGGGACTTATAGAGAGATCTAGACAGATTAAGATCTTAAATCGGGTTTATTGGACACCCGAAAGAAGGTGGAAGCGAGGTATGTTGGAGACTGCAGGTTGCTGGACATAACCCTGGAACACATTTTGTGGGATTGCAGGATGGTAGGAGTGTTTTGGAGGGAGATTGGTGCAGTTTGTGTAAGGGTGATTGACGGATTGCCAGCCTTGGACTTTAAAACAATGATATTGGTGCGTGATGAGGCCCTGGATGACCTTACTCAGTGTCAGAAAAAGTGGCTATTAAGAGGGTCTATGATTGGGAAGAAGATAATTTTAGGCAATTGGAAATGTGCTTTGAACCTGAAGATTGAGGCTTAGATCACGGACATGCATGCTTTGGCTGATGTGGAGAAGGTGCTATATAAGAGGGAGGGGAAAAAAAGATTGTTTGATAATATTTGGGGGAAATTTATGTTGCTGTACTAAATGAGGTAATAACAAGTTATGTTACTAATGAGGTGGGTGGGGGTTTGGGTGGGGTGATTTGGGAGGTGGTTTCGGATCAGTTATGCAATGATATGTTAATAGTTTCCTTTTATGAATAACCTTTGAATTGCTTATTTGATTGGTATGATGTTTCATTTTATGTATATTTGTAACATACCTATGCATTACTTTGTGTTTTGTTCGCTTGTAAATAAATAAAAAAAAGAAAAGAAAACGAACTTTGTCAGCTACAAGAGGCCAAAGAAAAGGTTCCTGCGAACAGCTCTATTGGTTGACATTGACCAAGCATCACATGGTAAGGCCGCCATCTGGAACCAACCTTGGTTCCCATTTTTGTTGAACCACTATTTTCTTATTTTTGAAAGACTTCCTATCACATTTTTACATAGAGTGAGCGCAAGCATTGGTTCAGACACAGACAGAATAATATTTTAGACTACTAGACAGTGACAGTCATTAGAAACATCAGTTAAGGGAACTGCCCCTTTAGAGTTATGCCCAGTTAGGCATTACACCAACCCACAAGCTCTAGTAAATAAAGGTTTTCGAACTAACTCCTTTGATTCTGTCTCTCTTGATACCATACCTGTCTCACACATTTTTGTGAGTTTTGTCGGATGAAATGTCATCCCAAAGGTCTTTTAGCTCAGTCTTCTCAGCTTTTGTAAGATAAGCTGTAGCATCGCGCCTAGAAACACCTGTGTACTGACATGCTATAATTGACTTATCATACCTTGCAGCAGCAGTTGAATTGTCTGAAATGTATTGAATGTCTATATTGGCATTCCACAAGTGAGAAATAGTAGGCTTGTAATCATTGATGTACTTGGAATCTTTGTCTCTTTTAATATGTGTTTTTGGGAGATTTGCCCTTTACGCTGTGCCTAATAGAAGACATGAAACTATTTACTAGACCTTTGCTGCAAACTGGTCTAGGGAAGCAAAAGCTACATTTGGTGTAGTATTTTCCTTTGTTTCTGTACCGACATCAGCAGTATTTGCCACAATTAATGCCTTTGAAAGCGTACGATGTGTGTCCATAGGTCAGTATCAGTGTCTTCTGGAGTAATGTCACATGTAATCTAGTGTTCAATAAATAGTAAAACGGTGGCATCACTGTCATGACCAATTTGGGAGCACCTTTTATCCACAAAAGCATGTGGATGTGTGGTGCTCCTCTGGATATTCTTTTCTCCAGAAGAAGTGTTCAACTTCTCAGAGAGGAGGGCAACATTTGTTTCAGATGGAAGTGCAGCATGGCAATGAAACTATGGTGAAAGTATCGCGATACATTGGGCCTCATCACGAGTTGGGCGGTAACCCTTAAATCTGGCGGTAACGCTATTACCGCCGCATTTAAGGGTCCTCCGGGTCACAAGTACAAATGCCGTTAGCGATATGACAGCCGGTCCAAGTACAGCCGGCTGTAATAACGCCGGCAGTAAAAGCGCCGGGCACCCAATTGTGCAATTACAGAGCCACCACGAGTTCGGCGTAGGCGCTATTAGCGCCAGAAAACCAGTGGAAAATCCACCAAAAATACCCCTAGCCAAATGCTGGAGGTAAAAGACCACATGAGACAGCAAAAAGTGCCCAAGTGAAAACAATGCAAATCAGAGGTCTACAAAGGACCCACCCATGCACGACACACACTTCCAAACACCATGCTGCCATTTGTAGCCGGGTGCCTTGACGTGGGCATGTACCTGCTATGCCTGGAGCTACAGAGGCCAGCCAACCAGGCCAGGGCCCTGGGAGCACAGGGGGTGGTGAGGAGGAGGAGGAGGCCTGGGCCCTGGGCCCTGACTGATGGGCAGATGGTGACCGAGTATAGGCTGGGCATGGCAACCATCACACAGTTGCTAGACACAATCGAGGCAGACATAGGCAGCCGTATTTCTACCAGCACTGCAGTTCCCCCGCTCGTGTAGCTTGTGTACGTGCCACAATACCTTGGGACTGGCAGCTACCAACACACTGTTGCCATGATGCATGCCATGGCCCAGTCCACAGTCACTGCCGTGCTGGGACAGGTGCTGGATGCACTGCTGCTCCATGTCAATGAGCACATTGTATTTGTAGCCACACATGCACAGGTGAACCAGCTGAAGAGCCAGTGCCAATTCATTGGACAAGACATGAACAACGTCATAGCAGCTGCGGACTGCACACATGTACCACTAGGAGCACCCAGGTCACATGATGCAGTGTGAAGAAAACATAGGAATTACCATTCCATGAATGTGCAGATGACATGTAGACCTGACCTAACCCTCAGCCACTGCTGTGGCCACTATCCAGGATACACCCACGACTCCATGAACCAGTGCAATAGTAACCTGCCACTGTACATGAAAAGGCACTGAGTCAACACATGGATGCTGCGTGAGTACAAATGAAGTCAGAAATTTATGTCAAATGACATCTGATGGGGGGTGGAGACACACAGTGAAATCCATGCATGCCAGCAGAAGAGAAGACATAGGCAGCACTGGCACAGCAACTTTCACATGCATGTCCCTTGCACGAGAACCCTTGGACACCTGGAACAAATCAGAACACAGCCAGTCTGTATGGCAAAGACATGTGGGAGCACTCAGATATGGAAGGCCAACTACCACAATGCATCCTGTGTGTGTTGCAGTGTTGCTCCCCACCCTGACACACCATAGATATCCCACCCGATAGCCATGGCATTGGTGCCCGAAAGTAGGCACATGCACAACAACACAACACACAAGTTGCTTGATCCACGACAATGTACATCCCTGAAACAATGAATCCTGATTGGCCAATCACATGCCCGGATAACTGTACATTATAGTGTAAATCGGCAAACGCAACACCACCCAAAGGGAATGTCAATGACACATGGCCAAACAACATGTCGCATGCACATGCAGATGCAAGGGTCCCCTCATCCAGCGACAAGGGACAGACCTGATACATCTAGACTCAGGTGTGGTGCTAACAATAAGTAGTCCATCGATCCAATGCTGCCCTTTGCACACCACACACCACAATGGAAGTGCCCATATGACAAGTAGTGCACATGTACCAGATGAGTGTGATACACATAAAGACTCACACATACACCGAAACACAGCTGCATGTCGACCTCAGACCATGCATGTCCTGCAAGACGCAGTGCGCATGGCAACATAGCAATGAGATAGCAGGACCTCTTCAACAGAAACTTGATTCTGCTGCAAATGTCACTGATTACTGAGCCTTGTGCACCCACTTAACCAACCTTGTCCTCACACCTGCATTCCCTCCCTTGCAGAAATTCATGATGTCCCCAGTACACATGGCTCATGACCCCTGTGCGTCATCCACACACTCAAGCTGAGCGGCCATACAAGATTGCACATGGATGTACACATATATGCGTTGAGAGTGCATTTGGACTGCTGAAGGCACGCTATTGGTGCCTACACCGTACGAGAGGGCCATTGACATATGCACCTTGAAATATCGGCAAACTCGTCCTAACGTGCCATGCTGCACAACATTTGCTGTTGCAGGAATGTGCCACTGTCTCCTGATGGCGATGTGCAGCCACCTGGGGATGGAAGTCAAGATGGTTATGTGCCCGGAGCTGGTGCACATGTACACAGGGTTGGGGTAGGGGAGGGGAGGTTGGCCAGACAGGGCTTGATTGAGAATGGACTCATACAGTTGATGGGTACATGTAACAAATATCACTTGTACATTAAAAAGCACATGATCACAATCATGAATGTCCATGCTTTGTATGAATATTGGAACTTGATTTATTAATTGTTTGACAATCCTCTCTCCCCCCCAGTGAACACCCCAGCACACAATCCCCCCAGTGAACTCCCCAGCACACAACCCCCCCTCCCCCCAGTGAACTCCCCAGCACACAATCCCCATTACCCCCAGTGAACTCCCCAGCTCACAATACCCCCTCCCCCAGTGAACTCCCAAGCACACAATCCACCCTCCCCCAGTGAACTCCCCAGCACAAAATCTCCCCTTCTTCCCAGTAAACACCCCAGCACACAATCCACCCCCCCCAGTGAACTCCCCAGCACACAATCCCCCCCACCCCCCAGTGAACTCCCCAAAACAGTGCATTTAGGTGCATGTTCTCAGGGCCCACAAAAACTGTGCCATGTCCATCTATGATGGTCGCGGGCGCTCTCAAAGTCCGGGACCCTCTGGTGAGCGGGCTCTGAGGTGGCGCATTGACCGGCACCTAGGTAAAGGCTCCAGGGACCCTTCGTGGGCGTGGTAGAGGTCGATGGGATGGCTCCTGTGACCTGCAGCTGCTGGCGGAGAAGGTTGTTGGATTCGCTTGTCTGACCTGCATGTGCAGACGGTCCCTCGCACAACTCCCGTACCCTTTACCCAAAAACTGTCAGAGCCGCGGTGCATCCCTCCACCACTTTCCAGGTCTGCGTGTTGTCTCGGGCCATGTACTTAGTGGCATCTCATATGGCTCAGCTGATGGCCTTGATGTGGCAGCTTGCACTTTGGCCATGGACTCTATTTTCGCCTGTTTGGCCTCAAGTACGTCCAGTCGTGCCATCACGGCAGCTCCTGTGATCATAGGTACCTCTGGTGGGACGGGGTCCGGGCTGACAGCTTTGCGCTGCCTGGGAGGGGGGCTGTATGGGTACATGTTAGCAGCTTGGATGGGGCTGCTGTGGTCCAAGTGCCTATCCTCTGGGGTACCATATGATGGAGTATGTGGGGTGTGTGCTTCCTGTGCACTAGCTCTGGGCTCCCCTGAGGTGTGGCCATTCCTTCTGTGTCACTGCATCTGGGTGAGCTCAACAGTTCTGGCTGAGGTGCAGCTGTAGCTGTCTGTCCCTCATCGGGCTCTGACCCACTGCACGATAGGTTGGGGTGAATGAGGCACTGACCCCCTGCAGCCATGTGGGTGCTACAGCCATCTGGTTGGGCTGCGGTGTGGTGATGTGGGATGGGTCCGGCGTCGGGTTGCTTCCAGGCAGGCCCTTTGCGGGGTGGTGGTGCTGGTCGAGGAGCGCTGCCTCAGGCGCCGTAATGTGGCCACCTCACCGTCATTGTCGCCCTGTGGTGATCGCCGTGTTCCTGTGGGGTACATAGGGTGTGGTATGAGTTCAGGGCTGTCTAGATAAGTATCATGCATTTCATGCCTTCAAGTGGGATTGAAGACAGTAGCAATCATGCATTGCACTTGCATTATGTTAACTCCCCATGTTGTGATTGGTGGGATGTGTTGCTGTGGAGGGACACTGCACAGACATTTTTGTGTGTCATCATCACATGCGTGCTGGGGATGCACGGTGTCCATGTTGCTGGGGGTGTTTTCATGCACATTAACACATCACGTAGCTGTGCCATGGATGTCTGTCCCCCGGCCCTTGTATTGATGCAGTGCACGTACAGGGAAGTCTAGGGGGCGCTACAGTACGGTGGTACAAGGGGTCCGTTATGGGTGTCTACAGTGCCTCGTGCACATTGCATGCACATTCATTCACTCAGGGTCTGCATGTGTGGCCCTTACAGGTTCATGCATTTTGGGGGGGGGGCTCACCTGCAGCCTGCTGGATACCGGTGCCAGCCTCCGCTTCTCCGACTCCCTCTATGGTGCCCATGTCGATGAGCATTGTCACCTTCTCTTCCCAGGGTGTGAGCTCGGGTGGTGGTGGTGGAGGCCCTCCTCCAGTACCCATGCTTGCACTCCTGTGCTGTGATAGTATGCCATGTACTCTGACACGCAAGTCATTTAGGCACTTGCGACATTCCTCCCCATCCCGGCGCACGCGCCCCACTGCAGACACCCTCTGGCTGATTTCCCGCCAGATCTGCGCCGACGCTGCCCGCTTGACTTGCGCTGCTGTGCACCATTTAGTTCTTCATGGTGGGTCACTGCCTCCGCCGCAGGTACGGCCAGCTCCTGGTCACTAAATTTGGGTTTCCTGACACTGTCCAGGGCTGACTTGTCCCTAGTGCGCTCCTGTGACATTTTTCACTCTTCACGGGGGTGGATGGCTTGCAGGGGCTGTGATATTCGACGGATTGTGATTTCCAAAATGGCAGCAGCTTTATTTCCGGTTCCGGCGGTGATGCGTTTCCCGCGCGCGCTATTGGTGCTGCGGCACGGCAGTAGCGCACGGTGCGCTGGATTTACGGGTTCCTGCCCAATTTCTACACCAAACGCTATTTGCGTTAACGCCATGCCCCTGTACACGTGTACTCGTGATCTGGCGGGCTTTCCGCCGGGGGGCTTGGCGTTAGCGCAAATAGCACTCGCCAGATAATCCGCCGGATTACAAACCCGACTCGTGATGAGGCCCATTGACTTAATCAAGAGAGCAGAGTTCTCCTGTACTTTTTATGTCTATTCCTTCTTTATTTTGATTTACAGTGGGTAGGAAGTCATGCAAGTCATACCATGCATATTCTGTACAACTTAAAAGTAGCAAACCATTTGGGTGCCTAGGTTCCTTAACATACAATGTACATTAGGATGATGTCAGAACCAGTATTCCTTTGTACCACATGTGTTTGCCAAGAGATTTGTGATACTTGACTGCAAAACTTCATCTTTGTTTTTTATCTTTTGACGTAGTTGAGTAGCTGACATGTTTAAGAAATAAAGCCTGTTTTAAGTATGTGTACAATGTATTCAACATTTTGACTGAATCTTGTGTCTTCAGAATGCATTCGAAAGAATGATATTCAGGTGCACTTATTTAGTTATGTCTGTCATTGTATCTTCCACCCTTTCCTGTAGCAAAGAGTAATGGAAAACAATGTATTTCTACACTTTTTTTTCATATGCTCATTGTAGACCCTTTGGTTTGAGGCATTTGATATGTTTCTAATGCATCTTCCATAGTGTCTCTGGAATGTAGTGGGTGAATTGTATACTGGTATAAAATGTCTGCAGCTATAGCATCAACACGTTGAAATTGGCCAGTTTGCGGTGCATCCTCAAATATTTGGGTGCTTTCTTTTAAGTTTTCCTCTGTTTATATATGTATAGTATTCATTGTTTTCCTTAAGATAGTCTAGGACTTGTTTAACTTTGTTTAAGTCAACTAGTTGTTGGCAAGTTTTGTTTGTCTTTTGTTGGCACACATTTCACTAGTACAATCTAGGATTGTTGTAGCAGTCGATTTACTCATAGAGATTCTACATTTTCTTTGAGATCTAATGGTAAATACACCAATTTGCCACAAATATTTTACTGTAATTCTGATGGTGGCAATTTGGCAGTTTTGGGTTGGAGACAGATTGTAGTTTGAAATGGCTGTACTGTTAGTTAGGATGCTCTCATAGAGATTGTGGAAGTATTTACAAGTTATTGATAGCCAGTGAAGGCATTTCATTTTATCAAGCTTAGTATTGCAGTATGTGCATAATATTAAGGAATCGGGTATATTGTATTTATTGTCTCCTGTTGGATCCATTGGGATACTTCATTCTGTTCCACTTTGTAGGCCAGATGTAATAATTATTTACTATTTTTTATAAAAGGACAGATAATTTGTCTGGAATTTCTGCAGATGTGTTTTGAAACTTTGCTATTTCTTTTTTTAATGTGCTTGCAAGGAGGTTACTGTTGGCAAGTTGTTGGTAGATGTTTTCTAAACAAACTGTATTCTGTTTAACTACTTCAGTTCCAAAATATTTAGTTTGCATGTATTCTTTTTGTGCAAGTTGTTCTTCGGCTGTTCCATTTACGTGATTGTTATTTAATTGTTGGAGTTCTAAAGCTGTACTTTTTACATATTACAATCTATGGACAAGGTTTTGCATTTCAGAATGGTGTTTTGCTAATATTTTGTCTGATGAAAGGAAGTTCCTGAAGGTGCAGGCTAATGAATGTTCTCTTAGTCCAGTGTGGATGCTCAGTGGGTAAGAGTCCATGGTTCGTAAAGTTTTCATTTTACTTTTTTCTTTTTTTTTTATTATGTTATTATCAACTCTGTGATCTTAGATAGAACATGAAGATAAAAACAAACAAAACAACCTTTAAATTACAATATCCATCAATATAGAAAACAAATTATGTACTACACCATTAAACATCATTCACATTTTATTCGATTTCTAATCAAGATTACTAGAGAAAAGTAAAAATCAGTATCCAAATAAAATTATTATAAATATCTCAATAAATTATCTAAAATGCCTATTTCATATAACATTCTCACGACCTCGTAGTTAGGCCCTGCATTAGTGCAAGTGTATACAATCTCCCCCGCAGGTAAGAGAGTAAGCCTACATTCAAATGAATTGTGTCCTCCAACGTATCCCACATCTTTGACATGTAATGTCCACAGCTGTGCTACTTTGGACATTTTTCGGCAGAGGGCGTCCTGCGTCGATGGCGTCGGGTCGATGTCCCTCGAAGGCCTGCGTCGAGGACGACGTCACCGGATGTTATAAATAGGATGCATAGCGCCTGTAGCCTCAGTTCCGTTTTTTCTGCAAATGTTTTTGCTTCGAGAAATTGGTGCGTCTTGTGTATTCTTCGTGAATGTCTTCTTCATCTACCCCTCTGACTCCGCTTTCTGGCTTTAAAATTTACCGGGACTGTAAGCCTAAAATGTCGATTACGGACCCGCATTGCATTTGTTTGTGGTGTCTGACCGACAGTCATGACACCGACGACTGTTCAAAATGCCAGTCGCTGACTGCTAAGGCCTTGCGGGAGCGTAAGGGGAAGTTACAGGTAGGTCGGGGTACTAAACCCCAGTAAGTCCCGAAAAGCTGCGCAAAGGGATGTCCACCGACAATTCCGAGGGTTGATTCTACTCATCGGAAGGGGACCCGGGGATCTCGATCCCGGAGTGGGTCCCGCCACTTGTCCTTCTCGTCTCGGCACTCGCGGAAGCAGCGTCACCAGTCGACTTCCCCGTCCTCGTCGGATGATGGTGCATCGAGGAAAGTGGCTTGTCCCACTAAATCCTCGACTCCTGAGGAATGGGAGGCCTTCGCGGTGCAGTTGCTGGCGATTTTTCAATCCCAAGGCACAGTTCCGTCCACACCTTCAGAAGAAGCCGGCAGGGAACGGTCTTGGACCGATGCTCAAGTGCCTTCGGCCCTGGGTCCTCGGCACGAATAACATCGGCAACCGTCGCGGTCCCGTTTGGACAAGGTTCAGATTGATCGGCAGAGACGTGCTAGGTCCAGCTCTCGTTCTTCATCCCCGGCGAAACTGTAGATGTTTGGTAAGGGCTCGAGATCGGCATCGACTCCATTGGAGCCGTGTCCATCGGATACGGAGATCAGTGCTTTGCCTTCACTCCAGCCCTCTGCACCGTTCTCGACGCCGGAGACGTCAGCACCCTCGATGCCTTCGGGCCATTTGGCAGGAATTTGCAGATGGAGGTCCCTGGTACTGTGGATGCTCCAAGGAATGCTAAATCCAAGTCGGTGAAGCCTGTCGGGGACTCTAGACCCACTTCTGTTCCTAGGCAGGAGTTCTTTCTTCCTCTGGATGATATCTATGAGGATGAGGAGAGGTCAGATTTGGAGTTTCACCCTGTTGAGCCGGATGTGGCTACTGTCTTTTCCGGTAACAGTCAGTTGGAGGAGTTACGTCAGTCATTGCATGATGCCAGTGGCCTGGATACTTCTCCGGAGGTGGAGTTTGCCAGGCCTGAGCCTGGGGCTCATGTGGAATCCTCATATAGGAGATTGTTCGCTAGAGTATCTTGGTTGGTCCAGTCCTCCAGTGGCATTTGTTCAGGATGACCTCACTGATATTTCTGTTCAAGGTCCGTCCACTGACCCAGTGTTGCCGTTTCATTTGACTTTGCAAAAGAGGGTGGCGGCTACTTGGCAGACCCTGGAGTCTCTTCCGGCGGTTAATAAGCTGTTCACTAAAAAATACCACCCTTCCAGTAGCGACCCCAGCTACCTCTCTTCTCACCCACTCCCGAGAGTTTGGTGGTTCAGGCGGCTACGGCCACCTCAAGGCAGGCGGCGTACCCTACTATCCCTCCTGATGGAGACGACAAACGCTTCGACGGTTGAGCACGCACAGTGTTTTCTGCGGGGAGTATGGAGCTGAAGTCAGCCAGATCCACTTGTGCCTTGGCAAGATTTTCACACACTCTGTGGAATTGTGTCCCTCTAGCAGCTGAGCATATACCAGAGGGTGAAGAAAGGAATGCGTTCCTTGCTCTTGTGCAAGATGGCAAGTTTCCCATGTGTGAATCTCTACAGTCTGGGTTGGACAGGGCTGACAGTCGTAGCCGGTCCATGGCACCGAACACCATTATACGCAGGTTTCTGTGGTTGCGGAAGTCGGGCTTTTGCTCTGGATGTACAATCCCGTCTTCTGAACATGCCCTTTGATGGCTCTCATTTGTTTGGCAGCAAGGCTGACGAGAGCCTTGAGAGGTTGCAAACCTCAAAAGCTGCTGCTAAATCTTTGAGCCGAGCTGTCCGTCAACCTCCGCCTTTTCGCCCTAGGGGCCAGCAGTGGAAGGGAAGTTCCTCTCGTTACTACTCCTCTTTCGGTAGGACGAGGGGAACAGGCAATCAAATGGGTCAACGTAAAAGTAGCAGCGGTGGACGGGGAAATAGAGGTGCCAAAGCCGCTCAAGCAGCTGCCTCTTTGCCTTCAGGTGTTGCCGCAGCCGCTCCAAAACAGCTATGAGGCCATGTTCCATTGTTCACCGGTTGGGGCCAGACTGTCTCAACATCTCGAAGAATGGTGAGCTATTACTTGAGATGCGTGGGTTCTGGATACAAGGGCCCACGGCTACTCCCTTCCCTTCCTAAAGCGGCCTCACGACAATCCACCAGGGTCTCTCTCTTTGAAGCTTCCAGATCCGCTCCTTGTGCAGGAAATCTTGACCCTGCTGGAGAAAGGCGCAATAGAACTGGTGCCTGTAGCGGAGAGGAGCAAGGTATGATATTCCCCATATTTTTTTATTCCAAAGAAAGACGAGGGATTGAGACCCATCTTGGACTTGCGTTGGTTGAACAAACTCTTCCGGAAGGGCAAGTTCAAGATGGTCACTCTTTCTCAGGTCCTCCAGGCCCTTCGACTTCAGGATTGGTTGGTGTCTCTGGACCTACAGGATGCTTACTTTCATGTGCCGGTTCATGCATAGCACAGAAAGTACCTGAGGTTTGCGGCTGGCAGCTTGCACTTTCAGTTTCGAATCCGGCCATTCGGATTGACCTCAGCCTGAGGGTCTTCACCAAGCTAATGGTGGTGGTGGCAGCGTATCTCAGGCGAGTGGGGAGTCACGTCTACCCCTACCTGGACGACTGGCTGATCTGTGCACGTTCTCCTAAACAAGCGATGGATCATCTAGGCCTCACCTGCCGCTCCCTCCACAAGCTGGGTTTCTCCCTCAATTTCAAGAAGTCACATCTGACACCTTCCCAACAGCTCCAGTACATCGGGGCTATGTTGGACACGTCCTTGGGAAAGTGCTCACCCCCCAAGGTGAGGGCTCATCACATTGTATAGATGGTGGACAAGTTTCAACATGCCCAGCGTCTTACGGCTAGTGAATTCCTAAGGTTGCTCGGCCTCATGGCATCCTGCATTTTTCTGGTGCCAGAGGCCAGATTGAGGATGAGATCCCTGCAATGGGTTCTGAAGCTGCAGTGGTCCCAATTCTCAGGCAAGATGTCGGATCCCCTGATTAAGGGGGAGCCATTTTGGCAACCATGGCCGGAGGTGACAGTAGCGGCAGACACTGTCGATCTTCAAGCGCTCGTCTGAAGAATTATTTTTCTTATTTTAAGATTCCTTTGATTTCCCATTTTCTAAAAGGGCTCACTAATGTGTTCCCGCCATCCCCGTTTCAGGTCCCGGTATGGGATCTGAATTTGGTCTTGAAATTCCTGATGGTTGCTCCGTTTGAACCTTTGCACTCTTGTCCTTTGAAATTGTTGTCTTTGAAGATGGTTTAGTTGGTTGCGGTTACATCCACTCGCAGAGTGACTGAATTACAGGCACTTTCATCTAAGCCATCCTTTACTGTGTTCCACAAGGATAGGGTTGTACTGAGGGTATGTCCATCCTTTCAACCCAAGGTAATGTATGAGTTTCATTTAAGCCAGAACGTGGTACTTCCTGCTTTCTATCCTCCTCCTCATCCTGGTAAGGAAGAGGAGCGACTCCATAGGTTGGACCCTAGGAGAGCTCTGAGCTTTTATATTTCTAGCATGTCCAGGGTCAGAGTGGATGATCAACTCTTTGTGGGGTATGCTGGACACCGATTGGGCCAGGCTGTTACCAAACAGACCTTGTCCAGGTGGATTATCCTCACCATTACTAAATGTCACTTATTGGTGGGCAAGGAACCTCCTGAGGGGTTGCAAGCTCACTCCACTAGGGGCGTGGCTACTTCCACAACCCTGCACGGGGAGTTTCTATTAGGAATATTTGTGACACAGCAACATGGGCTTCTATCCACACCTTTGTCAAACATTACTCCCTGGATACGCTCCATGGTCAAGATATGGCCTTTGGTAAAGCGGTTCTTTATTCTGCCGGCTGATTGGGTACTCTAAATTCTTCTCCCTCTTCCATTCACTGATACTGCTTTGGGAGTCTGTCAAAGTTGTGGAATATGTTGGAGGACACAATCCATTAGAAGAACAAGTTACTTATCAACTGGTAACGTTTTTTCGACTGGATGTTCCTCCAACGTATTCCACATCGCCCTCCCGGCCTGTCCCTCTGGAGGATTTCCTATGCTATTGCAGCTTGCGTTCCCTCAAGGCTATGTGAAGTCATGCAGTCATTGTGTACGAGCAGGTCACACGTTATGGAGGAAAAAACAAACTGAGGCTATGGGCGCCGTGCAACCTATTTATAAAATCCGATGACGTTGTCCTCAACGGAAGCCATCGAGAGGCATCGACTCGACACAGGACGCCCTCTGCCGAAAAATTTCCAGAGGCGCACAGCTGTGGACATTACATGTCAAAGATGTGGAATTCGTTGGAGGAACATCCAGTCAAAAGAACGTTACCAGTTGGTAAGTAACTTCTTCTTTGATTGAAAGTTAGTTGGTGAAGATTTTATTTTTAAGGTTTATTTTGCCATAATGGTGTCTGATAGTACTTCATAGCCTCTTCCATTATTGTCTGACAATTGGGTTTTGTTGTTCTTGTTTTTAGGTTTCTTCATTGATGTACGGTTCTATGCTGGTGGTGTGAAACCATTCACCTGCACAGAAGTTAGAAAAGGTTTCTATATAGACCTTGCGTATGTTAAAAGTTAGCTTTGTAGATTCTTTATTAATTTAGTCAGTAGTTTCATTATGTTTAAAAGTAATATGAAGAATGTTCTCTTTAGTTTCAATGTGCTGTCGGTCATTAGCTTCAAGGAAAATTTTTCTCTGGTAGTTTTTAAGTGAACAATGTCACTTTTCAGATTTGTTTATCAGATTGCTCAGAAAAATGATTGTAAAATGGACGCTTAACAATTGTTTTACTCTGGCTACATCAACATTGGTAGATAAACTTTGCGGTGGATGTTCAGGAATACTTTCCTTACTACATATGTTTTACTTTTATTTACAGGAATTTAATTCAGCATGAGATTTAGTTCCTCTGTCTAAATATGGCGAGAAAGCCGATGCATTTCAGAGTAATTCTCCATCTTCAGGGCTTCAGTCAAGCCATATGTCACAATAATAAATACAGTACCCCAATTTGTAGAAAACAAAAAACAAAAACCCCATAAAGTACATACCATGTTTGTCAATAGACAGTTTCAGCATAGAAAAAACAGAAATAGAATATCACAGTGAACATCATGAATATCATAAATAGAAAATTAAATTGGGATGTACCTTATTCACTGAGCCTTGTCACTATAAATTCACCCAAGGAATAAAAAGGAACAAATATGTCTTGCTATGCTTAGTACATGGTACGCAGTGCATTGCATTGTTCTATGTGTTTATGAGAACTCAAACTGATAAAGTTATAGTTTATTTCCTTATGGACTTCAAATCACTGCTTTCAAACGTGTGTAGGGAGCTGTAAGGGTAAACAAGTTTTTACTTTCTAGATCACTGGTGAGCAGTTAAACAGGTGTGACTGAGCGTTAGTCCGCTTACCTTCCTCCTTCCGGACATAGGTGGGTGAGCAAACCCAACTTTTTGGTTTTCAGGGGCTATATGCTGACACTGCATGTAATGTGGTAGCAGTGCCTTGTGTGACATGTTGGCACTGCATGGGATGTGATAACAGTGGTTAAATGGAAAATGGTTTTGCAAAATTGTTCTGCAGTACCTATAACTGCATTTGTTGGAAGCTGGTGGTATATGTGGGCAATGCATGCAATGTGGTAGTACTGCCTGCAAAATAGTGGAGCCTTATATGTAGGTAAAGTGGACGCAATTAAGGATTGCCTGTATTTTGTTTTTAGTAAAAGATATGCAATGCATAGGTGTTTGTGCAATAGTACCATTTTGACATTTGTGTTAAGGTAAGGAAAAAATGCACTTGATAAACACTGCTGTGGTAGTGTTAACCTGCACTTCATCTGAAGAGGTGGGAAATGGTGGCGCTATATGCCAGCTGATTGCAAAACATGATATGTATATGTAGGGAAATGTTTTGCCTTTACAATTGATTTTATTCGCAGGAGTTTAGTGAAAGGCAAGAATAATGTATAGATGCACTTGATGTGGAAGGTGTAATTTGTTGACACTACATATAATGTGGTAGAAGTGACTACTGTGAAATGTTGGCAGTACATGACATCTGATACCAGTGGTTAAAAAGCTGCATACCGTATGGAGGTGCTGGTACATATATAAGCATGTGGTGAAACAATGCTAGCTTACCTGTACTGCCTCCTTAGATGTAGATTTTGTTCAATCTGCAAATAGAAATGTGGAACAGTATGAACAGTAGTTTGTGATAGAGGAGATTCTGAATCACAGTACATTATCTGAGTAGAAAGGTACATCTGAACTGTGCATCTAAGATGACAGGTTACATTTAGAGTTTTTGGGGGTGATTGGTGGATGGATGTGTGACTGTTTGAAAGTAGCCAATTAGGGTGTGTTACACAGATAAAAGTAAAAAGGTTAGAAGGGCTGTCCTGTGTGATGAGGTCTATGGACATCTGCAATAATCTGTGAACGTGCATGTGCCATACGGGTCCTTTAATGATGTCCTGCATGGAAAGAGGACTGGAGGGACCGCGAACGGCAAAAGCAATAGCCAATTGGGTTTCCTGGTTGTGGAGGAGGAGATGTACATGAGAAGAGGGTAGGAAGTTTTTCATTTCTTGTTTGAAGTGTTGGAAGCATGGCTATGAACAAGACTACTGTTTGAATGTTGGGAGATTCATTGGGTGAAGGGATATGCAGAGCACCTTGGCATCTCTGACAATCATGGATTAGAATAAGCGGACGTGTCATGGCATGCGTGGAATGAAATTGAATCAACTGTTACCTATGTCTGAAAATATGATGCATTTGAAATATCCAGACTTGATTTGTAGTACATTGTGGAGGCAACAGTTTAGAATATGTTACTGGAATATCTTTGCAGCTTGCCATTACATATACTTTTATGGAAGTAGCAATGATTATTTATTTATTTTGGTATTTATAAAGTGCACCTTACCCTGGGGCATTGGGACGCAAAAAAATCTTGACAGTTGCATACATACATATTACTGACATTATGTATTGTACAACTTGGTTAGTTACATTAGGGTAGTGGAATGCATGAATTGTGCATTTACAGTGGTATCATTGAATTACGTTCAAGTAATTGTGAGTATTTATTTACAGTGGGCTGGATGTGGGGAGGGATGGGAGAAGCTGAGGGCAAGGTGAAGGTGGGGGTAATGTGGTTAGTTATGTCTGGTAATTTGTAGTCATTTGTTCCCGAATTATTCAAAAACAAATGTGGATAAGATCAAACTTGTTTTGTGCACAAATTGAAAAAGTCAGGCATAATGTTAATAAAGCTGTATGTGCATTTTTACAGGATTTAGGAAGGGCATCTTTTCACAATGAGAAGGTATGGTATGATGGAGTTTTTTAAGAGATGGGAGTATATCTAACTACTTAGATTTTCTGTCTAATATCAAGAATGCGTTGAACCAGTTGTGAAAGAAATAAAAAAGAAAGAAGACTATAGAAAAACATGTGGTAGTAGTAAAGGAAAAAAACACAAAACATAAAAGGCTCTAAAAGAAAAAAAGGCTATTTTAAGAGCCACCAATATAGTAAGGAAAATAGTGAAGTGAAGTTAAAACTCCACCTTTTTTTTTACACAGTGCAGTCTGTGGACTTTTTTACTATTTTACCATCCACGGACTAAATGGGGCCAGAAAAGGAAGGGAAGTTATGGTGTTGGGTCATGTAATGCGTATGGGAAGTGAAAAAGCCTTTAGTATGGCTGAAACACTTACCATGCATGTTACACTTTGTTTTTTGTATCATAGAGAAACGTATTAGGGACAGAACATTATTTGTCATCTTTTCTTTCTCTATACTATACAAACACTCCATTATTCCCATTGGCATAGAACTTAATGTTAATGAAAATGTTGGAGAATCCTAGTCGAACTACTTAATGCAAAAATGTATAGTAGATGGATTCTATAAGATAATGTTTTTCTTTTTAACTGAAAGGCGGTTCCCAATGGAACCTTTGTTTTTTTTTCTTCATGCTATTGTTTATACTGGAGATAGGGAGAGGCAAGGAGGAAAGGTGGGGGATGGAAGAGGCACCAACCACTGATAGGGAGGAACAGGTGGACAGAGGAAGATGTTGGGCCTGATCTTAAATCTAAGGTAGCGCTTCTCGTGCTCCTTCACAGCAGCCTTGAAGGCGCTTCATAGCTGGTCCCCACTGTAGAGGACTGCATCGGAGAACATACAGAGAACTGTTGTCTGTGAAAGGAAAGGATCAACAGCCTCTTGTATAGCCTGGGAGGCAGTAGGAGGAATCCTCTGCCCCACAGCGGTAGATTATGTGGTGGCAGTAGCAGTTGAGGGAAGATGGAATAGAGGAGGTGAGCCTACTACCTGAGAAAGAAACCACCTTTCTCAGGGCACCAGGGTTGAATGTGCGGGTTTTGCGGCTCATGGAGGTAGTACCAAAGGAGTACTGCCCGTGTTTTCTGTGACTGAGTGTGGCTCCACACTCAATGCATTTAACACAGGTAGCCCGAGTCTTTGGCACCCCTCCAACGTTGGTAAAAAACCACACCCATGATTCCTTTTTGAGTGCCCATGGTAGTAGGTAACTCGTCTACCTCATCTTCCTCTGCTCCATTGACCCTGTTCCCCTATCCAGGCGGTGGTGGTGGGCCCTGGGGCAGAGGGATGGCCATGACAGATGCCATTTTAAGTTCCCTTGCAGCTCTCCAAAACAAGGTGCTCTCAGGATCTCTGCCAGATTGAGAATGACTAAAAGTAATGGGTGGATCCCTTCAGAGGAAACATCCGCGGATCGTTCATCTGCCTGCGGACTCAGGAGTTTAAACTAGGACTTGGAAGTAAGTTAAGAGATCATCTAAGACTGGCATTAGGAGGTGTGGAAGGGTAAATCTTCAACTTTAAACTTCCTAGATTAGCTAAAAATTGATGTTTCAAATGTCCACAGAGCATGGACAGTGGTCGCGGATACATCATGCTGCATGGGCGTGGCATTTCATGACATTTGCGAAAAGTGCCTCATGCAAGAGCAGACATGTCCTGAATAGGTGGGAAGTTCGTGAACGTCAGACACCTGGGTGACGTCACAATGACGGATGTAGGCGGACACACAAGTGTGAAGTCTGTGGACTATTAATTGGCATTTTTAAAAATGTATATACTGTATATGAACAATAAGTTAATATGTAAGGGATGGGGAATCAGAGTCAGAAACATGATCAGGTCAAGCAGGGAGAGAGATTTCAACAAAACGTCTGTAATTTATATGTTCTTGAATTGATTCAGGTGATTGTTGGGGAAAGGAGGACAGGTACAAGTAGGGCAGTGAAAATCAACATTTCTTATTACATGATTTTTAACATGTCACAAGTTCTTTAAATTGATTACTAAGTTCTCCTACTTGTAAAGACAAGTTGGTGATTTGATTTTGTTTATTTAGTAATTGGGGTTCTCTTTGTAGTTGTTCAGCGTCTTCATGATTAGTTTCAGGTGTCTGATCTTCTACATTATGCAGTATAAAGAAATGAGAAATTAAACTTGTAATAAGTTATGTATAAGTTACATTATTTGCTTGCTTTATATCATATATTGTTTACTGTAAGTGGCTTGGTCATCAGTCATATCATCTTTGTGGAAGTACTCCTCTAGCCACTCAAGTTTGCTTGCCATTTCTGTCAAAATATAGAATGGTCATATTTGCTTATGAATAATGTTTCTATATTGAATGATTACAATACAAAAAATATTTCTTGGGTTTTTCGATTTTACTTGTAATCGTAAAGTCCCTTTAACAACATTTTTAACAGAATAATATATATATATATATATATATATATGTTACTGAGATTTGTGGATCTGCTTCGAATCACATGCTATGCATAGGCTGACATCTATTGGTAGTCACAGAGTATTGCATGACCTGTTTTCGAAATTTGAAAATGGAAGTTGACTGGGCGTGGTTGTAATACTGTCCCTCCGATTGTTTTTTTTTCCATCAGCATAGTGGGTTGCTATTATTTACGGAGTTCCTTGGCTAACGCCATTTTTTACAAAAAGTTATAAACTTAAATTAGTTGTTCGCGTCCACTCTTATTTATCGTTTCAATGACCTTCCTTGAGCGGTTTTCCATGAATGACTTAAGGTCCGAAGCTTTAACAGCAGCTACTTGATTCTCAATGACCATTGGCCTGTTACAGTAGGGAGAGTGGGGTTGGCATATACTCTTTCACATAGAAAACATCTGTTCTTTTCTATCTGACTTACATTTGTCATTGTGGTGACTTGTACATCAATAATAAAAATACACCCTTTAAATTTTGCCTGTCCTGCAATCGTAAATACCCTTGGAAAGACACGCACCATGTTTGCAATCATTTCCTCCCTCTGAGAAACACTGTAAATCTTGTAAACTATTTAAACCAAAAACATTAAAGGACCAGCGTACAAAACGCTGAGTGGCCCACGCCATGCAGGCGAGGCAACCATTGATGTCCCAACGGGCGCCACAGTTTCCGAGGAAGAACAAGACAGCTATGGTGCACATAGTAACGGTGAAGAAGACATGGGCTCTTCTGAATCCCTAGTGCCAGTCCCTACCTCCCAAAAGCAGGCTGACGGTCCCGTGATAGAGACCACACCCGCCGACAAATGCACACATTTGCATCGCACCAAGTACACAACCCATAGCTGTGCGCTGACTAAATCACCAGACAAACACTGCCACGCGGTGTCAGTAAAGTGATAAAACCATTTTCTAGCTTCAAGCATTCTTTGTCCTCTGGAACCTCACCTACTTTATCACTGCATGACAAACATCCAAAACAAACGCTGAGTAAAGTAACAGACACTGCTCCAGAAAAAATGATTCCTTTCGCGGGCCAAGAAACAATTGCTGATAATCAAACCATTGACGCAAATCTACATTTCATACAGTTCAAATCTACAGTTGCTTTTAAAACATGTTTCAAAGACCGTTTTAAAGCCTAGTCCTATTAGGTTAACTGCTCTTTCCATGCCCATTGACATCACGTCAAAGACACACAATATAACCTTCCACATCATCTTTATGAAAAGCTACACTCTCAGGGAAAGGATTCCAGGGATCCTTTTCAGTTTCAAGATGTCCCTAGCCCAAGCCAGTGGACTAGAGCGAAGTTTGAGGGAACAATGAAAAGAATTTCATGATTTGTCGATTTCATGGGCAGGCACCCAGACCAATTTACAAACCCACAAGGGAGCGGTGGGGCCCTCCTGCAAAAACCCCAAAGTTACAATCAACACACCCCCTCTGACACTTCATCTACTCAAACTGCCCCTCCAGATAACCCAGGAGCATCAGATGATCTCTACACCTTTGATGACCAACAACAAATGAGAGAACAATATTCACAAAATGACCAATTTACTCAAGATGACCAATTTTATTTATTTATTACTTTTGTTATATGCCCAGACCCGGAGGTATCTCAAGATCAGTATTATGACGATGATGACCCAGACATTTATTTATTGCCATCAACTAAAGACCAAGATCAGCCGGGTTCTGCTTTTTCTCCTACACATAACCAACTGCAGTATGACCTACTTATTAAGGCAGCACAGCATTTTAAAATTGACGCGCAACAAGCCCTACAAGATAGAGAGGTTGTGGATGATATTTTAGGTGACAAAAAAATCAGTCACACAATTTATCCCATTACTACAATCCGTGCAAAGACGCATTCATCCTTCTTTACTGACTCCATCTTTACCTAGAGCCGTAAACCCTAGAATAGAAAAAACATTTAAGCATGCACACCCACAAATCCCCTCTTTATAAGGGGACAACTTAAACCAGATTCCTTGGTTGTTACAACCACAAGGAAAAGAATAGGTACCCCGCAAGCATCTGCAGATGCACCCTCTGTGAAAGCAAAAAACTCTATACCCTAGGCGGGAAAGTGACTACATCAGCAGCAAACCAAACACGCATTGGAAATAATAACACCTTTTTGGCAACTTATCAATGCCACCTATGGGACTTGATACAGTTCTTGAGCCTTTAAAATACCAGATTCAAAAATCAGCATCTGAAGGTAAACGGGTTACCAACTGCATTCTCAAAATCAATTTAGATGCAGCAGATAACTCTGGCTGTATCATTGCGGTGGGAACACTTTTAAATCCCAACATCATCACCAAGACGCAGGAAGATGTCTCCACAACATCAAGAAATCCTGCAGGAAGAATTCAAGTCTCTCCTTCAAAAAGGCACAATAAAATTGTTTCCAGCTCACGAGGTAAACAAGGGTATCTATTCAGTGTAGTTCCTAGTACCAAAAAAGGATGTAATTATGCACCCTGTGTTAAACCGGCACCCAGCCAGCAGATATGTGAAACCGCAAATGTTTCGAAGGACATTGCTCCAAGAAGTAATTCCCCTCTTAAAACAGGCGGATTACATGGCAACATTGAACATGAAAGATGCATACTTTCATATTTCAATGCTTCCAGTGTATCGGAAATACCTGCGCTTCGAACTAGGAAATGCCCACTATCAGTTCAATGTGCTCCCCTTTGACATTTCATCAGCGCCAAGGGTTTTAACCAAAGTTCTAGCAGTGGTAGAAACACTCCTGCGAAGGCAGTACCCTTATCTAGATGACTTGCTGGTGTCAAAAGAACACTCAAGCAACAATCTATCTAGTGTTCTGTTAGGAAAGATTTCATTTTATGTGTAATTTTCCCTCCAGTTGTACACCCCCAAAAATGTTGCAGCTGTTTAGACACCATAGACTGACTTTGCCAGAGAAGCACAGCCTTCAGCTGCACTCCTCTGGGCTTTTGCTAACTTTTTATGGGGAAACTGACATGCCCTTAAGACAGTCAGAACTGGGAGACTTTGTTTCCATTAGTCCTTTTCCAATGTTGCAACGTTTGTGCAACATGTAACAAGTACACACTTTACAGTACAGTGTACTTGGGTCTCTTAGTCTGTTACAATGACCCTAGATACTCTCGTAGGACTTTTTTGGAGATGTGCAGATGCGTCATGGACAGGGTTGGTGGCAGCGTATATTTTCATGTGATTTTAACCCTTTTTTGCCATGTTAACAGCGTTGACTGTGTTTGGCACGAATAGGTGGCCTGGCTCCAAAATGGCCATGCCACTAGGTTCTTTGTCCTGTCCTTTGGCCATCTTGCCCCTTTGCCTTCCCCAGGTCGAGCTGATCGGGTCAGTCCTTATTTGGACATGCAGTTTCCTGTGAAATACCAAGCTTTCGCGGGGTTCTGCATGCCTTTTGTGTGTGCATCCAGGATGTGTGCTGGGGTGCCTGTCCCCAATACACATCCTGGGTGCCAGAGAGTCTGGAGTGCCATGAATGACTAGGACCACTGTGGTCCGTGATTGGTCCACGTATGGAGTGTGTGTTTGTGAGCAGATCTTGTTAGGCAGAATTATATACAGTACCCTTTGGGAACACCACACACAATTAAGACTACAAGTAACAGTACAAATTCACCTTTGGTACAAGCATGTACTACACAGTGAAGTGGTAGCGATGGCTGAGCAGCCAGACTTATCTCAAGAGCAATTGAGCAGTATCAATAGTTACACAAAGGACAGCAATTACTATGATTCAAACAAACACTGACTCAAGGTTTCTGAGTAAAAGAATATACATTTATTTACACATCAGTTATAAAACATTTCACAAAAGTAAAGAAGTTGAAAAATCACATTACTAATACACTACACCACTCCCAATAGATTCTGGACAAGTTAAACTCAAAATTAAGTGTGAGCAAAATGGCACTCCAGCAGTTTAAAAAGGGAGGGAAAAACAAAGTTAGACTAAAATTGAGCAGCACCAACAGGTAACTAAGCGGGGCAATCTAAAAAGAGGAACTACAGTGATGGAATCGTATCAAAAAGGCTTAGAGCCAAAGTCAGTAGGACAAAAGTCTTTTGCTCAAGATCACACAGTTCAGGGTAGTTCACGGTTAAGTCTTTGCCAAGAGTTCTGGAAGAAGTTGGTCAGCAGAAAAGTTAGTTTAAAGAGAAGGGAAGGACAAGCCCTCGGATTGGCGAAAGGTTTCACACACCTTCACCGCGGCTGTACGAAACGAACAACTGGATTTGCACAGTACCTTTAAATGGAGAAGAAGCTGTAGCTGAGGCAGACGTTCCTGGCAGGTCCTGCAGGCTCAAGGTTCCTGAAGCGACTGTCGGACTGACATGAAGTAGGAAGACTGTATATAACAATATAATTGCCTGGTTATCTAAGAACTTATATGATATAATGCCCTCTGGAGGTAAGCTTAGACCCTTTAAGAATTGTTCCAATAGAACGAGAGTATATGATAGGGTCATAAGAGATATGAAAAGGGTGAGGCAAAGAAATCTGCGTATCTGTGACCTGAGTGGTTTAGGTCCTGGGATGCTATATAAAGAGAAGCAAAGGATTAGAAACTCTTACCATAATGAGATAAGAAGATATCTGATATCTGAGAATAACACCAATTGGAAATATATGGTTTGCCTTCTTCTGAATGGTAATACTAGGAAATTGTGGGCTAGCTTTAGAGCTCTTGGTGGAGCTGGGAATTCTGAGCTAGCTATTCCTATTGATAGCCGTACGTGGGTCGTGTATCTTGCCAATAAATTTAAGGGTGATACGACAATTTTGGTTAAGAAACCTATCCATACTTTGACTATACTAAGGGAAGATATTCTTATGATAATTAAGAATCACAAAATATCCAGAGCCCCAGGGCCTGATGGCCTCTGTAATGTTATTGTAAAGGATAACCCTGAGGTCTGGTCCTAGGGATTATCTTCCAGAAAATCATTGATACTGGTGTTATGCCTATTTCCTGGAAGATATCTCACATTATTCCTGTCTTTAAGTCCGGACATCGGAGCCTCCCTGGGAACTATAGGCTACTTGCTCTCACTGACGTGTCTATTAAGATATTCTGTACACTAATCTTCGTGAAATCATGAAATGGATTGATAGTAATAATATCCTAGGTAAGGCCCAAACTGGTTTCCGTAAAGGATGTTCTACCAAAGACAATATATTTATCGTTAATACCCTCATTGAACAGCCTAAGGGTTAGAATAGGCTGCCTCTTTATATGCCATTTGGTGATTGTTCATCAGCTTTTGACTCAGTTGAGCGTCAGAGGTTGTGGGCAAAACTTGAGTCACTAGGCATGCCATCCCATCGTTTGTATGTCTGTAAAATGATATATGATGAAAATAAAGCCAGGATTAGGATAGATAATGAGGGTCCAATGTCCGATCCTGTCGTTATCGCTAAAGGGGTAAGACAGGGTTGTACATAGGCACCTACTCTGTATAATCTATTCAAGGCCGACTTTGGTGGAATATTTAAAGCAAACATGAATGCCTTCCCAAAATTGGGTTCACACAAGATTGGCTGGATATGCTATGCAGATGACATTGTAATCTTTGATAATACCTATAGGGGCATCTGTAACAGTGCTAGTGCCATCTGTGATTATGCCAACACCAATGGTCTTACAATTAATCTTAATAAAACTCAGTTTATGGCTGTGGGCATAATAGCTGTAAAAAGTCTGGAATTCCCTGTGCGCTGGGCGTGATAAAAAAAAAAGTAAATTCCTACAAATATTTGGGCTATGAGCTGTGTGGTGTAAAAGGTAACATGAATAAGTTGGTACAACAGAATAAAAGAGCAAAGATTATGGCCACACTCACAGCAGTTATGTCCTTCTCTAAAAAACAGCTGGGTGTAGCTCACTTGGAATCATTAACATCTATAACCCAAAGCTGGTGGCCATTTTCTGTACGCTTTGGAGACATCATTCTCAGATTGGTCTGACGCTACGGAAGGTATTATATGGCGCAGAATACTTGGTCTGTCCAACTATACCCCTGTTCTGGCGGTCCGGTTGGAAGTGAGGCTGATCTCTCTGGCCACCCAAGTTGACCATAACAGGGCTAAATTGTATGTGAAAATTAAATTTGCTCATCCGGGAACCCTTCTATATACCCTTAGGGAAGGTCTGGAGGAGGATAAGATGGAGGCTCTTAATAAATTTAAAGAAAAAAACTTGCAATTGTTTGAAAAGATCTGTTGGACACCTAGGTGGGAACATGGTGAAGGTGTGGTGTTAAAATCTCTGAAAATCTCCATTGAAAAGTGGGACTGGGCAGCCAGTCTTGAAAAGGTCTCCTCCATGAGTTCCCTACATAGCTTTGCAATGATGCCATTTACATACAAAGAACCTCAAAGATATCTCCTACGCAAACTAACCGGAGAATCTTCATGGATATTAGACTGAACCACCTTAATGTCCTGGGAGTTTGTGGAACTTGGATGGGTGTACCCATTGAAAAAAGGATATGCATACTATTTGCCTCATCATGAGTTGGGCGGTAACGCCGGCGTTATTATCGCTGGCGCTATTAGCCCTACTGCCAAACCCCCGCCGCTACTAGCGCCGGATCACGGGTTTGGCGGAACGGTTAGTGCCCGTTCCCCATTGGGCCCATTCGGGAATTCCTCATTCCCCATTGGGCCCAATGGGCCCAATGGGTGAAATTCACGCTATTACCGCCGGCGGCTTTCCCGCCGGCGGTAATAGTGCCGAAAATCAGCAAATTTGCAGCAGATTTTCCCCCAGCTCAAATCCGCCAAGGCCATGATCTGGTGGACCCTTAAATGCGGCACTAATAGTGCTACCACCGCATTTAAGGGTTACCGCCAGACTCGTGATGAGGCCCTATGTGCGGACAAGGACCTGGTGGAAACAGTGAGACATGTTCTTACGTGTTGCAATGTAATGAGATCTACCTATGATAAATACTTTGCCAAATTGGACAATGAATACATTGATATCCAAAGTGAAAACTTTTGTTTGCGTTGTCTCTCTGGAAGGAGTAATCACTTGATTATTGCCATTACTCAGATCTGGAAAGCAGCAAAAGATTGCTTATGTAAATTTGAAGCTAAGGTTAAATTGTTAACAGACCTTGAGAATGTAAATTAATAGGATATTGTTTTGACATTGCAGATGTAGCTGTCATTTGCTTTGTTGTCCTGGTGTATATATTATTATATGTCTGTGTATATTTCTGTTTTTATACTCTTATTTATAATGATGAACTTAATGTATATGTTGGTTATGTTATCTTTCTGTTTTTGCTCAGTTTTGTCTCTGTTTTGTGAAAAGTTCTTTGAACTATAACACAATTAAAAAAAAAAATTAAAAACGTAGGAAGACTGGAGGGTCCTGCACTGCCCAGGGAAGAAACCAGCAGCAGAGCAAAGCAACGAATTCGAGTCCTGGCTTGCAGCTGGGGTGAACTGGTTGGTCCCACCAGCTCAGTGGAAGAGATTCCTGGAGGATCCTCACTGGGGGGTGGTTCAGTCGTTGTAGGGATCCTCTTCTGTCAGCTCCTTGTCTGTTCTTTCGTTCCAGTGGCGACTCTGCCTTTCCAGCCCCAGAGACCTGTTTTTTATGCAGTTTTCCCCCATTCACACAGCCTGGCTGTCAATCACACAGCAGGGTGGCTTTACATGTTCAGGGAGACAGAAGTCAGTCCCAGAAAATGGAGTCTGAAGTGGGAAGCCTAAAAGACAACCCTGTGTCACTGCACTGAAGGTGCTGTGTAACACACAGTTAAAGGATGATGCCTGTGGAGTAGGTGAGACTCCACAGTCTATGAACACAAAAAATGTTACACACACATAGCAAAACACATGTAAGAGTGGGAAAAAAGGCTCACACTCTTACCAGGTGAAAAAAAGAAATCCTAGAAATCCAGCAAAGCTGTTGAGGGACTCAGTAGGTAAGGGCAATTAGCCATTCTGGAGAATTCTCTCTTACACCCGCCCCTCCCAGACTAAGGGACGGGAGGATTTAATCCACTCTTGGATGAATCTCTACCTCTAGTCAGTTAAAAACATCCTAGAGAGACCATCAGCATTTTGGTGGTGACATCCTGCTCTGTGCTCAAAATCAAACCCTTGCAGGCATATTGGCCATCTCAGAAGTTTTGGGTTTTCCCCTTTCATTTGCATTAACCATCTCAAGGGTTGGTGGTCTGTCTGAATCACAAAAGTAGATCCATACAAGTATGGTCTAAACTTTTTCAGAGACCATACAATGGCAAAGCATTCACGGTCTATGGTTGCAAACCTTGTTTCTGGGTCCTCTAGTTTCCTACTGATGATGCAAATGTGGTGCTCCCTACCTTTCTCATCGAGTTGACTAAGGTCTGCACCTATACCTGTATTGGATGCATCTGTCGCACAATGCAGGGTTGGTGATAATCAGGAGAACTTAGGACTGGAGCTTGACAAAGGGCTTTCTTCAGGTTTTCAAAGGCTTGAGTGCACTCCTCATTCCATCTAACCTTTTTTGGAAATTTTGGAGAGGAGATCACATTCAAGGGAGAAGCTATGGTCCCATAGTTCTCTATGGAATTCCTGTAATACCCAGTGAGACCTAGGAAAGCTCTCACTTGGGTTTGAGTAGTAGGGGTGGCCCAGTTTTGTACAGCTTGTACTTTGCTGGGCAATGGCCTTATTTCACCTTCTCCTACTTCATGACCAAGGTAGACCACTTTGCTCTGACCAATTTGACATTTGCTTGCCTTTATGGCCAGATGGACCTGCTCAAGAGCCTAAAAAACATATCCTAGGTGGTCAACATGTTCTTTCCATGTGGGGCTGAACACTGCAATGTTTTCCAAGTATGCCATGGAGATGTCCTCCATCCAATTCGGAACTTGATTGACCATCCTCTGGAATGTAGCAGGTGCATTCTTTAATCCAAAAGGCATAACCTTGAACTGGTAGAGGCCTCCTGTGGTTGAGAATGCAGTTTTCTGCTTGACATGGTCTGTCAGGACTATTTGCCAATAGCCTGACGTCAGATCAGATGTACTGAGGTACTTGGCTGAACCGAGTCGATCCACCAGTTCATTTGTCCTTGGCAAAGGATGGGCATCAGTCTTAGTGACAACATTTAGAGCTCTATAGTCCACACAGAATCTCAACTCCTTGGATCCTGCCTTTGGTACTAGAACAACATGGACTTGTAGATGGCTCTATAACCCCGAGATCAAGCATCTTGTTGACCTCTCCTTTGATGGGGGATCTCACATGTTCTGACATTCTGTAACCTCTGTTTTTCACAAGTAAACAGTCACCAGTGAGAATATCATGCTGGCCCCAAGGGGTCAGGCCTGGTGAAAGTGAAAACAGGAAGGCAAACTGATTTAACAGAACTATGCACTCCTCCTTTTGCTCAGAAGTCAGTTGAGAAGAGAGATTAACTCCTATTTTCTCATCCAAAGGTCGGCCTCTGAGGAGGTCAGGTAGAGGTTCACTCTCCTCCTTCTCTTGAGCTGAAGCTAGAAGCAAAGCTCCCACTTCTGGTCTCGAGACATATGCCTTCAAACGGTTGGTGTGAAAGACTCTGGGAGCCTCCTTAGGTCTGCCTAAGTCCGCCAAATAGTTCACCTCTCCAAGTTTGCCCACAACCTTGAAGGGTCCTATCCATTTTTCCTGCAAGGCCCTCTGCCTTGTTGTCACCGTAACTAATACAAGCTGGTCTTGAGTAAACTTAACCATTCTGGCCTTCCGGTCATGCCAATGTTTGACCAGAGCCTGACCTGCTTTTAAGTTATCACTAGCTTCTTCCATCATGTGTGACATACTCCTCCAGAGACCTATCACATAGTCAGTCACTCTGACTGGCTTGGGGGAAGGATAACTCTCCAACCCCTCCTTAATCAGGGCCAATGAACCTCTGATGGGATGGTCATAGAGAAGCTCAAAGTGACTGTAACAAACTCCCTCCTGAGGGACTTCTCTATAAGCAAAGAGAAGGCATGGCAGTAGAAGGTCCCACTTTCTTTTAAGGGGTTCCTCTAAAACACCTATCATGCTCCTAATAGTACAATTAAACCTCTCTACCAGTCCATGTGTCTGTGGATGGTAGGCTGTAGAGAACTTGTAAGTGACATAACACAGTTTTTCCACATGGCTTGCATGTAGTGGGACATAAAATTGGATCCCCTGTCAGATATCTCTTTCTTAGGAAACCCTTCTCTGGTAAAAATACCAAGTAGAGCCTTAGCCACAGCCTGAGCCATAACAGTTCTCATAGGTATTGCTTCTGGGTATCTTGTAGCATGGTCTACTGCAACCAGGATAAACCTGTTCCCTGAAGATGTGGGATGGCCAAAGGGACCAGACCGACAATGTCGATGCCCACCCTCTCAAAAGGAACTCCCACCCCTGGGAGAGGCACCAGGGGTGCCACATTATTGGCTCCACTCTTGCCAGAGGTTTGGCAAGTGTGACGGCTCCTACAGAATTTGGCAACTTCTGAATCCATCTTAGGCCAGTAGAAGTATAAGGAGAGCCTTTCCTTGGTCTTTTTAAAACTCAAATGACCAGCCAAAGGTATCTCATGGGCCAACTGTAGGAACTGGAGTCTGTTGGCAAGGGGCACTACAATTCTTTTGCAGTCCCCAGAGATAGACTCGGTCGGTTCACTGTAGAAGAGGCCATCTTCCCAGCTTGACCTATGCTTTCCAAATTCTTGCCCATCAAGTTGGTTGGCAGCCTGTAGTCGAAGACCCTCGAGAGTAGGACACTCTCTTTGTCCTCTGCTGAAGTCTGCCCTGTTGGGTCCACCTTCTTCCAGTAAAGACTGCAGCTCAGGATGGTCAACAGGGTCAAACCTCCAACCAAAACAGTGTCTTCCTCCAGATCTGACTCTTCAGAAACTGGCTCAACCACACAAGGTTGCACCTCACACTCTGCCTCAGCAGGTGGAGGGAGCACAAGTGTGATCTTGGACAATCTTGGGGATGTCCTGGTAGCAAAGGGGTGCTGTCTGACTTCCCCCTTTGCCTCCTCCTTTCCAGCGATAGCAGTGAGCAGCTCCTGTGGAGTGGGAGTGATAGTTTCCTCTATCAACTCCTCTGGAGAGCCTCTCAAGGTCATTTCCCTTGCAGGCCTAGTGAGCTCCTGTCTCCTCTTACTGGGAGGCCTGGGGGTGCTTGACACAACTCCAAGAGTTTTCAGGTCATTACCCAACAGGACTCTCCCAGGCACTTCACTCTGCACACTAACAGGTATTCTGACAGTCATATCTTTACACTGGATGAGAGCTGGTAACTGGGGAAGCATTTGCACAGGGCCTCGAGCTAACTTGGTGAGGCATTTGGATGCCTTAGCAACATCCTCCACCTTGAAAAATGATTCATCCACCACAGTTATGCTGACTCCAGTGTCTCTGATGGCAGGGGTCTCCTGTCCATTCACAAAAACACTATCTTTATAATACTCTTCAGTATTATCTGGGATGGAATTATAGACATCTAAATTCTGTTGTTCCCACAAGCCCAGCGATACTAAAGAAACACTAGCTGAGACTCTCATGGGTTCATCAGCCAGTAGGTGAATGTTTCCACTTGCCATAGGTACTTCTTCCTCTGGGGAGAAGGCTAAGGAGACAGTGTGGACCCCTCAAGATTTACCCTTACATCTGGGATCTCCTTTCACATGGTCAGTAGACCCACAAACCTAACATTTCCCAAATGTCTTGATGAATGGGGGTTTGTTCTGGTTTGGGTCCAGATGGTGCACGAGCCTGATTCGGTTTTCCCTAGGGTTTACCCTTATGTTGCTGTTTTTGGCCCTCTTTTGGATTGGAGGTATTAGAATTCTCCTTCTTATCTTTCTTTGTCTGTTTTCCCTCATCCTTCTTCTGAGTTGCCCCAGAATCCTTGTGAGTAGCCCTGTTGGCAACCCACAAGTCAGCAGCCTTAGCTAACTTCTTTGGATCTATCTCCTTAGAATCAGACAAGTGCTGTCTGAGCTCAGGAAAGCAGGCATCATAAACTGACTCCAACATAACAAGATCTCTCATACCTTCATAAGTGTTCACTCTGTAACCCTTAACCCAACCATCTAAGTTTTTCAAACATTCACATACCCAGGTAGTCCAAGGGGTACCATCATGCTTTTTGAGGGTCCTAAACCTCTTAAGATACTGGGAAGGGGTCTTCCCAAATCTAGCAATTAAAGCTAGCTTCACACACTCATAAACCATACTATCCACCTACCCCAACTGCATCACAACATCAGGTGCAACAGTGGGTAGCCTAGAGAAGAGCCAGGGAAGCAACTGATTCCCTGTAAGACCTTGAACCCATGGTTATATTCAAACATTACCAACCAATCTAAAATATCAATCTTAACCTCATACATACCCACAATTTATTTAGGCATACAGGGTCTCTTAGGACTGGAAGACCTAGAAGTCTCTGGGAGAGAAGCATTTTCAAGAGATAACCTTTTCATTTCTAGTTCATGATTCAACTCCATTTCTCTGAGCTTAAGTTCTTGGTGTTTCAATACAGTTTGAGCATTTAAACGTTTGATTTCCAGTTCAAGCCTCTTTTCTAGAGCAATGAATTCAGGACTGAGTGTAGGACCTTGTGAGGTCCCAGTGGACAAAGGATGAGGTTGCTGAGCAGGTAAGGGAACAGTGAGGCCTACATTATGAGACACATCTCCTTCCTCTAACTCTTCAATAATAGACATATTATCATCCTCATTATTTTCCACATTTGCTGAGGGGTCAGGTATTTCAGACCCACCCTCCAGACTTTGTTTTTCTAACAACCTTTCAATCAATTCAGACTTTTTGCCTTTAACAGAGAGATTCCTTTCTCTACACAGATTTTTCAGATAATCCACAGTGTAACTAAGGAGGGTCTCCTGACTGTAGCTTTTCATATCAGACATGATTAATATTGCTTTTAGTGATGTTTAGCCTTGTAGTTAGCAGATCCAAGGTAATAGCAGCACTCTAAGTGTAATTACTATACTTGATCCTCACCGCTGTACACCAGTGTTAGGCAGAATTATATGCAGTACCCTTTGGGAACACCACACACAATTAAGACTACAAGTGACAGTACAAATTCACCTTTGGTACAAGCCTGTACTACACAGTAAAGTGGTAGTGATGGCTGAGCAGCCAGACCTATCTCAAGAGCAAGTGAGCAGTATCAATAGTTACACAAAGGACGGCAATTACTATGATTCAAACAAACACTGACTCAAGGTTTCTGAGTAAAAGAATATACATTTATTTACACATCAGTTATAAAACATTTCACTAAAGTAAAGCAGTTGAAAAATCATGTTACTAATACACCACACCACTCCCAATTGATTCTGGACAAGTTAAACTCAAAATGAAGTGGGAGCAAAATGGCACTCCAGCAATTTAAAAAGGGAGGGAAAAACAAAGTTAGGCTAAAATTGAGCAGCTCCAACTAGTAAGTAAGCAGGGCAATCTAGAAAGAGGAACTAAAGTGATGGAATCAAATCAAAAAAACTTAGGGCCAAAGTCAATAGGACAAAAGTCTTTTGCTCAAGATCACACAGTTCAGGTTAGTTCACAGTTAAGTTGTTGACAAGAGTTCCAGATGAAGTTGGTTGGCAGAAAAGTTAGTTTAAAGAGAAGAGAAGGACAAGCCCTCGGATTGGCGAAAGGTTTCACACACCTTCACCGCAGCTGAATGAAACGAACAACCGGATTTGCACAGTACCTTTCAATGGAGAAGAAGCTGTTGCTGAGGCGGATATTTGTGGCAGGTCCTGCAGGCTCACGGATTCTGAAGTAACTGTCGGACTGACATGAAGTAGGAAGACTGGAGGGTCCTGCACTGCCCAGGCAAGAAACCAGCAGCAGTGCAAAGCAACAAATTAAAGGTGCGCTCCTTGAAACCCAAGCAGGGTCTGACCTTCCTGGCTATCCGGCCCACTTTAGCTCTGTACAGCAAATTCGACGAGAGGAGGGAGTCCTGGCTTGCAGTTTGGGCGAACTGCTAAGTCCCACCAGCTCAGGGTAAGAAGATTCCTGGAGGATCCTCTCTGTCATTGGAATCTGAAGATTTGAACCTGCAGCAGGGCTTCACCAGGCGGTTTAGTCATTGTAGGGGTCCTCTTCTGTCAGCTCCTCATCGGTTCTTTTGTTCCAGTGGCGATTCTACCTTTCCAGCCCCAGAGACCTGCTTTATATGCAGTTTTCCCCCATTCACACAGCCTGGCTGTCAATCACACAGCAGAGTGGCTGTCCTGGCGGAACAGTCACCTAGCCAATCAAACAGGAGTGCGACTTGGGTTACCAAGGGAACCCATGGCAGGGGTCCTAAAATCCCTCCCTCACATCCTGCCTACCCTGCCTTTCAAACGCCTTAAGGAGGGCTTCTGTGCAGAAGCCTGCGAAAGGACAGCGAACAAAGGAACCAAACCTGGTTTGGCACGCACAGTAAAACCCGAGAAAGACATTTTCAAAAAGAAATGGCGACTAAACCCAGCCAGAACCGTATAAAAACATATTTGGTCTAGGGGGTTTAAGTTTGAAGCTACCAAGATAGCCTAAAACAATACCAAGCTTATTTAAGATAACCGTGGTATGAAAAATAGGGTAGTTACCACTGCCTCCAGCCAAGTCTTGATGAAAAGGGAGCGAAATAGTGCTCCAAGAGAAACAGACAAAAAGGTATAAGTACTAACCCTTTCCAGTACTCCATTTGTACTGGGTCTGTGGATTTAAAGAGACTAATAAAGTCAATGGCAGCTTTACATGTTCTGGGAGACTGTAGTCAGTCCCAGAAAATGGAGTCTAAATTGGGAAGTCTAAAAGACAACCCTGTGTCACTGCACTGACTGTGCTGTGTAAGACACAGTAAAAAGATGATGCCTGTTGAGTAGGTGAAGCTCCATAGTCTATGAACACAAAAATGTAAAACGCACACAGCAAAGCATATGTAAGAGTTGGAAAAAAGGCTCACACACTTACCAGGTGAAAAAAAGTAAATCCTAGAAATCCAGCAAAACTGCTGAGGGACTCAGTAGGTAAGGGAAATTAGCCATTCTGGAGAATTCTCCCTAACAGATCCATTGGGTCCTCTCCATTTTGGCGCGAAGGGAACTTTGGATAAGAGGAGGCCAAAAACACCCATACCATATCGATATCTGGAGTTCTCACTGAATGAAGGATAGGATCCAAGTATCCTGAAACTACGAAGCCGAGTTGAGGAACCGCTGGTGACCAGCTGGAAGGTTGGGCACTCTGAGCCCACTGTCGTCCCGTGGGTCCTCTCTGCATCTGATCGTCCTAGAAGGTCTGTGAAGATGCTTTAACCCATTAGAATAGTGCAAGCAAATATTCTCGGCACCTTCAACAAACCCTGCAAGTAAGCCTTCTCGCAAGTGTCCCTGGGCCAACCAGTGGGCTGACCAGCTTACGCAGGACTGTTGCTCTGTCTCCATGGTCGTTTTGAGGAGGACCTTGAAACTTAGTATACTGCTAGCTCTGTGTCCGCAGCACCCTCACACCGAATATCGTACACTTGGCATTCCAAGGTCTAAAGTGAGACGAGTGTGCCAGGATCGGCGCATACATGGTTACTGTGTTGCCCTGCCGCAGCAACGATCTTTGCAGGTGCGCTGCATTTGTGACACTCTTGCCCCTGAAGGCTGCTGCAGTGAAATTGGGTCGATTCATCCACTCAGAGAGGAGAAATCGTCACTGTCCCGTTTGGGATTCAACACTGTATCTTTGGAACTGAAAGCCGCAGAGCCGTCATATTGCCGCAATAGAACCCGCAACCCATTATTATTTGACCGAAGTGGACTCTACTGGCGGAGTTTGGTCCGGAGTGTGCCTGGGGCCTGTGAGTAACCCTAACCCGTGGCTCCTAGTGCCTCCATCCATTATTACGCATGAGTGGCCCCTGGGGGTCTCTTTAATTTCCACTGCTAGTGCGAACTAACGATTCCAACCCGCTCTCTGGAGCTGCCTCTGCCTTCAAGTGGAGGTCCTCCCTGAATAGTGGGAATTTATTCTTCATCGCCTCATTCACCTTCCTGAGGTGCTAGAGACCCCTGAAGAGATCCTGTTTTGCCCATTGGAACAACCGCGTGCGCTTGCGCTACATGTACTATTGAGCATAAGGCTCCTATCTTCTTAGGGCTTGGACTGCCTCGTAGTTAGGTGTGGTGGCGATGTCGAAGAGGCCTAAAGACTATCTGCGCTGCCTGTTTTCTCCCCATCTAGGTTGTGGACATATTTCGTGCAGATAACCCTTTGGACCCCAATGGTCTTGAATATATCTTGTATTGATTGTGTTGGGTTGATTTAGTTAGTATTGTGGTGATTCTTTGTCTATGGTCGGAGTTACAAAGGCCTTGTAATAAATGTGTTTATATTTTTGATATAACACCTGTCTGGGAGCAATTTGTAAGTGTCCTTGCTTTGTGTGCTCATTGAGGTCTTTCAGTCACCCTCACCCCTCCTGACCGCCTGCCATAGCTACCTTGATCGGTCTGGCTTGTCCAGAGGTTACCCTGTTCCAAGAAACTAGGCTGGCCTTCTGAACATCTGCCCACCAGGTCAAAGTTCAGACATCCGTCTTAACAAATTCCAGTTGGGTTTCTCAATCAATGAGAATAAGTCAAGTCACGTCCCCAGTCAAATAAATCAATTCCTAAGAGCATTAAAACAAACTCATAAGGGCTTAGTTTTGATCTCAAACGAAAGAGCCCAAAAAATGCTGTGCCATACCTCATTATGTGGCTGGTCATCAAACAACTGTGCGCAAGACAATGCGCATGCTTGGGATTATGGCTTCTTGCCTATATCTTGTCCCACACGGAAGTCTGGGTCCTGTGCAAGAGTAGCTAGCAAAACAATGGTCTCAGGCAAGCGATCAATGGGCCGATCTAGTGGGTGTTTTGCAGCCCTTAGTACAGGCTCTAATCTAGTGGTCCAAAGAAAATATGTTACAGGGCAAACCCTTTTGCAACCCACCAGTGCAGGCCACTCTCACAACAGATGCTTCACTTTCAGGGTGGGGAGTACATTCCCTTCATCACACTGCACATGTGTGGCCACAATCAACAGCAGAACTTCACATCAATCTACTAGAATTGCTAGCAGTCTTCAAAGCCTTAGCTTTTTAACATCACTTAACGAGAGAAAACAGTTCTAGTCCTCAGTCAGTACCACTGTCATGTATTTTCTCAACAAATAGGTTGGAGCACCCTCTAAGTCTGTACAGGTTAGCCCAAAATTTTTAAAATTATCTCTCAGATGCTACAATTTCCTATTGTCTCAACAAGTTGCAGGGGAACACAATTCACTAGCAAACACTTTAAGCAGAAATCTGCTACTTCCAGTAGAATACGAGTGGAAAATTCACACTAATATTGGACACAATGTCTCCCCCCCCCCCCCCCCCCCCCCAATGGGGGCAACCAAATCTAGATCTGTTTGCAACACAGAAAAATTCACAAAGCCCAGACTTCGCATCCAGGTTTCCCAACCAGAGTGCAAAGGGAACGCCTTGCGGATGAACTGGTCAGGGGAATTTGCCTATGCTTTTCTGCCAACAAGGTAATCCACAAGGCTTACCCTAGTTACTATTGGTTGATGCCCCACTTCACAAATGAGTAGTCCACAAGATGCACCAGGAACAAGTCACTCTGATCCAAATGGCATCAATGTGGGCTTGACAACCATGGTTTCCACGTCTACTCAAACTGTCGATGAGCAAGCCAATCAAACTTCTGTGCCCTTATAACATGCAATCCCAACAGAGGGGGCCAACACCCATAATCCCAAACTTTGAGCTTGGCAGCTTGTCTCCTGATGCCATCGAGTTGGGATATTTAATCCTTCCAAAAAGGTGTATGGACATCCTAAAAGAGGCACGAAAACCCAAAACAAGACACTACTATTTTAACAAATGGAAGCGATTTGTCATCTGCTGCAAATCACATAACATCAATCCAATTGACTTCCCCTTCACATAAAGTACACTTATCTGTTTTACATTTTAGACTCAAGTTTAGTCTTCAATGCCCTCAAAGTGCATTTAGCAACACTCTCTGCTTACACTACATTGCAAAGAAAAGAGTAAAAAGGTTATACCCAACTTCAATTCCACCGCCTGGGTGGGAACTAAATGTTGTGCTCAGAGAACTCATGGTTCCACTGTTTGAACCATTGCACAAAGCTAGTCTTAGACATCTAACTTATAAGACTGCTATTCTTGTTGCAATCACATCAATAAGAAGAGTCAATGAGCTACAAGCCCTCTCAGTTCAAGATCTCTTCATTACTATTCACAAACACAAGGTGGTACTCTGAACCCATCCCAGTTTGTCACCTAAATTCATCTCCAGGTTCCATGTTAACAAATTCATTGAACTTCAGCTATTTTCCAAAACCCTACTAATTCTGCAGAAAGAAGCTTCCATACTCTAGATGTAAGGAGAGCAGTCATGTACTACCTACTACCAGAGGGATCCTTCCCTTCCTCTCCTTCCCCCAGAAGTTCACTGTCTCCAGAGCCCTGGTTCTCTCGAAGCTGGACTACTGTAACAGCCTCTATCTAAATCTGCCTGCCTCTACTCTCCGCCCTTTGCAACTCATCCAGAACAGGACTGCGAGACTTGTCCTTGGCCTCAAGCCCAGGGACTGTATCTCTCCAGGACTGAAATCACTACACTGGCTCCAAGTGGCTGCGAGGATTAAGTTCAAAACCCTCTGCATTGTCCACAAGGCCTTCTGGGGCCTTGGGACAAAATACTTTCAACTCTCTCTTCCTAAATATCTTCCTTCTTGAGCTCTTCGCTCATCCACCTCCAACTACCTCAGGGTCAGCCGCTTCTCCAAGCAACAAGCTGGGGTTAGATCTCTCTCCGCAGCAGGGGCTTCCCTCTGGAACAGCCTTCCTGCCTCCCTGAAACTTGAGGAGAACCATCTCTGGTTGTCATGATCACTGCTTCCAAGGGGCTAGGACCAGCCCAACGTCCTTGGAAGCAGGCCTCTAACCTTCATCCTAGGCACCAGCCGGTCCCCATTGGGACCTTTTGGACCCTGTCCTGGCGCCGGTGGCACCAGGCTCATCAAAATCACTGGTCCCGGCACTGGAAGCGCCGGCCTCATAACATGTATAAAGATGCTTGGGTGGACTTACCTGCAGCAGACCATGCTGCTTACTTACCAGCCATATGGGAATCCTCTACGAGCCGGGACTAGTTTCTTACCTGGGTGGGGCAGGCGCCACTCCCTGGATACAACACTGGAACTCTTCTAGAACAGGAACTCTTTTCTTTCCTGGGCGAGGCAGTGGAGGAAGACGCCTCATCACTCCAAGGCTATTTAAACCACACCCGATTGATGCAACGTGCTTCGCGTTATTCTGCATCTGCAGCAGAACGCTCACCGTGTCGGTTCCAGTCTTCATTCTTCCGATCCTGAACCTGTGAGAACAAAAGCTTACCTTTCTTGTATCCAGCCTTCAGAAGCACCTGCAAAGACAAAGAAACAACAGGTTAGCACAGCAACCTTCACTCGCAGCGCTTTCCTCACCTGATCCATCAGCAGTTAACAACTCTTCGCGCTGCTCCTCTGCCATTATAAAAGCCTGTGAAGACAAAAGCATAATTATTCCTGTGGGGAATTTACTTACCGGCACCCCTCGAATTCCGTTTTTCTTCAACGCTGCATTCCTGCACCTGAAAGAGAAAAGGAGAGACGTTAGGCAGGCTATTTACTCACGCGCCATCGCGCCCTCCACAATTAGGCGCCTGCAAATACCCCGGCGTTTTCCAGAGTCTCTTCAGCATCCGAACTCATACCTGCAAAAGAAAAGAGACAGTTGGAGTGCATTTCGAAAGCAGGCAACAGGCACTTACTTGCGCACTCCCAAGCGCTTCATTCCTATGCGCTGGCTCGAACTCAGGCTCTCTTCAAACCACCATCTTCCGCCTCAAGAGCCCTGCAAGACAAAAGGCACCATTTGAAAAGAACATTATACAGAGCCCTATTCCATACTAACGTGCCCACGCACCTAAAGAATGTAAGGACATTCAAGGTGCCCGGAAACTCACCGTTCGTGCAGTTAACAACGGTTAGCAATCCTCTGAAGTCAAGAGGCCTACGTTTCAACCCAGTGAAGGAACTGGTAACGGCACCCTGCACCAGACGCAGATGGAGAGTCCAGCATTCACCTATCTAAGGTGAGCACGTTGACCTTGGGGCTCCACGGAAAAGTGAGAGGGGGAGAAAGAGAGACACCCGACAATCCCAGGTCATTAACCCCATATTCTTTCACCTGCAGATATCTTACTCTTCGAGTTAGACACACAGTGCGAAGAGGCCCAGCCCCGGAAGCCAATCGAGTCCTGCACTTCACTTTTCAAGATACAGTTACCACCCTGCCAAGACCAGCGCCTCTGTGGGAATCAGATGAGCGTTACACTGGTTCCGGAAGCACCTCAAAACCTTCCTCTTTGCCTCCGCTTTCTCTCCCTCTCTCCCCTGCTAAAATCACTGAACCTGCACCGAATCTGCTACTGGGCCACTCACCGATATCGGTCCTTGGCCAAGCCTCTCTTCCCTGCACTGCCTACCTGAACTACGGGGCTATCTCAGTATCCCACAGCCCCTTCTCCCGACACTTACCTTGCACTTGCTACCAGCTGGCCCTATTATTTATCTTGTATTCTACTAACCACATATTGCACTTTCTTGGCACTTGCCACCAGCTGGCCCTATAAATAATCTTGTATTCTACTAACCATGTACAGAACTTTCCCCCTCTCCCCTTCCCCTTGCACTTTTCCCAGTCCCCTCTCCCCTTGCATTTGCGCGGTCTGAATGACACCTGGCCTAGTAGGATCGTTGTCTGTCTCCCTTTGTTTCCCCCCCGCCTCGTCGCACCTTGAAACACTTGTGTATAGGCGCGTTACAAATGCCATATCATTTCATATATCATACCTACACAAAACTATACCACTACAGGAAACAGATCATCTTTTTGTTTCCACAGCAGCTGGTAGAAAAGGAGATCATGCCTCTAAGTACACAATCTCAAAATGAATAGTCAAATGCATCCAAGTTTTCTACTCACTATCTAACAAATCATTACCTTTCACACCAGGAGCCCACTCTACTCGAGACACAATGGCTACTCTGGCTTTCATTGTTCCATTAGATGCAATTTGCAAAGCAGCTACTTGGAGTTCCATTCACACATTTACACAAAACCTACTGCTTAGATACACTCTAAAGCAGATTCACAGGTGAGTCAAGCAGTATTAAGACATCTATTTGCTGGTGTACCTTCAAACATCCGACCTCCTTCTCTGGGTACTGCTCGCTAATCTATGCATAGTATACCATTCTAAGCAGACCCATACGCCTCAGAAGGCATACATTACTTACCGTAATAGTATTTCTGATGCTTGTATTTGCTTAGATTCACATGCGCCCACCCTTGCTCCCCTTCTAGAGCTGAAGGTTCATACATGTGTTTCACCTTTATCTCGTCTACTTTGACTTTCTTGTACGCACGCAAACACTTAATGCACCCTCATGTCACAAACAAAACAATCTGAGGGACCTCGACCTGTGATGGACCATAGGTACAGTAAACATCATGCATGGGACAAATACGCCCAGTTGACATCCCTTTTTGAATTTTGAAAAACAGTCATGCAATACTCAGTGACTACCACTAGATGTCAGCCCATGCATAGCATGTGAATCTAAGCAGATCAGGCATCAAAAATACAATTCTGTTAAGTAATGTATGCTATATTTATATATTTGTTAAAGGGACGTTATGGTTAAGTTGCACTAATAAAAACATAACATTCAATGGGAAAACTTTGTTAAAGGGATATTATGGTTACAAGTAAAATTGAAAAATCCTAGAAATTTGCCAGTTATGGTAAGCCAAGCAACCATAACTCACGCCTCACTGTGCACTGCTAAGACTAAAATCCAGGACTTTAAAGATGACATCACAAATGTCATTGATGACATCACATGTGAAATTAATTTTGGTATAACAATTTTTATTTCTGAAAAGTTTTTTTCAAGTTTTAAAGTAAACTGATCAACATTCTACTGAACTAAAGTTGTCTTTGCAACTTGCACAACAATAGGCATTTTGTTTTCACCATCCTTCGATGCATTTTTTGTTCCACCTACTGGAAAATGCTTTTTGTACTTACAAAAAGTGCTTTAAAGCATTTTGAGTATTCTGCAGAAAAAGCTGATTGCCAGCATCAGTAAGATGTATATTCCATCCCTGCAAAAAATATTGATACTATGAAATTCAATGTTTTTATTATCGAAAGACAACATGCCAACATCTCTAAAAAATGCACAAACAGCCTTGTTGACATTGCGCCTCGCTATCTCCGTTTGTGGACCAAATGTACTGGAGCGCAGCCACATCTGTCTCTGAGAAATGCAAGAAAGAATTAGTCAGGGGTTCGGGAACATGTCCATCATTTTCCCAAATGTCTCCTTCATTGCAAACTGCAGTGAAATGTCAGTTATGTGGCCTAAATTGTTCCCTCCACAATGAACAATGATAATGTCTGGATGTTAGAGCGTGACCAAATTGTTACAAAATGGGAGCAAGTCCAACCACTTCAGTCTACGCACTCCATACCACTTCACATCAACATGAGGAAATCCAAGATGTTCACCACTCCACGCTGCTCTTCATACACCTGCAACCAATGGATCCATGAGTCCCCCAAAACCCACTCACTGCCTTCTGAAAGACACATCCATAGCCATAGCCATCTGCACTCCTCTCAGCAAACAGACCTTCTGCCACCCACTCTCCTTGCATACCACACCCAGTAAACCTTATTGGCCAATCCCCTGGGCTCCACAGTCCCATTTCCATGCTTGCCATCCTCAAAAGCCCCTGGATGTGGCACATGCTGTCCATGGACTACCGCAGTGTCTGTGGACAGATCGTCCAATTCGAGGGGTTGAGGAGAGAAATTAAACCCAAGGTAAGGTATTTACTCTTTAGTTCTGGCTCTATAATGAGCTTTTTTTCTTTTTTTAAAGGGCTTGTAAATAAACACCTTTGTTTTAAAATCATTTTCTTTTGCTTCTATCTTGTTTTTTTCCTTACCTGCTTACAGAAACATCTTCTAAGCATTCCTTACATTATAAATGAAAGTTGCATTGACTAGTAAATGCCATCCGCAGCAAAATAATTCACACCCTGAGAATTAATATTGTCATTCTCAAAAGATGACAACCCAACATGACACAAAAAAGAAGCTATGCCTTTGTTCACAAAACACCTTTCTACATCTTGCTGAGGATTGAAGACATTGGGGCAGGTCCATAGTGCTCTTGGTAGTATATGAGAAAAAATCACCTTTGCAGATGGGAAGAGCTGCATTAGTGCCTTTAGCAATTCCTTGACTGCACTCTGCAAAGTGACTGCACTAATGTACCCCAAATGGAGTCCTCCACAGTGCACCACAAAGACATGCAGAGTATTAAAAACTGCCATATCTTGACAAAGTGCAAGCACACCTTTCAAATGTTGGCCTGGCACCCCACAAAGCCTTCACTCCCTCAAATCCAAGGTTGGCAGAAATGCCACTTATCTCTGCATACCTCTGCAGATCACTCATGAAACAATCCCCCACCATCCACACACTGAGTCTCTCCATCTCTCCAACCACAGCCATCTTCACTACACACAGCAATAAAAAGAATGAATACCCTCTTCCTATAAAGCACAACCAGAACCCCCACAATCCCCTTTCCATGCCAGTGTTAGGCAAAGTCTGTATGCAGTACCCTTTGGGACCACTACACACAAGTAGGACTACAGGTGTAAGCAAAACCAACCTTTGGTATAAGTCTGTACCACACAGTTTTTGGTAGCGAGCTGAGCAGCCAGGTTTATCTCAAGAGGAAATGTGAGCTTGTAATGAGGTTACACAGAGGTCTACAATTACAAGTATTTAAATAGACACTTACACTCAATGTTTCTTGGTAAACCCCTTATTAATTTATTACAGAGTCATTTAGAAAACATTCACTTAAAGGAGGCAATCAATATCACACTAAAATACTTCACATTAACCGGTTCTGAAACAGTTAAACTACTTTGAAGTGGGAGCAAAATGGCATTCAGAGCAATTGAAGTAGGAGCAAAAAGGCATGTTATTAAAACAAATAGTAGAGGTCCTTTCAAACAGTGCAAATAGTTAGAATTCACCAGAGGAGTTGGTCCAATGCAATAGGTAGTCCAAAGTCAATGGACTAATGTCTTGTACAGGTAAAAACGGTTCTGGTAGATAAATGGAAAAGTCTTTGCCACTGTTCTCAGAAGTAGTTCTCAGAACAAAGAAGCTGACTAGGCCTGCAAGTTGCCAAAGTTCCACGAACATTCGCAGTGAGAGGTAAATTCTCTCGGTCGGGTTTTCACAGTACCTTATTTTGAAGGAAAAGATGCAGCTGAAGACTTCTGTTCCTGGCAGTTCCTGCAGATCTCGCTGTTTCTGAGCCTCAGTCGTGGGGACAAGAGAGAGGACATTGGGGGACTCCTGCACTGCACTAGGACTGGTCACAAAGCTGGCAAACTGGCAATTCTTTGATTCTGGTAGCTGTCTTCAAGCACACAAATTGGTGTCCTTCTCCCGGGATATTTGGTTTCCTGCAGCACTCTGAGATAAATACAACCAGCTGCGAGAATGGTGTCCAGGTGGCTTACGAGTTGATTGGTCCTACCAACTCAAAGGAAGAAGTCAACCTTGAAGTGTTTCTTTGTTGAGATGAACTTGGTGATTCGGCCCTGCAGCAGGGCTCCACCGGGCAAACCAATGGTCCAGTAGTTGCAGCAGCCGTCCTCTTCCAGCTTGTCTTCGGTTCTATCGTTCCAGTGGTTGACTCTGCCTTCCAAGCTATAAGACTTGCCTTTTAAACAGTTTTCTCCCATTAATTCCAGACTAGCTGCCACTCACCCAGCAGGGTGGCTGTCCTTGCAGGACAGTAAGCCAGCAAATCATGCCAGAGTGCATTTGGGTCTCCTTAGAGACTAAGCAGAGGGAGTTTGGGCACCCCCCTCACTTTCTGCCCACCCCTGACCCTCAGCCACCCGAGGCGGTCTTCAGTCCTGAAGCCAGCCAAAGGCATAGAAACAAAGGGACCAAACCTAGTTTGGGGCGCAGGTACAAACTCTAGAAGGACCTTTCCAAAAGGAAACAGCAAAAAAAGAAGACCAGGACCCATTTAAACAAAGGAGGCTCAGACGCTATATTGAAAAACATAAACATGGCTCCCGCGATTTAACGCTACCAGTGTTCGCGGTCGGGAAAAATCATGGTAGTTCATTGTAAAACCACTGCCACCAGCTATTTCGATAGGAAAGGGTAGCATTTGACTGCTACATGAGTTTCTAGACACAGAGGATACTAGGTAACCCCTCCAGCACTCTATTGTAAGATTGTGTGTGCTGGGTCTAGGAATTCAAAAAGACTAGTAAAGTCAATGTAACTTTATTTTCTCTGGGGTACAGTAGTTTATCCCAGAGAAGGTATTTAAACCTTGGGACAGCTTGAAAAGGCTTCCCTGTGTCACTGCACTGAGGGTGCTGTGTAACACAAATGAAAAGATGAAGCCTCCATAATCAAAAGAAACAAACACAGAAAACAAACAGAATTACAAAGTCCCAAAGGTCAGCAAAAGAGCTGGGGTTCTCTAAGGTAGAGAGAAATTAGCACATTTATGAGAATTCTTCCTAATAGCAAGGCATCCTGAAAATACCCAGATGTGGAACGCCATGTCTGTGGACTACCGTATTGTCCGCGGACACCGTAACACACGGCAGCCCTGCTTCCCTTTCCACTCCCCTCTTTGCAGTACTTCCGCATTGGCTACTGCTAAGCAGTCACACACCCATACACCAATCACATCCAAGAACTCTACATCTAACTCTGTCATCTCAGTTCAACACTTCAGATGTACTGTTGAACACTCAGAGTTCAGGTCTCGTGTTTAATCCAAAGCACCTGCATCAGGAATTACTATAAAAATCTCCAATATTTCCATTTGCAGATTCAACCACATCTGCATCCTTCAACACAAAGTACAGGTATGCATATATTAAGTAAAGCAAATTTCGAATGGATTGTGTTTTCCCACGAACTCCTCATCTTTGACACTTGTTGTCCAGCTTTAGCTGCTTCGGAAACAATATTCGGTAGAGGGTGCTGTGCGTCGATGGCGTTGAGTCGATGTCCCTCGAAGGTCTATGTCGAGGGTGATGTCATCGAAGGCATATATAGCACACGCAGCGCCCGTTCACTTCAGTTTTCCGCTACAGCAATGGCTTCGAGCGCAATTCAGCGTGCCTCCTCTTGTAACTTCTTTGTTACAAATCACCTCTCGATAATGTCTTCTTTATCAACACTGTCGACTCCGAAGTCCGGTTTCAAGAAGTGCCATGATTTCAAGTAAAAAATGTCACTCACTGACCCGCACTGTATCGGTATGTGGTGCCTCGGAGTGGACCACGACTGTGCCAAATGCCAGTCGATGAAGGGAAAAGCCTTGAGGGAATGGAAGGGGGGAAACTAAAGGTAGGAAAAATACCTAAAAAATCTCCTACCCGATCTGCGAAACCTTCGACCAACAAGTCGAGAAGCGACTCTCCTCAGAGGAAGAAGGCCAAGCGATCCAGGTCGAGGAGTGGCTCAGACCACTCTTCTTGGTCCTCGAAGAAATCGAGAAGGCACCGTAGGTAGACTTTGTCATCGGACGTTTCCCCGGATGGGTTTGCTGGGCCTACTAGGAAGTCCACTTTGGCCGAGTGGGACGTCTTCAGGTTGAAATGTTAAAGATTTTTGAAAAACAAAAAGCCATGATCCTACTAAACCTTCGAAAGAAGCTGGAAAGGAAAGGTCTCGTCCGAAATTTCACGTGCCCTCGAACCTTGGAAAAAGGCCTGTTACGCATCGTGAGCCTTCAATGCCTTGATCTGATATTCCATTGAAAGATCATACGAGACACAACGAAAAGTCGAGGTCATCAGTGCCATCGACACCTTCGACCCCGACAGTGCCTTCAACGCCCACCTGGCCCTCAACGTCAGCCACGCCATACTTGCCAGATGTGCCGTCAGTCCAGAGCGTCCCTCCTAAGTTTGGGCGATAAATAAAACATTGACAACTTCGACGATGTTGAAGCCTACTATTACAAAGCCAGACAAGGTATATGCTCCACTTCCTAGAAAGGAGTTCTTTAAATCTCTTACTTCAATCTTTGAAGAAGAGTAGCATTCTAAGGATGATGAAGCCCCATTTGGCTTACAGTACGGTACACCAAATGTACCAGAGATTTATCTCTGAAGAGTCCAGAATGAAGGACCTGTATGACATTTATGAGCAACTGTGGTAGATACCTTGCCCGAACTTGAATTTGGAAAACCAGAGGCTGGGGAGCATGCGGATGCATCCTACAGATAGCTCATGTCGAGAGTGGTAGAATACATGGGTTGGTGTAGGCCTCCATTGCCTTATGAGCAAGCCGACCTCACGGACATTCTAGACAAGGGTCCACAATCTCATCCTATTTTGCTTTTTCGTATGGCCTTGCAGAAAAGGGTGGCTAGGAACTGGGAGACTCTGGAATCCAATTTGGCACTCGATAAGAACTTGACAAAAAATACCGCCCTTCCAATAGTGACCCCGACTACCTGTCAAAACACCCCACTCGGGAGAGTCTGGTGGTGCAGGCAGCTACTGCGACTTCCAAACAAGCAGCGTACCCTATCATCCCTCCTGACAGGGGTGACAAACGCGTAGATGGATGGGTGTGGAGGTATTTTCTGCAGGGAGCATGGCACTAAAATCTGGCAACTCCACTTGTGCCCTCGCAAGGTTTTCGTATACTCTATGGGATTGTATTTCTATGGCGGCAGAGCACATTCCTGAAGTGGATGAAGGAGATGGCTTCTTACCTATTGTTCAAGACGGCAAAGAGGCCATGGGCGAGTCTCTTCAATCAGGTTCGGATTCTGCAGATAGCATAAGCAGATCTATGGCTACCAGCACCATTATGCACAGATTTGTGTGGTTGAGGAAGTCTGGTTTTGCAACTGATGTGCAATCCAGACTTCTCAAGATATCTTTTGACTGGTCTCATCTTTTTGGAAACCAGGCTAAAAAGAGCCTTGAGAACTTGCAGACCTCGAAGGCGGCAGCCAAATCCTTAGGTGTCGCTATTAGGCAATCTCAGTCTTTTTGTCCTAGTGAGCAACCTTGGAGGGGTAGATCTTTTCGCTACTACTCCTCAGTTGGAAGGGTGAGAAGAATGGCCAGTCAAAGAGGCCAGAGAAAATGTCCTCGTGTTGGATGAGGTAGAGGTGCTAAGCCACCTCAAGCAGCAGCTTCCTTACCATCGGCCTCTGCATCAGCCGCTGCAAAACCACTCTGATGTCTTCAGTCACAGCTCACCAGTGCGGGGCAAACTGTCTCAGCATCTTGAAGAATGGCGAGACATTACTTCGGATGCTTTGGCTCTGGAAACCGTAGCCCACTGATACTGTGTGTGACACGCTTGGTTTCTAGAAGGCTGAGATATAAGGATTGGGACCTCCCGGATGATGCATTAGTTTCCGTTTATAAAGAGACCTCAGAACAGTCCACCGGGGAACCGCTCTTTGAGGATTCCGGTTCCGCTCCTTGTCTTGGACATTTTAACCCTGCTAGAGTATGGTGCTATAGAACCAGTCCCTGTATCAGAGAAGAACAAAGGATGGTACTCCACCCACGTGTTTTAATATCCAAGAAGGACAGAGAACTGAGACCCATCTTGGACTTGAGATACTTGAACAAGTTCCTCAGGAAGGACAAGTTCAAGATGTTCAAACTTTCTCAGATCCTTCAGACCTCCAAATCCAGGATTGGTTGGTGTCATTTGACCTCCAGGATGCTTAATTTCATGTGCCAATCCATCTCAAGCACAGAAGATACCTGAGTTTCGCAGTTGGCGGTTCTCATTATCAATTTTTAGTTCTGCCTTTCGGGTATTCACCAAACTAATGGCGGTGGTGGCAGCAAGTCTCAGGAGCGGGGTTATTCATGTCTACCCCTACCTGGATGATTGCTGATCAGGGCGCATTCTCCTGAACAAGTCCTGGATCATCTCAACATCACCTGCCACTCTCTTCACAGACTGGGCTTCTCCCTCAATTACAAGAAGTCCCATATGACACCTTCCCAAGAGCTCCAATACATTGGAGCAGTGCTAGATACATCCTTAGGAAAGAGCTCGCCATCCGAGGTGAGAAGGCTCAAGACATTCTTCAGTTGGTGACCACATTTCAGAATACCAACAGTCTACAGGCCTTCGATTTTCTGAGGTTGCTCGGCCTCATGGCATCCTGCATTTTTCTGGTGTCACATGCTCACCTGAGAATGAGATCCCTTCAATGGGCTCTAAGAACGCAATGTTCCCAGTTCTCAGGAAATATGTCGGACCGACTTCAGATTCCAACCAGGGTCCCACAGGATCTTCTGTGGTGGGCCTGCAAGGACAATATTCTGAAGGGAGAACCCTTTTGGCAACCATGGCCAGAGATTACAGTAGTGACAGATGCCTCACTTACAGGGTGGAGAGCCCATGCCAACGATCCGACAGTCAGTCGTTGTTGGTCTCCATCGGAGTCCAAGCTACTTATCATACTTTTGGAGCTGAGGGCAATCAGAGTGGCGCTGAAGGCCTTTATCACCTCTCTACAGGGAAAGAATGTCCTGATAATGAAGAACAATATCGTGGCCATGTACTACTTCAACAAGAAAGGTGGTGTATGGTCACTACCACTGTGCAGAGAGGCAATGCAGCTCTGGTACTGGGCAATTCAAGAAGGAATCTCCCTATCGGCAGTTCACCTAGCCGGAGAGGAGAACACAGCGGCAGACACTCTGAGCAGGCAGAGCACAATCACTCATGAGTGGGAACTAGCTCAGCAAGTCCTTCAAGAGATCTACACCCTTTGGGGAAACCCCTCAAGTAGATGTTCACAACTGAGGACAACCGGGAGTGTGAAAGATATTGCTCAAGGGAATGTCCCCCAAGAGGAACTCTAGGAGACACGTTCGTAGTGGACTGGGAGTTTCCACTCCTGTACGCATTTCCTACAGTCCCCGTCATTCCTCATGTAATCAGGAGGTTGAGAAGGTTCGGGAATTACATGATCCTAATTGCCCCAGATTGGGCCAGGAGGACGTGGTACTGGGACCTTCTGGACATGTCCATCTGTCCTCTGATGTGTCTTCCACAAAGAGAGGACCTTCTGTTGCGAGATTAGGGTTGGGTTCTCCATCCAGAGGTCAAGACTCTCAACCGCCACGCTTGGTTTCTAGAAGGCTGAGATATAAGGATTGGTACCTCCCGGATGATGCATTGGAGGTGTGCTTTCGGCCAGAAAGCCAGCAACAAAGTCTTTGTACTGTTGCCATTGGAATACGTTTTTGCAACTTGTGCAAGGAAAATAATGTAGATCCTTTTCTATGTAAAACACTGGATGATTTCTTCTATCCTTAGCTAATATGGGTTTCCAGATTAGTACCATTAAATGCTACTTGGTGGTGCGGTGCATTTTTAAGCGCTCATCAGAGGAATGTTCCTATTTCAAAATTCCACTGGTGACTCAATTTCTAAAGGGGCTCACTAATGTGTTCCCTCCACCTCCTTTCCAGGTTCCAGTATGGGACCTTAATCTGGTCTTACAATTCCTAATGTGTGCACCCTTTGAACCTCTGCACACATGTCCTTTAAGGTTGTTCTCCTTAAAACCATCCTATTCGTAGCTCTGACATCAGCCCATCGAGTGAGCGAGTTGCAGACACTTTCATCCAAGCCACCCTTTACCATCTTACACAAGGATAGGGTTGTTTTAAGGGCCAGACCTTCTTTTTTTTACCAAAAATCGTTTCTGATTTTCATTTAGGTCATAAAATTGTTCTACCTTCTTTCTATCCCCCATGTACATTTTTTTTAGATTGGAGGAAATGAGCAGGGGTGGCTCACATGGTCGGGCTGGACCATAAAACTGTCTCAGGCACTAATGAAAAAGTGGTCCGCAGTTGCAAATGGATATTCATTCCTTTAGTCACATACTGCTTGAATAGTACCCAAGGAGGTGCTTTTGTTATAATGTAAGCAAATTGTGAAATTTAAAGAATATTTATTCAGCAACAATTGGCAAAACTGCTAGCTGCATACTGAAGTAACTCATTAAACTGGCCCACATTGATATACAAGGTGAAAAGTATGGGGGCTAATACACACCCCTGGCGAACACCCAACACTATATCGAACCACTTTGGACACCTGCCCCCCGGTCCAAGACGGACATTGGCTTTATTATCTGAGTGGATCTCCTGCAGCACTCTCAGAATATCCACAGGGTAACCCATAGACTCACGCACGGCCCACAACTTAGTGCGATCGACTGTCGAAGGCCGTGCTTAAAACCATGAAGGTGAGGTAGACTGCCTTACCCTTACAAAAGACAAGGATCGTGTCATGATGCCTACCCCCGGGGACCCAGACCTGATCCAGCAACCCTAGAAGCAGGCATCAAGTCATTTTGAGCAAGCCCAAAAACCATTGCTAGGGGCTGTTTGGGTGCGGTCCTGGCGCCATAGGCGCCAGGCTCATAAAGTAGAACTTACCTGATGCAGACCATGCTGCAAACTTACCTGATGCAGACCATGCTGCAAGAGCTCCAAGCCAAATGAGGCTTGGAAGGGACTATTTTACCTAGGGACTATTTTTTACTCGGGTGGGGCTGGGGAGGAATACTTACCTGGGACTACTTTGGAAACTATTTAAATCATGCCCGAAGAGCAGCACATGCTTTGCGTTATTCTGCATCCAGCAGCGTAACGCTCACTGTGTCTGGAAGCCTGCATCCAGTCTTCTGCCACGCCCGCCTCGTCTGCAGCTCCTAGAAAAAGGGAGGAACAGAAGGAGAAAAGGTTAGAACAAGAGCAATATCTTGGATCCTTACCTGAATTCCGGATCCACCGCACCTTCGAGCTGGAAGAAAGAAGTATTTTACGCGCGCCGCCTCGCCTGCTGCCGTGCCGCGCTGAACTCACAGGCCTTCGCTCACCGGCCTTCGCAGCATCCTCACGATCCTCTGCATCATTCTACACGTTCCCGCCGCACTCCGGCACCTAAGGGGAACACAATAACAGCAAAGGTGAGCCAAGGGAATAAACAGAGGCAATAGTAACTACCCCCATAGATTTATCTGATTTACTGGCGGGGGTAGTATTCCTCTTCACGGGTCGGCGCAGTCTCCATTGCATCCTCGCCGTACCCCGGCCCCTAAGGGGAACAAAAGGACAACAAGGTGAGACAAAGGGACAAAGAAGGGGAATTCTTCTCACCACAATAGACTTACCTAATTTTACCGCCGGAGGCATTATTCCCCGAACTTCATATTTTCAATTACCACACCTGAATAAGGGAGCAAGCAACAGGTTACATTTTGGTCTTATTTTATTGAACTGTGTTGGATAAGACAAATCCTTACCTGAACTTCGTCAGCTACCACAAGGAACTCTTCGCTGCAAACTGCAAGGGATAGGACAAGAGTGAAAGTCAGACATTTAAACTCTTACAAACTACAATGTTCTGAAACTTACCAATTCCTTCTAACCAGTGAAGCTACTGGTAATCTACGCGCCCCTGCGCTCGATACAGGATGGAGAGCTCATCCTTCCAAACCATCAGGTGAGACTTTAAGAAGGGACCTTAGAGGCGATCAGTGGAGAGAACAGCAGGAGGAGGTGGGGGTTAACTCAACTCCACGGGTGGTTAATTCCCTTTCTCCATTTACAGAAGTATATTCCTATGGACCAAGCTGGAAGGGTCAGTCCAGTCTGTCATCTCGCGTCACTTTGGTGGAGACCGCAGCTGTCCAGTTCAGATCGACGCCCCTGTGGGAGCCAGGTGAGCATAACAGAACGTGAAGACTACCCACAAATTCCCACCCGGGCGTTATGGAAACCTCAGAAACTGACCAATTGGCCCAACTACTAGGGGAACTGAGGGCAGAAGTGCATTCCGCCAGTCAAGAGACCAATTCTCTTAGGAGAGAGCTGATTTTGTCAAAGGAGGGAACTGATGATCTTGCTAGGCAATTACTGCAAAGCCAGGCTGGACAAACGCCTCTACCAGGGCTCGGGGGGGAGGGGGGTGGGGGGAATACTGTTCCTGTTTCATCTAGTAATCCTGTGCAAATAAACCTACCAGGAACTATTCCATTAGCTCCCCCGAACGCTTTGCCGGGGACCCTAAAACGTTTTTCGTGTTCATGAACCAATGCTGCTTGCACTTTTTATGCAGACCTGTAGCCTTCCCAAATGATCAAGCCAAGGTAGCCTTTCTATTGTCATATCTCAGTGGCAGTGCAGCTGATTGGTCAATTCCACTTGTTACTCAGGATGACCCAATTCTTCGAGATTTTCAGGGCTTTCAAACGAGCATGGAAAGACTATTTGCCCGGCACTCCCAAGGACAGGCCCTGGATAACGAACTTTTGTCCCTACGACAGGGTAACCCGGACCTTCTATCCTACATCGCGACCTTTAATAGGTTGATAGTGGAAACTGAATGGCCTGAGGTAAAACGAATCACGTTATTTCATCCAGGGCTTCGAGGAGAACTCAAGGATGTCTTGGCTCAAGTCGTGAACCCACCTCAAGACTGCGCTGAATATATAGACTTAGTGGTCCAGTTAGATCACAGACTTCAGAACAGAAAGGCTGATTGAGCCAAGTTTGAGAATCGGGTGTTGGTTAAAACCCACGCTAACCCCAAAGGAGCAGATTCTTCAGAACCCATGCAAATCGGAGGGGTTAGAGGACCCTTATCCCAGAAGGAAAGAGAAAGGAGACGGCAAATGCAATTGTGTCTATATTGTGAAACTTCTGGGCATTTCCTACAGGATTGCCCTGTGAAACCACCCAAGAAGGTGGTAGGAGCTGCTGATAAAAGCCATATGGAGTCAGACTCGGGGAACGACCATGCCCGACAAGCATAGAGGTCCACTTGCCGAGCTTGAAGAAGGATACTCAGACCTCGCATTTCATATGCCAATGGTCCTCGTAGATCCAGGGCAGCCATCGCGTATGCACGCAGTAAGGGCATAAATTGATAGCGGGGCCATAGGAAATTATGTGGACTACGAATTGGCTTCCAGGATGAATCTACCTCTGATGTCATCACCACAGTCGATGGAACTGAAATCGCCTCTGGGCCTGTGACTCATTCCACCGCATAGATGACACAATTGGGTCAGGATGGGCATTGAGAGACTATTGTGTTTGATCTAATCAAAGCCCCACAGTTCCAAATAATACTGGGGATCCCTTGGTTGGAAACACATAATCCTTGTATTGATTGGCGAGAGAAAAGAATAACCTTCCCGGATTGTGCACAAACCTGTTACCCAAAGAAAACTCTGAACGCAGGCCTGGCCACAGTAACCACAGCAGTCATGCAACTACTTCCAGAATACCAAGAATCATGTCTTCCAAAAAGAACAGGCAAACACCTTACCACCTCACAGATCGTACGATTGTAAAATCGATCTCATACCCGGTGCACAACCACCTTGTAGCAGGATCTATGCCCTTACGTAAACTGAAAACTTTCACCTACGACAATACTTAGACCAGTACCTTGCCAATGGCTTTATTCACCCATCCAAATCCCCTGCATCTTCAGCTTTGATCTTCGTGCCCAAAAAGGAAGGTGACCTCAGAACGTGCATAGACTACCGCGCATTGAACCAGATAACTGTTAAGAACCGATACCCATTGCCTCTGATCCCTGAACTACTGGACCAAGTGAAGGACGCTTGCATATACACTAAATTAGATCTCCGAGGGGCATATCATCTGGTACGTGTAAAAGAGGGTGACGAATGACTGCTTTCCGCACTAAGTATGGGTTATTCGAATACCAGGTGATGCCTTTCGGGTTGTGCAATGCACCAGCAGCCTTCCAATACTACATGAACGATGTCCTTCATGAAATCATTGATGTTTGTGTTGTCGTATATATCGATGATATTCTAGTATACTCCTCTTCAGAATCTGACCATGTGAAGCACGTCCGGGCAGTCCTTGAGAAATTGCGCCAGCACAAGCTATATACAAAACTAGAAAAATGCGTTTATCATGCCACAGAAGTTGAATTCCTTGGGTTTATCCTGACCCCAAAGGGAGTCCGAATGGACTCACGAAAGGTGGACGCAATCCTTAAGTTGCCATTACCAAGTTCAGTTAAAGGAGTACAAAGCATGCTCGGCTTTGCCAATTTCTACCGCAGATTCATCCCAGATTTTTCACATGTCGTACATCCCATCACAGCACTCTTGCGAAAAAATAAACGCTTTATGTGGACTGAAGAAGCTGAAAATGCCTTACAAGAGCTGAAAGTGAAATTCACGTCTACACCTGTATTAAAGCACCCGCGCCCTGACCTTCCATACATAGTGGAAACTGATGCATCCACTCTAGCCATAGGAGCTGTCCTGTCTCAAAAGGACCCTGAAACTGTCCAGCTTCACCCAGTAGCATTTTGGTCCAGAAGGTTCTCGGCACCTGAGTTAAACTATGCGATTATCGACAAGGAGTTATTAGCCATTAAATCCGCCTTCAAGGCTTGGCGGCACTATCTTCTTGGTGCCAGGCATACCATTACTGTGATCACCGATCACCGGAACTTACAGTATTTAAAAACAGCCAAGGCCCAATCGTCACGTCAACTCCAATGGGCATTGTTCTTTGGCGAGGTCGATTTTGTGATAACCTATCGACCAGGTTGTAAGAATGGTAAAGCAGACGCCTTATCCCGAATAGGGATGGGAGGGACAGAAGTGAACCCAGAACCAGTACCTATAATTTCCGAACAAAGGATTCTTGGCATGACTACTCTACAGACACTAGAGGACATTCAGGTAAAGATCCAGCAACTCTTTGATCCTACAGCCCTGCAGGACTGGGTAAAGAAAGGCCCGGACTACTCTGTCACCAATTATCTGCCTTATTACCAAGGGAGGCTATTTCTGCCACCCAAGGAACTACAAAAGCTAGTCATTTCCCGTTATCATGATACCCTAATGGAGGGGCACCCAGGTATTGCAAAGACGGAAGCTAAAATTAAAAGGCAATTCTGGTGGCCCACCTGGCGAAAGGATATTAAATCATTTGTGATGTCTTGTGGCATTTGCGCCCAAAACAAAAGTCAAAAGAAAAAAAACAGCTGGACTCTTACAACCTTCAGACATTCCGCCTACGCCATGGTACACCTTATCATTGGACTTTATTACTGATCTACCTCCTTGAAATGGATTTAACTCAATTTTAGTTATTGTGGATCTTTTTTCCAAGATGGCCCACTTTGTTCCTTTAAAAGGATTACCTTCAGCCTCAATCCTGGCCAAAGAATTCCTCGAAACATTGTTCGTATACATGTATTTCCGTCCGTGTTGGTCTCTGACCGGGGCAGTCAATTCATTTCACATTTTTGGAAGAAATGTTGTCAATTGGCGCAAATCGACGTGAGATTATTGACCAGTCACCATCCCCAGACCGATGGTCAAACGGAGAGGACCAACCAGACTCTTGAACAATACCTGCGTTGTATGTCACATCAGACTGAGAGTAATTGGAAGGAAATTCTTTGGATCGCCAAATATGCATACAATAATTCAGTACATTCTGGAACTGGACAAAGCCCCTTTTATACCCTATTTGGGCACTATCCTCGAACCTCAGACTTTGACTCACCCCAACACTTAGAAATGCCCGCAGTGGACCATCTACACGCTACAATTACACAAGCCTTTAAGGAGGCAACTGCACATTTAAAACAAGCGAAGGAAAAATATAAGAAAGATGCTGATCGGCATAGAAGTGATACTCCACAGTACCAGATAGGTGATCAAGAATGGTTGGCCACAAAACACATACCTCTCGATGGAACACGGACCTTTAACCCTAGGTATTTGGGACCTTACTCCATTAAGGCCCTTATCAACCCGGTGGCCGTCAAGTTGGACTTGCCTGCTAATATGCGAATTCACCCAGTCTTTCATGTGTCACTTTTCAAGCCAGTGCAACCAGGGACAAGACTAACCAAGCCAGCAGACACCATCCTTATAGACGGGGAAACCGAATTTGAGGTTAAGAACATCCTGGACTCCAAGATGGTGAAGTCTTTTTTATTTGATCGACTGGAAAGGTTACGGATCACAGGAAAGGTCTTGGGAACCTAGTGACCTAGTGCATGCACCTCAATTGGTGAAAAGATTCCACCGAAATTTCCCAGACAAACCAAAACCACAGGGAAGAACGACTTTAGGAGGGGCCTTGGGGGGGGGAGTGCTGTCATGATGCCTACCCCCGGGGACCCAGACCTGGTCCAGCAACCCCGGAAGCAGGCATCAAGTCATTTTGCGCAAGCCCAAAAACCCCTGCTAGGGGCTGTTTGGGTGCGGTCCTGGCGCACCCAAACAGGGACTTTTTTTTACTCGGGTGGGGCTGGGGAGGAATACTTACCTGGGACTACTTTGGAGGCTATTTAAACCACGCCCGAAGAGCAGCACACGCTTTGCGGTATTCTGCATCCAGCAGTGTAACGCTCACTGTGTCTGCAAGCCTGCATCCAGTCTTCTGCCACGCCCGCCTCAAGTCTGCAGCTCCTAGAAAAAGGGAGGAACAAGGAGAAAAGGTTAGAACAAGAGCAATATCTTCGACCCTTACCTAAATTCCGGATCCACCGCACCTTCGAGCTGGAAGAAAGAAGTATTTTACGCGCGCCACCTCACCTGCTGCCGTGCCGCGCTGAACTCACCGGACTTCGCAGCATCCTCACGATCCTCTGCATCATTCTACACGTTCCCGCCGCACTCCGGCACCTAAGGGGAACACAATAACAGCAAAGGTGAGCCAAGGGAATAAACAGAGGCAATAGTAACTACCCCCATAGACTTAGCTGATTTACCGCTGGGGGTACTATTCCTCTTCACGGGTCGGCACAGTCTCCATTGCATCCTCGCCGTACCCTGGCCCCTAAGGGGAACAAAAGGACAACAAGGTGAGACAAAGGGGCAAAGAAGGGGAATTCTTCTCACCACAATAGACTTACCTAATTTTACAGCCGGAGGCATTATTCCCCGAACTTCATATTTTCTCTCTGCACCTGAATAAGGGAGCAAGCAACAGGTTACATTCTGGTCTTATTTTATTGAACTGTGTTGGATAAGACAAATCCTTACCTGAACTTCGTCAGCTACCACGAGGAACTCTTTGCTGCAAACTGCAAGCAATCGGACAAGAGTGAAAGTCAGACATTTGAACTCTTACGAACTACAATGTTCTGAAACTCACCAATTCCTTCTAACCAGTGAAGCAACTGGTTATCTACGCGCCCCTGCACTCGATGCAGGATGGAGAGCCCATCCTTCCAAACCATCAGGTGAGACTTTAAGAAGGGACATTAGAGGCGATCAGTGGGGAGAACAGCAAGGGGAGGTTGGGGTTAACTCTCAACTCCACGGGTGGTTGATTCCCTTTCTCCGTTTACAGAAGTATACTCCTACGGGCCAAGCAAACCAAGCTGGGAGGGCCAGTCCAGTCTGTCATCTCGGCACTACACGTCACATTGGTGGAGACCGCAGATGTCCAGTTCGGATCGACGTCCCTGTGGGAGCCAGGGGAGCGTAACAGTTCAATACCTGCTCCATTGTACCCAAGCCAGGGCGAAAACCAAATTGAATATCAGTTAAGATCTCGGCCTCTGTGAGCCAACTCTCTATGTGGCCCAACAGAACCCGACCAAAGATCTTAAAAGCAGTATCCAAAAAAGAGATGGGGCGATACGAAGAGGCCTTAGTTATGTCTCCCTTTTTAAAGATTGGGAAGATAGTTGCCGTCTTCCAAGATGGTGGATAGTGACCCGAACTCAAGCAAGCATTGAAGACCAAAGTCAACACCGGGGCCCATAGATCAATTTGATTCATAAAAAGATCTGCCAGCATAGCGTCCAGGCCAGGCGCTCGATTTCATTACTAAGCCCCTATTGCCTTGGCCACCTCCCCCAAGGAGAAGCGTAAAGATACACCACAGGGAAACTTTCCATTTCTTGCAAAGCCATCATCATACAAAGTCTCAAAATAGGAGACCCAGTCTGCTGCCCTCACATGAGTACCATGTGGACCTTAATTTCACTTGTTAGAGGATCCACTTGTTACAAATTCCCAAAAGTCCTTTGCATCGTTCAACCTAATGGCTGCTTTCCATCACTCCCTGATTGTTTTGGAACCATTGTGAAACCCACAGAGAGGGCCTCCAGGATGGCCATAAAAAGGCACACCACTTCCCTAGGACTACTAGAGTTATCCATTATTCCCATTAGCGCACTTTGTTGGGTAGCCAACATTTTCCGATGCAAAACAGAGCCTTGGATTTTCCGCCATTTAATTATTATAAGAGATACTGCATCACTGTGTTCTTGGCACAGTGAGCTAGACACGGGCTCCGCTCCATCGACCAGGCTGTTAACAATTAGAACCAATGAGTAGTGATCACTATTCTCCACTCTTGGTACCTTATAACTCACAATGAGTTTCCATAGATCCAGAGTTAAGCAAAAATAGTCAATAGAGGATTCCAGGTGATTGTTAAACATACATTTACCAGGGATGTCCACCGGAGGAAGACTTAATACTACACTTGCCCTGTTAACCCGTCCAATGTCCATTGCCTTGGGCAAGGCACACAGAGGGGGGTTTATCCCAACCATTGACAGCATCCTGGGTTTGGTGCAGCTTATTGGTGGACCAGCCGATGCAGGCACGGAAGAAGTGACACCTACAGCTACACCCTCCATTTCCCCCTGCCCCACCTGGCTCGTTTCACCAACTGGAATGTGGTCTGCACTAGACTCTCTGCTAACACAATTCTGATTGATGGCATCCACTTTAATTTTCAAATCTATGATTGAATCGTCTATAATCACCAGAGTATTCATAACCCTGTTTTTAAATGTTTGAAACAGGGCGCATGTGTGGCCTCTATTTTTAGTAGCCATTGTCCGTCCCGTAAATGACCCCCACTCAAAATCCCCGTATTCGGAGGCCAGAAGTTGGAATAATGGTTTCAATTTACTATCTAGTAGAGCCTCCAACCATATCTTGTCCTCATCCTTTGTGGATAAGGCAATCGTGAGATGCCCCACTAATGGAGTTGGCCCCTGATCACCCAAGGCCTCACCCGTGAGCCCTGGGGGGGGCCAATGTGGTTACATTCTCCCCCGCATTACCTGCTGGTCCAATAACCTGACTAGCTGGCTAAACCTCAGTGTCCCCTCTTGCGAAAATCTTCTGAATACTTGTGTTACACAGGGTCTCGTGAGCAAAAAAAACTCTCTATGGCATTGATGGCCCCTATCGAGGAGCCAGCTTCCAGTATTGCTTTTTCTGTTACTTGAATCCTGTCTGCCAGATTCCCTGCCATTGTTTTTAAATAAGAATCCAATGAAAGTTGGCTCACTGGTCGCGTAGGCTTAAGCGCCCGGGCAGCAGTTTTACTAATGACCTTAGGGGCTCTTGTTTTTTTTAGCACGGGTAGCCATAGGAAGCTCCTCTCTTAGTTTTCTTTTTACTATTCTTAGTCTCTGCCACCGGTTAAACCCACAGGAAAATGTGCAAAGCCTTACAAAATATCACAGGTCTCACTGTGCTGGAAATTCAGGGGCAGAAACGGAGCAGATGCAGAGCAAAGGTGAGGGGTCAGGAATATAAAATAGTACAAAAGTATCAAACTATAATATCCCTCTAATAAAACATTGCAAAAAACATTACAGCATCAAAATTTATTAAATTCCACATACTGAAGAAGTATAAGCACCAAGGTTAAAGTATGCATCTATAAATGCAGAATGCATATTAATAAAATGAGTCCACAAAAGCAGAAAGTTAAAGTGCAAAGTGCAAGGAGTAACGAGGTGACAGACCAAAGGACTCGTAAAATCAGCTGGAAGACAACCAGTACTGTTGGTCTTGGACACTGCCTCAACCTTAGTGGTAATGGTTCCCAAAAATCAAGACAGAGGAAAACCTTGAAACCCCCTTAACAAATCAGTTCGTAGCAAATTGTCAGACAAATGCTGTTAATCTTGAACACTACTTATACTATGGTGGAAAAACATTTTGCGAATAGGGAGGAGAGGAAAACCTTGCAGCCTCCTAAGCAAGTAAATACGTAGTGAATTGTCAAAAACCGGGAAACCAATGTCCAAGAGTCCAGTAGATGGAACCTAAACGGAAGCGGCGGCACCTGGGCACCAGAAATGCCACAAATCTACAGGTGCTAACAAATGCTAACACAAACACAAACAAGATTAGAGCCTGTGCTCTCCAAGAACGGCTTTCTCACAGCCCGTAGAGTTGTGTAACCGTAGAGAGGTGTGGTTGCGATGTGAAGCTGTATAATGGCAGGCCGAGGGCGTGGCACGCCCGGCAGCTTAAGGAGCTGCCAGAGTCCGACTCTCCCGCACCCGCCCCCTGCCCTTACAATATTGGCCTGAAGTCGTTTTAACAGTGTTTTCTAAAGATAATAATTATTCCTGCGTAGATCTGCGTGGGTCCGTGAACAAAATCTGTAAGGGAGATGAGGGGGTGCAAACGCAATTGCACAGAGTGTATGTAACGAATTTAAAGGCATGTTTTCTTCAATTCTTCAATTCCTGGAGACAGAGTAAGGGCCACAGGTCCACGAGCTGGAGTAGGGAGACACCTGTGCTCCTCCGTTTGTACTGCAAGGACCACAAGGACTCTGCTGACTCAGCTCGCCCATAGTCCATTTGAATGAAATGCTTCTCCTCCTACTGGTGGAAAACCAGTAAACAGACCACGCTGGGCAGATAATGAGGACCACAACAACCCTGCTGACTCAAGTTACTTACCCCTGGTAACGGTCTTTCGACTGGATGTTCCTCGGCATGTATGCCTCATTGCCCTCCCATACTACCCTCAGCAGAATTGCTTGTGCTATTGCAGCTTTCGTTCCATCAAGGCTGAGTACCTGTGTTTATGGGTATCAGTGCTGCAAGAGAAGGAAAAACAGAACTGAGGCCAACGGGTGCTGCGTGTGCTATATATGTGTCAAAGATGAGGGGTATGTGGAAGGAACATCGAGTCGAAAGAACGTTACTACGGGTAAGTAACTTTTTCTTCCAACTCTTTTACAAATGCATATAAACATGGTTCCTGCCACTTACCCTGCACAACCTACTCAATAATCATACTCTTGTTTGTCCTATCTCCTGACATCAAGTGGTAGTTACTTACAAGGCGGTGTGATTAGAACGTTTTATATTAATGAGCATTTTCATAATTTTCAAAACACATGTTTGCAATTTCAGCAGCACTCTGTCTTTTTTGTGAAACAAAAGAAAACCACATTTAAAACATTTCCACTGCATGTTTAAGTGCCAGATCCTGTGTGAAACCTCAATATATTACCAAGACATGCATGCTTGCCCATATCACCCATTCTGATATACAAACTGTTATTTTCTTCTTTCATTCTGTTACTTTTAAAACCACTTCTACCACTAACAAAGCTGCACTAAAACTCCCACAATGCACACTCAAAACAAAAACTGCATGTATGTTACTAACTCTCTCTTCCAAAATACCTTCCTTCTTGGGCTCTTCGTTCATCTGCTTCCAACTCCCTTAGGGTCAGCCGCTTCTCCAAGCAACGAGTTGGTGGTCAATCTTTCTCTTCGGCAGGCGCCTCCCTCTGGAACAGCCTTCCTGCCTCCCTGAAACTTGAGGAGAACCATCCCCGGTTCCGGAAACGCCTCAAAACCTTCCTCTTTGCTTCTGCTTTCTCTGCCTCTCTCCCCCGCTGAAATCCCCGGCCGAATCTGCACTGGTTACCTGGCCACCCTGCTGACCTTGGGGCCAGGTCCCACCGTTTGCACTCCTGCCCTGCCTCCCTGGAAACCCCCGCACTTAGGGACTGATTTTCTGTATCCCTACAGTCCCCCCCCCCAGCACTTGTCTGCTCTACCTTGCACTTGCCACCATCAGGCTGCTTTTACCTATCGTATTTATTCTTCGATCCCATGTACTGCACTTTCCCCCTCTCCTTTCCCCCAGGCACTTTTTCCCTTTCTCCCTACCCTTGCACTTGCGCGATCTGAATGACACTTGGGGCTTCATTACGACCCAGGCGCTAATGGGTTAACAGCGCCGTAAAAGGCTGCAGTGCCGTTAACCTATTAGCGCCTAATTACGAGGTCCCTTTGCGGGACCCGACCTTAACGGCTGGTGTAGACCAGCCGATAAAGTAGGGACCCGCAAAGGGACCTTGGTGCTAATTACGGTGCCGCAATTTGCGGCACCGTAATTAGCGCCTTCCCCATTCCCATTGAGCCCTATGGGGTAAAAATGGGAATGGAGAAGGGCCATGGAGGAAGGGGGAATTCCTTGTAATGGGGTGATAATTCCCCCTTTCTCCATGGCGGAGTCGGTAACTTACCGGCATGGACCATGGTGCTAACAGCACCATTGTCTTCCGCCAGGGTCGTAATGAGGCCCTTGGCCTAGTAGGGTCGTTTGTCTGTCTTTCCACTGTTTTCCCTCCCCTGCCTCGTCTCGCCTTGAAACACTTGTCTATAGCCGCGTTATAAATATCATATCATATCAAAGCATGGCATGTACATGGAATGAAAAATGACAAAAAAAGCGTTTAATCATTTCAGCACGATTTGAAGGAAAACAAATAAATGCATGTGTACATTTACAGCAGTGCTGTGTGTCATTTTTAATAAATGAAACAACATGGAAACAATTTCTCCAGCACATTGCAACAGCACTCAAATACCAAGCTTGCATGTGTGGGAAAGTTAATGAAATTGCACACACTAACATTCTCCTTTCTAATCTGTACATGCTTCTTGGCTTCTCAATGTTTCTCTGCATACTAGGACTTGGAGTGCACCATTTCTAATACCAATAATGTAACAACAACTTCCACACTTTGAAAACTCCATCCCCGTAGGGCATACTTATTACGGGACCACCAGCCCCATTACCGACGCTGCCGATGCTCCCATGTCCCAATTCCCATACAGTGCTATACAACTGTACACAAATAGAGACTACCATTTTCCACCATCTAACATTTCAATCCAACATGGCCTGTAATGTCCTAGTGACACTGGGAAGCTAGCTGCCAAACAATTATTAGGAATCTGGTGGCAACCCATCTGCAGCAACAGCAGTGTTACAACCATACTCGTAATCACGTGCAATGTTACTAACTCTTCTTCCCAACAACTCCTCCTAAAGTGCAAAATAATGTCTTCTTGAACTACAATTACTTTGCCATTACCCCACATACCCACTGATTTTCTTCTTTCCCAATTTCAGTGAAGAACAGCCTCCTGAAAGCAAAACATTTCTTCTAGAAGATAACAACCGGAAGAAAACTACTCTTCACATCCTACAAAGTAAGTGCACTACTGTAGTAGTATTCTTTCTGTTACTCATACAATGCAGTGTAGCCGTATACTAGCATACAAAATTCTTTCCAAACCAACAGAATTTACTTCACTCTTACTCATTGTACCTCAGCAGGTACACTCTTTGTATTCTCATCTCAGCACCATTATCGTAACACCCACTAGTATCAGGAAAACATGATAATGTCCTTACTTATCCATGCACAGAACACTATCTTATGCACTGAACAAAGCCCTTTACACATCGACACACACAGGTACTCTTACATCCTTTTCAATCGGAACTAACAGCACATTGCACAATCACACAGACCTCTATGCCTGCCGTGATATTCAGACACTCATTCTCAATGCACACAAATGGATTGCACAACTTTCAAACCCACCCACACTTTCCTTTTTTCTCCAACAGTCAGAACAGAATACCTACTAAAAAGCAACTCCGCAGAAAGCAACAAACAAATAGAGCAGATAAAACTAAAAGCATGCAAAATATTCATTCAGAATTTATAGCAAATACTCAAACAAAACAGCTAATACAGTCAGTCAACAAAACTGAACTAGCTTGCAATAAAATAAACTGTGGCCCCTCTTCCAAAAAGTAAAAATAAAACAAAATGTATTAAGGAGAACAAAACTACTAATAGCACTAGCACTACATCTACCAATGTTAACGTAGCCATAGTTTAACATTTCAAACAATTGTACAAAAAATGTTCCACTGTATAGTACTTCACAATCTTACGACAACAGCAGAAAAGCCATGCTCAACCCTTATAAATGACAGCAAAAGACGAATTCTCAAAGCTCTTGACAGCGCAATGGTTCTCAAAAGAAAATTGTTGATATACATTTTTTTTAACCAACTTTTATTCAAACGCAGTCATGTTCAGATACTGTATTGCCAGAGATTTAAATAATTTTAACACATGTCATTTGTTAAGGCTACATATTAACATTCGGCTTTACAATTATTGGTTGCAAGCTTTGAGCATTAACTTAACTATAACTGCAACTGTTCAACCACCATTCCCCTGTCCCCATCCCCCTCCCGGTTCCCCAGTGGCATGGACCAGTCCTTCTGCTTTCCTATGAGATTGTTGTGTTCTGATTAGGTAACTTCTGCATTGGATCAAGGCTCCTGTACTTAGTTTGTCGGTGCTCAGTTTTGAATAGCTCTCAACAAGTTTGGCCTAAAAAAGTGTGCTTCTCTGTCTCTGACATAGTCGAAGAAGGGGTCCCAGGTTGCCCGGAATTTCAGGCACTTGCCGTCCTTCAGGGCCCCTACCTTCTCCATGTCAATTACGTTCCAAGTTTTCACCCCCCAACATGCTGTTATTGGGCCTTCTGGATTTTTCCACGCTTGTGCCAGGGTCATCTTTGCTGCCATTAACAGGTGGGTGAGTGTTGCATTGTTGCCAGTTGCCGCATAAATGTCTTCGACCGTTGTACCCAGGAGTATAACTTTAGGTGATGCTGGCAGTTGTTTCCCTGTGATTGCCTTTATGTGCCCCAGGACTTCCTTCCAGTACAGGGCCACTTTAGGGCAGGACCATCACATGTGGTATAGGTCTCCTTTGCCTCCGCAGTTTATCCAGCACGTAGGTGGGTAGTTGTGGTTCATTTTGTGGAACTTATGGGGATCAGGTACCACCTAAAACAAATCTTGTGTGCAGTCTCTCTAATGGCTGTGCATCTGGAAGATTTCTGTGCTCTTTGATATTAATTTTAACCAGAATGAAACCATTAACAAAATGAATCGGTAAACTACAAAAAGTTCTTCTAAACATGCGCAGTGTCAACATAGATACCTTTACAAACTTCTGTGCAGGTGAATGTATTCACACAACCAGCACAGAACCATATTTCAATGAAGAGGCATATAAACAAAAACAGAAAAACCCAATTGCTATACATAGCGGTGGCCGAGGGTATGAAATGGTAGACAACGCCATTAATGCACAAGAAACTATCATTGAAAAAATGTCCCCAATACATTTAAAATAAACTCTTCACTCCACTGAACCAATCCATCCAGTCTACAAATGGCCCTGAACCTCAATGTATAATGTACAGAAACAATCCTTCAAATCTTTACACCAATTCCTAAATCACTATGTGAAAGTAAAAGAGAAAATTAGAATAAAAACTTTGCAAACCATGGACTCCTGTCCACTGCATAATATACACTGGACTGTGAGGACATTCATTACCTGCATTTCAAGACCTACTTGCAAAAGCACCTTCCACCACATCAAAATGTTAGCAACACACCATTCCACTATGCGGAATCTTGTCCAGAGACTGTACTATGCAAAAAGTCCTGCTTTAGAACTGTAGCAATTTATTTTCCTACATGGCACAGCCAAAGAACTCCTTCAACAAATAGACCACATCCAAAGTAAATATTTTGGAAGTGAAGATCACTTAGACAATCCAGTAACTTTAGAGAAGAGTAGCGAATCCCTTACAAATTCCAGTCTTCTAATAAAAACACACAAAAAAGAAATAGCAAAGTTTTAAAAGCACATCTGCTGAAGTACCAAACTAAGCATGTGTGTGTTGTCACAGAACCTTTTATAAAAAGAGCACCAAAACTGTAGATATAACTCACAAAATAGAAGACAATGAGGAAACCCAATGGTTCCAATTACCTCTCTATCTTATAGCAGAAAACAAATACAAAATTACTAACCCCTCAACACTTTGCACATACTGCAATGCAAAGCTTGATAAATAACCAAATGCCTTACCGGGCAATCACTAATAACTTGTCCAGAGACTGCATAGTGGAATGGTGTGTTGCTAACATTTTGATGTGGTGGAAGGTGCTTTTGCAAGTAGGTCCTGAAATGCAGGTAAATGGATGTCCTCGCAGTCCAGTATATATTATGCACTGGACAGGAGTCCATGGTTTGCAAAGTTTTTATTAACTAATAACTTGGAAATATTCCCACTCCCAAAACCTCTCCAACAGCTCAATTTGTATGAGAGCATTATAATCCAAACAGTACACCCATTTCAAGCTATAATACGCCTTCAACCCAAAACAGCCAAATTGCTGCCTCCTGAAGTACTAAAAGGCATTGGTGGCAAAGTAGTTTATTTGCCATTAGAGCTTAAAGAAAATGTGGACACTCTAGGAGTGCAACGGCCAATAGATCAATCTTTGATTATCCTAGTGAATGGTGTACCAACGAAAGACAAAATATATGGCAACAACTAGTAGACTTAAACAAAGTTAAAGAAGCCCTACAATATCTTAAAGAGAACAATGAGTACTACAAAGAAATGAACATTGAACAAAACCTAAAGGAAACAACCAAAATAATTCAGGATTCCTGGTCAATTGGCCAACTGGCCAATTGAACTTGTAGATCCTACTACAGTATCCAATATTTTAGAACAGTATACAATTCACCCACTACACTCCAAAGACACCATATACTATGCACTAGAAACATATCAAATGTGTCAAGCCAAAGGTTCTCCAATCAGCATATTGGAGAAAAAAAGTAGACGCACAAGTCTTTCCCCTACAGGAAAAGGGGGATGATATGATGAAAGATGCACACAAATAACAGCATCAGAATACTGCTCTTTACGGATGTATTCTGAAGACCCCAGATCCAGACAAAAAATGTTGAATACATGTTCCACCTCCTGTTTGAAAGTGAACTAGCAACTCTAGGTTACAGAGTTGCACAAACATTGAAAAGAGGTTAGAATGTTTTAAACATGTCTGCTACCCAACTACTTCAATAGATAAAAGACACAGATGAAGTTTTGCAGTCAAGTATCACAAGCCTCTAGGCAAACATGCATGGTACAAATGAATATTGGTTCTGATGTCACACTGGTGTACGGTGTATGCTACGGAACCATGTCCCACCCACATGGTTTGCCCCTTTAAGTTCTGTAGAATATGCATGGCAAGACTTTCACGATTTCCTAAGCATAGCAAACCAAAACAAAGAAGGGATAGAAATGAAAACACCAGTAGTCCTCTGCTCTCTTGACCCTGTAAATGTATCAAGATACTTTCATCACCGCTTAATTGCCATGCTGCACTTCATCTGTAATAAAACAATTTCTCCCCGCGGAGAAGTGGAACACTTCTTTTGGAGAAAAGAATATCAATCTAGGGACGCACAACACATCCACATGCTTGTGTGGATAAAAGACGCTCCTAAATTTGGTCATGACAGTGATGCTACTGTTCTACAGTTTATTCACAAATATGTAACCTGTGACATTCCTTCAGAAAGCACACATAGTGAGCTACATACACACATTTTACACTTTCAAAGACATAAGTGTGGCAAATAGTGCCGACTTAGATATAAAAACAAAGGTGAATACTATACCAAATGCCGCTTTGGTTTCCCTAGACTAGTTTCAGCAGAAGGACAAGTAAACAGCTTCATGTCTTCTGTTAGGCACAGTGTGAAAGGCAAATCAGCTAAAAATGCATACTGCATTAAAAGAAATGAAGCTTCAAAGTACATCAATGCAATCATTGCCCTCTTATGGAATGTAAACAGAGATATACAATACATAGACAATTCCACTGCTGTTGCAAGAAAACTGAGGTAAAACACCTCTGGGATGACATATCATCTGACAAAACACTGTCACACATGTTGACAACTTTGGCATACAAATGCTCTCCCATAGAGAATGTTGATGCTACGAAGCTGCAGACCGTTTAACAGGCACATCTTTATATGTCTAATCTGAACACTTAGTCTGACCAAGCCTTGGTCCTGCCTCATCCAAAAAAGAGTGCTAAAATTGTACCAACACATAGAAACAATAGCTGAAAATGATCCCAACAGCCAGGACATTTTGAAACACAAGTAGACGCATACTACCCAAACAGAAGTACTGCTTTGGAAAACATGTGCCCATACCACATAGCCCGTAATTTCTCCTCCAAGAATAATGTTAAACCAGATGAGAAAAATTGAAAATACATGGTAAAACTTGTGAAGGCAGCCTCATCAAACTTACCAAACCCAGCCTAATTAATCATATAAAGTTATCATTTAAAAATCCTCAACATAGAGAACTTTACTACATGTCCCTACTCCAGCTTTTTAAACCATGGAGGAAAGAAGATGATTTATTGGTAACCCATGTCTCATTTGAAGCTGCTTGTAATGCAAATGAAAGCAGTATAACAAATGTCAATTTCAAACAATACAAAAACATGTTGGATAATGAACGCCAACAAGAGGAAGAAGTTCAAGTGCAACTAAATGAAGAGACTCGTGAGGGCAGTCAACTTTCTGTTACAGGAAGCCAAGAACACCCGGGAGAGCCAATCACAGTAAATGAAGCAGAATTAGCCATGGCTGAAGTAGAAAACACCATGCATCAATATGAGCAATGAGAAAAAATGTGGCACTGCTGAAATCACAACTCAATGATGGGCAACTTAGCGTTTTCCTAGAAGTGACTAAAGAAATTGAACATGGTTTGCAGCATGAAAGTAAAACTTGTAGCTGTCAACATTATAAACCTGTACTCATCTATGTAAGTGGTGACGCTGGTTCCGGCAAAACATTCTTAATAAAAATCATCAGTAAATTCCTCCAAAAGGTAACAAACAAGCTTTCATATTTTGTAACAGCCCCGACAGGTTTAGCTGCCTACAACATAGCCGGTGTTACTTTACTGGTGTTACTTTACTGCTCCTTCCAGTAGAACACCAAAATAAATTAGAGTACTACAAACTATCAACAGAAGCGGCTACTGCACTATGCAGAATTCTGAAACAATTGAAAATGCTCCTAATAGATGAGGTGAGCATGGCCTCCAACCGAATGTTGGCTTTAATTCACCTCAGATAACAAGAAGTAATTTAAACAGAATACAAAGAACTCTTTGGAGGAAAACACATTATTGTTTTTTGAGATCTCCTACAATTAACAACAGTGAAAGGTGAACCTATTTTTAAAACCTTAGGACATAAACAATGCCGCAGCACGCTTGGCAGCATAGGAAATTTACATCTCTGGAAACATTTTCAATACAGAGAACTAACTCAAAACATGTGTCAGTCTGCAGACCTCACCTATGCTAACATTTTAAAAAGCATTATGACCGGTCTTCTTTCTAAAGATGCACAGTCGATCTTAAATAGCACACTCATCCTTAAGCTATATGGGAATGACACATCCGCTCCTGATTTCATGGAACAATTAGCACTAAAAAATGTAAAATATATGTCCTTAATGCCAACCCTAGCAAGCTGTATGCAATTTGACGAGACAATGTTAAAAAAGAAATGCAACCAATAGTCCATATTAGCACCACAGACAAACAGGAAGTGCACGGCATGTCACTCCCTATGTGTCAACAAGCAACAGCACGACTGAATAGCTTAGAAAAATGTATTTCCAACACAGCTGATTTGGGGAAAATGTTAACCTTGTGTTAAAACTGCAGAGTAATTCTGAAACGTAACCTTGACATAGAGCAAGGTTCAGTTAATGGAGCAATTGGTACAGTTGTTGGCTTTCGGACGTATCCACATGACAACAACATTCAATTTGTCAACATCCACTTTGACAAACTTTCAGAAGTTAAAAGGATAGGACGCTCAACAGCACGATTCCTTCTTTTCAAAGATATGTATGTACGCAGAGAACAATTCTCTCTCTCTTGCATATGAAGTCACTATTCACAAATCGCAAGGACTAACCCTAGATCAGGAATTGGTTGACATTGGCAGCACAGTCTTTACAGTAGGTATGAGTTATGTAGCCCTCTCACGTCTACGTACACTCGAAAGACAATTTCTTGTAAATGTTGATGCAAACAAAGTGTAGACTGACATTCCTTGCATCGTAGTGTACAACAGACTACGTGCACTCTACACACCCCATCTCGATATGTGCCCTGTCCCTCAAAAAGGTAAACTTGTTAAAGGAAAAGTAATGGAAACAGAAATTATAAGAGCTATCCCAACAGTACCAATAAAGAAACAAAAACAACTGCTACTCCATCAAGTAGCGCAACCACAAAACTCTCTAGTGCAAATGCACATCCAACAGCAAAAACAAAGAGAAATATGTCTTCTTAAGAATCTGGTGGAGGTCCAGCAAATGCCAGAGACAGAATTCTCTGGTCCATTTAAATTTTCCAACACAACTGGTGTAAATTGCAGTGCAAATGTAGCAATCAATCGTATGTTCCAATTGCCACCAATTGTTCAAAACATTCACTTGAACGGCTCAGACCAGTTGTGTTTGCAAATGCTTGTCCTTCATAGAAATGCAACAAATAATCCTGACAATACTTAGTGTCTCACGAATAAGGCAAGAAATGGACTGCTGTGCAGGAATGGTAAGGTGCGCCATAAACAAAATCTACAAGAATTTCTAATGTACTTACTGCAAGTATTAGAAAACAAAAATATACCTATAAATCAAATCTTCCATATTACATACACATAGAAGCATACATGCACTCTCTGCAACCATGTTGCACAGGAGCAGGTGCCTAATGAACGATTTGTGTATGTATCTATACCTAATTGGGAATCCATTCCATTTCATCAGCTGGTGCCAAATGCAAATTATGGCAAATTATGCATGTTTGCAATTCAGACAAACTTTCAACCTTACACATAAACTCACATAGCCGATATGTAATAGTAATGCTTTTAAGGTACAACGTAGATGGTACCAAAAACAACTGCAAGCTTACTAGCTTCACACAAGGGCAAGTATCTCTTGGCGAGAAAACCTTCACAACAGTAGGCATAATCTACCACACTGGTGCCACAACCACTGCAGGTCACTATATTGCATGCATTAAAAAATATGTGGTTGGTCTGAATGCATTGACACTTCCATTACTCTAAAACATAGATTACCAGAAAATCTAACAAATGCCTAGTCATTATTCCTTCAACCTAATTTTAGTCAAGTTCCTGTAAACCTATCATACGTTAGTGCACTTTAGACACCTACAGGTAACTAAGTGCTTCAAAAAATACCCTTCTCAGCTGTAAAACTATAAACAGTTAGAATACGCCAACTGGCATCTGACTACATCTATAGTGCTGCAATGCTGTTTGTGAAATGGAAAACAGTTTCAATATGCCAACAGATGTAAATTTAGTACATTTTTGATAATTCTATATAGATGTTTTCCCCAATGATTATGCAAACAGAAACAACTGTGCAAAACACACACTAATGTTGTTTCACACATAGTACTTAAAATGTACTGATTATGAGGGTCCTACGATGTGTAGTCACTAACCTGTAAAACTATCAACAGTTAGAATACACCAACTGCTATCTTACTGCACCCATAATACTGCATTGTTACTTTCCAATAGTGAAATAGTTAGAATCCACCATCAGGAATGAAAGTACTTCAAAACATACCCTTCAAAACCATAAAACTATCAACCGTTGGAATACGCCAACTGGCATCTAACTGCACCCATAATACTGCAATATTAGTTTCCAATAGTGAAAGAGTTTAATTCCACCAAAAGGAATGAAAGTGCTTCAAAACATTCCCTTCAAAACTGAAATTATCAAAAGTTGGAATATGCCAATAACTGCACCCATAGCACTGCAATATTATTTTCCATTAGTTAAATTCTTGGAATCCACCAACAGGAATCAAACTGCATCAAAGCATACTCTTCAAAACTGCAAAACTATAAACAGTTAGAATACGCCAACTGGTATCTAACTACAGCCATACTACCAGCACATTCGAAAAGCAAAACACATACATCATTACAATTCTTACTACTGCAACACTACTTGTAACAGCAAATATACTTATGTGTGCACCTTAAAGATTCCTTTAAGTACTGCACACTTCAAACAAACATAGTGTGACACGTAACGTCAAATAAATGTACTCGTTTTTTAAAATCCTAAATGTTTTTTTTTCCCACAATCCCCAATGATTTTGCAACCAAACACAATAACTGTGCAAAATGCACAGTAATGTTGTTCGAAGCATAGTACTTGGAATGTGCTAATTTTGAGGGTCTAAAAAGTACATGAATATGTGAGATTGTATGCAATGCGACATTGTAAGTATCCTGCTTAACATATTATGCTAAGTTTTTTTCACAGAGAAAGAAGCAAATATTTCTCCTGCATTACCATGTACAAAAAAGTCAACCTGTACCCCCAATGCTACATCAATGAAAAATACCATTTCCAGGGGCGTGGCCAGCAATGAAGCGATGAGGACGTGAGTCTCCGAGACTCCCATGGCCGCCGACAAACATTCTGCAAACAGCCTGCTATTTGTGACAAATCTGAGGAAGAAATACCCCTGCGGAGCGACAAACACACGAAGAACCGATGGGCAAAAAACAGACTCTGAAATGGGCCACTGAAACGAAAACTGTGCCGCGGAAGAAATCCTTGTGAAACTGGCGAGGGACTACCAAGATGCCACAGGTGATGTACGAGCCATAGTGCTGAGGCGCTGATCGGAAGCCCGGAACTTATTCCGTGACCAGCTTACAAACACAAGCAGCAGAGCACATACAACAACTGGAAAACTGCAGATTTATTTCCCCGACTGAGGCTGAAAACCCTAGCCTACACAGCCGCTCTGTCTGTGTGGACCGTGCGGAACGCTGTCCGCAAGTGGAGAACTAACAAACTGACCTGAGCCGACCGAGTGCCTAAGAAGTGCGCGCTGCCTGCCTGGCTCAGGAGGACAGAAACAGGCTCCCTGCCCACCCTCTCAGTGTTGAAGAGATGCTGGTCCCGGAGCATCCTTTGAACTGATCCACAGACCATCAACGGGCGCCTGAAACCTTGCGGGTAATGATACTGCCCCGGGCACCTTCTGGGGGAAAACTTCATGCTCGGGGGAGAGGCCTGCCCTGCAACCAACACGAGCAGAGGAAGACACACCCAGGGAAAGCCCTCCCCGCACAACCAGCATATGTACACAGACTTTCTGCCTGGCGGGCAGGGGAAGCACTGAACCATGGCAAGACCCAGTAGAGGTGGAATCCCCCGTATTATAGAACAGCCCAAGACAAACACGGCAGTGCTCTGCATACTACCCCAACAGATGGCGTGGGCCAAACAGGTCGAACATGATGGAGAAACAGTGATGCAGCCCATTTAAGGAATGTGAAGCAGTGCATGTAGGAAGGCGGACCCGGTATGTGGCCTTTTTGTATGCTTGCTATCACCATGTTGCTACGGCCCTGAAGCTAACATTACTGCAGGGGTGGAGAAGAAATTGAGCCCTTCTCCTCGCGCTTCCCTACCGGAAGGCTGAGACCCTAGCAGGCCACCAGAACACACTCCCGGGTTCAGTGCGAAAGGTGAGCCTCTGGCTCTACACCGACCATGACTGCAACTGACACTGGGACGGGGGAAACATACACGTGTATTACCTACCAGAGTGCCAGAGGTAATCCAGGACACACAGGGACCCCGAATCACTGGTGGTGACACCCAACGGAGGGGACGAAGTTCACAGAGAGACAGAAACGGCACCACCTTCAGAATTGGCAGGCAAATAATAAATGTAGCCGATTGGTCAATAACCGTCTCCCATCAGATATTGAGTGTAACTCAATATCTGATAGTGATGTGATTCTGGCACAGCAGGAAACGGGAGCGGCAGTGCTGCAAACTCCGCACAACGAGCACTGAAACACCTTGCACAGATAGCACAGACGGAACACCTGTGAATATACAAGCAGTGCACAGCTCCTACAATCAACAATGCACACAGGGGACGCCACCCAAAACTGCCCATAGCACCCTGGCTGCCTGGAGTGGGAACTCATAACAAGCAAATAATGTACTCCTGCCGGGCTTATAAGAAACTGTAACTAGCTGGGTGTCTTGGATGGACTGAGCCAGGGTGCATTACGTGCCTGTGCGAGGGGGACAAAGTGATCATTAACTGCCGAGCAAAGTGTGCTTCCTATTGGGGGAACGTTATGGTCAAGCCGACACTGATATTCTGGCATTCTGCTGTAGTGGTCTCACCTGCAGACACTCCGTAGCAGCACCAATTAGAGAGGGGGCGAACACAGTGATTGTGCGAGCTGCCCTTCCATATTCCCGATAATTGGGAAATAAATTGACCCCTGCAGCGAATAACTACGGACAAGTTGACCATCTACAGCGGGCATAGAAGGAAGATATCGTTGGCCAGGGGTCAAGAGCAGAACATCATATTGGCTGGTTGCTGGCTTGAATTAATACCCATCTGCACCATGTGACTCCATTCTGCCTCACCCAGAAGGCCCGTCTCTCCATACAGAAAGTGATTGTGCCCACCATGGGCAAGGATAAGACCAAGAAACAGCCTACACACAGCAAGATCGACCAATACACTACAACAGTTACACAGGGTCAAGACGAACAAGACCAATCAGACACTATCACTGAAACGGAGAGCACAATATCGTTAAAGGACGTTATGTCTGCCGTTGCGGACTTGCGGGCCTCCATGGAACAAAACATGGACGACATTAGTATGGATGTCTCACTCCTCCATCACGACCTGCAAAAACTAACATCACGCACTTGCGAGGCAGAGCAGCGCATATCTGGGGCAGAAGATGGGCTGCAGGAGCTACAGCAGCAACTGGCTGGCATCAAATCACGGCTGAAAATAATGGAAGAAAGAGTGGATGAGGACGAGGGTAGGTTGAGGCGTAACAACGTCTGAATCCTAGGACTGCTAGAAAGTACGGAAGGACCAAGCATGGAACTGTTCCTGGAACAATGATAACCAACATGTTTGAACCAACCTTGTTCTCCAAGTTGTTTTCGATAGAAAGGGCCCACTGCATGCAGTCAGGATGACCGGTGCTCTGCCGCACACCGTGATCGAAAAACTCCTGAACTACAGAGATCGGGATACGCTGCTCCAGCGAGCGCGCGTTAAGACACACTGACTTATAATGGATCCAAAATCGCCTTCTTTCCAGACTATACCAGAAAGGTGCAGAATGCCAGGCAATCATTTTACCAACTCAAGAGACAATTGCAAACCCTGAAGTTGAAATATGGCCTGCTATTACCGGCCCAACTGAAAATACATCACAAGGGCACTACTGTCCACTTCACAGACCCCAAGGAGGCATGGAGGTGGGTAGAACAGCATATCGAGGGGCACTGGAGAACAGCACGGAACAACAGGAACAGAAACCCCCAGGCCGGGCCAGAGCAAGGACTATTGCCACTACAACTACCGGCACAAGATCAGGACCCGCTGCCACATAAAGAAGAGGAGTGATAGCCAAGTGCGAGTAGATAGAGCACACTGATACCTCCTCGACTAGGAAAGGAAGCTGCATGTGGGGCGATTGCATGATACTTAATCAAGTTGACCAAGGATATGTTACATTTGTATGGCCGTTGAAGACAGAGTACCCCTCTCCCAACCCCGTAGCGAATCCCTCTCCGGAACTGAATGTTTGGGTGTATTCCAGAGCTTGTTGGGGATAGGAGTTGTTGAAGAGTGGTTTTGTTTGCTTGACAGCTGACTGTTAACCCCTTTTCGTCTGTCATCTAATGTTCGGGCGACAGATGCTTCAAGTTGGGTGGAGTATGGGGGATTTCTTTGTTTCTGTTATGCACGGATCCAGAAACCATCTCACAAGTGTTCCTTTGAAATCACAACATATCACAGAACAGCCATGTTGCTGCTCACCCAGGAAACACGGCGCTAGGCTCCTTAGCATCCACCTCATTCAAGATGGCCTCACCTAGAACGACATCAAAACCCTAAAACTTCTGACGTGGAATGTTAATGGGCTATGCAGTGGAATCAAAAGACGACTAGTCGCACAGTTCCTGAACAGACACTCGCCATATGTAGTGTTTCTCACTGAAACCCACCTAGCAGACACAATCTGTACCCTATTCAAGCACACTAACAATCACACGGCGATACACGCCGGATTTACAATGAGCTCACGAGGAGTGCTCATACTACTACAAAAAAGCTTCCTTTCACCCTTTCCAATGTGATACAGGATACAGGGGTAGATTTGCATACATCACAGGAGCATATTGGAATCTAACCATAGCTATGCTGGCAGTCTATTTGCCGCCTTCACTGATGACGGCGCTGATAATGACATTACACCTATATTCACCAATGGCACGTCAGACACTATGATCCTAGGGAGGGGACTTCAACGAAGTCATGGATGTGGAGACCGCACACACTTAAGAGGGAGAAACCCTAGAATTCGAACCAAACTCGCTACCTTCACAGCCGCACTGGGCCTGAGGGATGTGTGGCGAGATTTACACCACAAGATACGGGAAAACTCATACCACTCTGGAGTCCATGCCTCACTTTCAAGGTTAGATTACTTCTTTCTCCCAGCAACAGACATATACAATGTAATTACAGTGACCCTGCTCCAAAGGGTCATCTCAGATCACTCCCCCCTAGTGATGGATCTGTCGACAGCGTGAGCACTTCCCCCTCCATTGTGGCGCCTCAATAGTTACTACCTAGGTTTTCCAGACCTTTATAGAACATGTACAAACAGCTACAAAAACATATTTTGAATTGAACACTGGATCAGTGATTGATCCTGGGGGTCTGTGGAAGACAGTCGGTACTCCGAGAAGAGATCCTCTTCTGGACCACTGCGCACAAGAAAAAACATCAAAAACCACTGCAAGAGGCGGAAGCCAAGGTGAAACAAGCGGAGGAGACCCATCTAGAACTCGATCTGCCCGACACACATCGATCATTACTACTAGCCCAAAAATGCCTACAGAACATAGCCTTAGACTGTGCCAAATATATGAAACGGGCAGGCAGGATGCTGGCGTGGTTGGAGTATAGAGATGAAGGACACAGCCAGGTCAGAGTTATCAAACTGGATAGCGCAGATCCACTCGTAACCGACCGGGTTATAGCGGAGGGCTTTGCCGCCTATTGTCTAAACTGTACAAAACTCCAAATACTCCCATTGACACCTCAATACTAGACAAGATTAATCTTCCCTCCCTAAGTGATGACCAAATAACCCTGCTAGAAAAAGATATCACAGAGGAAGAACTGATATTAGCTATGTCACAATTTCAATTGTGGAAAACCCCGGGACCAAATGGTTTCCCAAAAGAGATCTGGAAAAAAATAGGAGCAAGTAAGGTAGCCCCGCACCTGCTACGCATGTATCTGCACTCGAAGGAGCGGGGTCGCCTGCCCGAAGACCTCAGGAAGGCCACCATAATTGTGATACCCAAAGCAGATAAGCCCCCAGATAGATGTAGTTCATATAGGCCAATCTCCCTCATAAATAGTGAAACTAAACTTTTGTTGAAGGTACTTGCTAATAGATTGAAGCAAGTCATGACATCACTGATACACGTGGACCAATGCGGATTCATGCCAGAGAGGTCCACGCGCATGTATATACAAAGACTCCACGCAGCACTACAAAGAACACCTGCCCTCCAAGATTCCCTAGCGCTACTGGCAATAGTCTTTCAGAAGGCCTTTGACTCTGTGTACTGGGAGGCACTCTTGGAAATAATGCGTTGCATGGGTTTTGGTGAGTACTATATGGACTTGGTACAACTCCTTTATAGCTCTTCCGAAGCCGAAACCAGGGTGACTGGATGGTCGTCAAGACCGTTCAAACTAGGGAAGGGGACAAGACAGGGATGTCCCCTATCTGCAATGCTCTTTGCACTGACAATAGAACCTCTATCCGGTCTATTATGGGATACACAAATGTGGAGTGGTTTCCAGTGGATAGACGAATGGGAGGACAAGGTCTCCCTGTATGCAGACGACCTGCTGATCTACCTGAGAGATCCAGCTAACTCTTGTCCCATAGTAACATGTCTTCTAGAGCGATATGGTGCTTTCAGTGGTTTACGGGTCAACTGGTACAATTCAATATTGTTTCCAATTGTAGGCACAGGGGACAGCGACCAGGTTGACTGTCCCTACCACGTGGAAACGGACCACTTCCGCTTCTTAGGTATAGAGATCACCCAAAATTTGGATGAATATGGGGTCAAGAACCTTCACCCAATCATTGAGAGATTCACAGAGGATGTACGCCACTGGGTCTCTTTGCCACTGACACTGCTAGGAAGAGCAATATTCAAAATGATAGCCCGCCCTGTTTCTTTTATATTCTACAGAATGCCCCACTACATATTCCAACTCGTGAATTCCACAAAATCAAAAGTATACTCGGGAGACTATTGTGTGGAGGGGGACGCCCGTAGATACCCCTCTATACACTGCAACGGTCCGTGTAGGAGGGGGGTATTGGACTGCCCCACCTACAGACGTATTACTGGGAAAGTCAGATGGCAATAGTTAATGTTAGGGAGAATTCTCTTATAAGGCTAATTTCCCAAACCTAGTGAGTCCCCCAGCAGCTTTGCTGGATTTTTGCGATTTGTTTTTTTCTCCTGCTAAGAGTGAGACTCTTTTCCTCCCACACTTAGGCATGATTTGGGGTATGTCTTTGACTTGTTATGTGCTTATGGGCTATGGGGTTTCTTTTTACTCCATAGAGTATCATCTGTTTTAGTGTATGTGTTACACAGCACCCTCCGTGCAGTGACACAGGGGTGTCATAGTGACCCCCAAACATAGACTCCATACCCTGGGACTGACTACTGTCTCCCAGGGCATGTAAAGTCACCATTGACTTTATTAGTCCAAAATTGTGAACAGAACCAGTACAAACCATCATATTGTGGAAGGGGTTAATTAGATTGCTCCTGGGTCTGTTTTCACGGGGGCACTGTCCAGTCTCCCCTTGTCGAGTTTCTGGCTGGTGGCAGTGGTTACCACGCAAAATATTCTACCGGAATATTTCCTATGGGATTTCCCATTGATTTTAAACGCGCCACTTTTTTGGTGCAATGTTAAAGATACTGCTGGTTTATTTATTTAATATTAAATCCCCGGTTGGGTCTTTCACCAGAACTCTTTTCTAAAACGGCGTTTGTGTCCGTCTCTGTAACTCTAACCAAGTTTGAGCCCTTTGTTTCACTTTTTGGCGGGCTTCTCCACAGAAGCCCTCCAAATGGTGCCACTCTGTCTGGGTTCCACAGGATGTGTGGGGAGAGGTATTGGCAACCTGGACTGCCTTGCCTTAGCAACCCAAGTCGCACTCTATTCTGATTGGCCCAGTGGTGTGCAACATGTGTGAGTGACAGCTAGGCTGTTGAATGGGGGTTTTTCTGCATAAAAGCAGAAGTCGCCACAGGACCTAAGAATCCAAAGAGGGGAGAAGCTGAAGCCATCTGCGACGACACCACCGGTGGAGCCCTGCTGCAAAGAGCTCACCCCAAGGGAACTGCACAGGATTCTGCCTAACAGTTAATGACATGCTGCAGGGTGACACAGCATTGCCGCATATTAGGGGTGAGATCACTGGGAGACCAAGATTATACCAGTTGGAATGTCTTTACCAAACAACAGGCCCCACTCCCCTCCAAAGAATGATAACACATACAGCACTAATCTGGTCGGAAACACACAAATATATTGGTTGGGATAAGAAAATCACCCCAGTACAGCCCCTGTGGGGAGACAGGAACCTCCCCGAAGTAGGGAAGTTCCCTAGATGGTCAAGCTGGGAGTTATTGGAAATAACAAAAGTTGGTGATGTCATAATGGATGGCAAACTGATACCCTTTTAAATCCTGGCTACTTGGTTCAATCACCCTGCTGCTGAGTGGTATCGACACACACAACTACAACACGCATTACAAAACCATCTCCCGGCCCTGTCCGACATACCTGAATGTACTATTTCAACAAAAAGAGAGATAGAGGGGTATGTGGCACCAGCTTACCCTCAACATAAAGGGATTAACGTTTAATAAATTGCAACAACCAAGCTGGTGCTCATCATCGCTGCATTCTCTGGGTGGGTTCTATTCTCATACCATATTTGATTCTAGGCAAGAGAAAAACTACTATTTAGACATAGAATTGTAGAAAAATAAACATATTTTATTATTCATTTACACGCAAATATTAAAAACACACCTTTGGTGCAAAGTTAAAGTGCTTATAAAGTCTCGTGTGTTGGGAGTCTGAATATCACGTTAACAGCAGTATATGCACAAAAGTAGACCCTTTCCACTGGTAATTCAATTCGTTTTGATTTTAACCGTTAGAGTGTATTGTGCTGTGCTGCATATCACACCAGGCCATACCTTATTTCGCACACCTCACTCAAACACATTCCATTCACTCTTTCCTTCAGTCACTGTCACCATCTCATTCTACACACACACAACTGGTGCCCGCCATGTTTCTTACTGTTTCAATGTAAATGTAATTAATACTCGGAAATTCTTCAGGGGCTTTTTAGTGAAGGGTTAGTAAGACATGCATAACAATTCTGTCAACGCCATACCCTAAAAACAGACAATGGTTACTACAAACAAAGTCATGTCAACAATTTGCGTTGAGATTCTAGTGGTATCTTCTTCTTAAGGGCTTGTAGTACCCTTGCTGTCAATCTACCTGGAGGGTAATCACCACCTATCAGAGAGCAGTCACAAGGAATAGGCGTATTAGTGACCTATCCAACTACTGTACTCATAAGACAACAACCGTAAAGAGTCAGAAAGGTACTTGTTTTTGTATAAACAATTTGAACCGAGAAAGTGACTATCAGTGCTTCACCCATGCCTACACTCTTGACAGAGCTTTAGGGATGTATCTTCAGGGTGGAGACGTGATCTACTTAATTGCAACACTGGATAGTGGGACATGAAACTAACTTCCACTCACCCGTTTTATCGACTGTCAATCCACTGCTTTTGACGATGTGGCCTTGTAGTGAGGGTTATCTCACTCGTACGGAGCATCGGCTTTCACTGGATTAGAAAGAAGTATAAGAGAAAAGGTCCATTAGGTGCTTAGCAATCTAATCAAATGGTATAGATTGTGCACATTACCCCGTCAGCTTACCCTGTGAGGCGGGTTCCGTTTCTAGGGTCTTCTAGGGATCGTCTGGAATCACTCGCCTTCTACTGGGTGTGCTGTGTAGTGCTAGTTCCACCTGACTCTGCCTTTAGAACACAAAAGAAGCGAGACCACATAATTAGTTGTTGTTGGGTCGTTTGTATGGGGATGCATTCTGCAAAACCTACAATTCGTGGTACTCACTTTGACTAATATCCCCTCTGGGCATGCTGTTCAAGCACACTATGTCCTTCAGCCCAAGCGGTTTAAAGCGCCGATGTGTAATCAAGCGCCTATTCCCATCTACACCCGTTTTACGTTGATCACCGTTCTTACTCACAGAGGCAGTGCCCCTCCCATTTCCTTCCAAGAGGAAGCCATTTACGACCCCCTGATTTAGCAATCGCTTGGTGCAAACAGAAGTTCATTGTTCTGTTTCACTGCAGTCCCAGGCACCCCTCCCCTGATTCAATCAGAGAGGTGTGATCTCCTTTTGATGGGGCAGCAGAAGGCATGCCAGGCCTTTGAATGCAGTTGCTGGGCAAGTTTCAATTCCTGTCGGGGGTAGTTGCTGGGCAGAATTCAGTCCCTTTAAGCCAGGCTTCAGCCAAAGGTCACTTTTGTTCCCATTTTTCTTCATTCAAATTAAACTTACAATTTTGACACATGCAGCTAGAACGCTGATTCTAAGTTCAAAACCATGACATTTAAGCAGTTGCAACCTATGTGACACTCAAAAGTAGGTCACTCATTTATTTTAAACATTTCGATTTTAGTGGCTTTAAATCCCATTTGACTTAGGCTGCTGACATCCACAGCTCAGCCAGTTTTGTTATGAACATTATTTTAGGCTCTTCATCTTTCCAGATTTGGTATGCACACAAGACTTTATTCTACCAGACGTCTGCTGGTGTTCAGTAAGATTATTGAATATCTTGCAATGTTTGAAATAGGCAGTCTGAGCTTGCATTCAGAGAAACAAAGGTGATTTCAAAGCGCTTTTTGAGCTAACAGGCACTGCTGTTTTTCCTTTGGCACCACGTTTCACTCATGGCGCTTCTGGCCCATCACGCTCGCACTGGTGGGTGGCAGGTCAAGCGACCATTTTGGTGTGCGCAAAAACTGTGCGGTTTTCCTGGATTCTGGCGCAAATGTGGGCTTTTCGGCCATCTTGGATTTTCTAAGCCCACAGCACCAAATGTTGCAGCATAATAACTTGAACGTGGGTCGATACATGTAACAAGCCCCCCCGCCCGACTGCACTTTGATTTCGAGTCGAGGGGGAGTCGGGTGCAAAAGATGGTTTGATCCATGCGCTGAGATGTTCGCATTATCTTCTTCTGATTCCGCAGATGGCACAGTTCAGCATCTTTTCCTCCATCAGGGTGGATCGATCGGTTCTCCTCGCCGGTCCTGATGGGAGTTTCGGGCGGTACCTCGGGCCCCTCGGATCTTGGCTCCCGGTCCCTGGGTCGTCCTTCTTGGGCAGTCTCCATGGTTTATCTCTCTCTCTCTTCTCACCTAGAATGACAAAGCAAAAGCGCAGAAACATATTCGTAGACATTTCCCCACCACTATTAATGGTGGGGTGACATATACATTTTATACATCAGGAGACATTTGCATTCAAGAATCATAGAATTTTATAAGCTATATGTGGAATATTTTAGGGTTGGACTTCTATTCCTCTGGAGCGGTCCCCTCTGGGATTGCAGAGGACTCCTCCAGTTGCTGCAGAGTGGGCCTTGGATGGCAACACTTTAGCTGATTTATATGGACCCACTTGTCTTCCCCTTCTGCCAAACTACCCTTGGCGATGCGGATCTTGTAGGCGACTGGGGAGATCTTGTCTACAATTTCAAAAGGTCCCTTCCATGTAGGCAGAAATTTCCGCTGTTTGGCCTGGTTCCTTTGGAAATTGTATAGATAGACCCGGTCTCCCATATTGTATTCTTTCCTAGTAGTCTTTAAATCATAATGAGTCTTCGTGCTATCAGCTGATCTTTCTAGGTTTCGCTGAGCATAGAGAAAAGCATGTTGAAGGTGTTTCCTTGAATTTTCAACATACTCGTGAGTTGTGAAGGCATTTATCAAGGTTTGCTCTTGGGTCCTGTGGAGCAATTGCTGGGAAAGCACCATCCTGCTTACAGTCATCAGCTCAAACAGTGACATTTTAGTTGCAGATGAATGGGTAGATCTGATGGCCATTAGGACCAGAGGTAATCGGATATCCCAACTTGGCCCAGAATCTGGCACAAACTTTTTTAAAATGCTCACAATGGTTCGGTTGTAACGTTCTACTGCACCAGAAGAGGCTGGCCGGTAAGCAATGTGTAGCTTCCTTTTAACCCCCAGTATCTCCCACATCTTTGTCATTAATTCGCTGGTGAAGTGGCTACCTCTGTCTGACTCAATCCTTTGGGGTAGACCAAAACACAAAAAGATGTGGTTGATTATCAGGGCAGCTGCTGTTTCTGCCTCGCAGTTTGGGCCCGGGAGACATTCCACCCATTTAGTAAATAAGTATGTCATCGTCAACATGTACTTATTTCCCCTAGAGGAGCGAATCACGGGGCCTATGTAGTCGACTTGCAAATCTGACCATGGCAGTGTCATCCCCCTCTTTTGGAGAGGCGCACGGTATGTGAGGGATTTGGCTGAAATTGTGCACACACAAGGCACCCCTTCAAGTGTTGGTCGAGGTCCTGCCCCATGTGTGGCCAGTATGCAACTCTCTTAAGATTTCAAGTGTTGTATGAAACCCCCTATGACCGGCTGTGGCTGCATCATGGGCGTGACTTAACATCAGGATTCGGAATTAGGTAGGAACGACCCACTGATCATGGCCAGCTTGGGATTTCCTTACCAACAAACCGTCTTGGATTCGGAACATTTTTTGGACATTTCATCAACACTGTAAGCTCCTCTTTCCCAATGTAATCGGTATCCGTCAGGGGAAAGTTCTCAGGATCCTCAATGTGTTGGTAAAACTTACCAATTATTGGATCCCCCTTCTGAGCCGTAATCAAACCAGCATCTGGGGTCTCCTTACTCCATTGTGCAGTTGAAAGATCATTGTGAGCATTTGTCTGGGACCAAGTGATAGCAGTGACCTGGATTTCCCCCAACAAGGACTCAATCTCTATTAGATTCCCTTGGATGTCCCCGGTTTTGGCCAGCTGATCAGCTAAGTAATTTCCAGTTTTGTCTGGTCCCTCTACTTTGGAATGACCCTTGATCTTCTTCCAGTAGATGGTCATCCCATTCGAGGTGACCAGATCATCAATATTTTGGATTAACTTCCCATGTTTCAAGGGTTTGTTATTAGCACATAACATGCCTCTGGTTTTCCAATTAACCCGGTGCTCCACGAACCCGTTCCGTACATAGTCTGAATCTGTGATTATGACCAGTTTGTGGAGATGATGTTCGACAGCAGTGAGGATGGCCTGATGCACAGCCTTCAACTCTGCCACCTGACTACTTCGAGGACCAATCTTGTACCCAGCGGAGGGTTCTGGACACTCATTCACCCATGCATGCCCTACGCTGGCCACAAGTTCTTTTTCCCCGTTGTTGTCAACATGGTAAGAGCATCCATCCACATAGACAGTGGGCATTCCCTCACACTTGTCTTCTTCAAAGACTTTGTGTGGGGAATTAAGGTATGCCTCAATGTTGTCCTTGATTTTTGGACTTTCGTCCACGAGACCGTTTTCTCTGGCACAATCATGCAAGTCAGCTAGACCTTGCGCGAGGGGACTCTTGTTTTGGCCATATCTGACCTCCACAGGAAAGCCTTGCATTGACAGAATCCAGGAAGTAATTCGGGAATTACTCACATTTCCTGCCCGGATTCTGTCACTTTGCAGATATTGCAGAGGCTGGTGTGGAGTCTCCACTATGATGTGTTCCCCCTGGATAAACGGGCGGTAATTCTTCAATGCCCACACCGTTGCCAGGAGTGCCTTTTCACAATCGTTGAATTTTTCCTCCACAGAGGATAAAGTTTTGCTCACATAGGAGATTACTTTATTGACCTTGTCATGCTTTTGATATAATACTGCAGTCACGCATGTATTAGAGAACACTGTCTCCAAGAAAAACTCCTTGTTTCTGACAGGGTAGGCTAGGCAAGGCACTTGTGAGAGGCTTCTTTTGAGCTGTCTTACTGCCTCAGATTGTTCTGGACCCCATTCACACTTGACCCCTCTTCAAGAGATGAATCAGGGGTCTGGTTATCTCTGCGTAGCCCTCAATGAACTTTCTGCTGTAATAGTCAGTCCAAGGAGGCTCCTTAGTTCCTGCAGAGTTGTGGGGTCTTTTAGTTTCTGAAGTGCTTCCACTTTCTTTTCCTGGGGACAGAGACCCCGAGGAGTAATCTCATGCCCCAAGAAATTAAGACGGGTTCTACACCACTGTGCTTTCTAAAAGAAAAGTTTTGCTCCGGCGGCCCTCAACTGTGTCAGAACATAACGGATCTCTGCTATGTGTTCCTCCACAGATGAACTTTTTATGAGGACATCATCTCCATAAGCCAGGTTACCCCTCGTACCCATGTCGAGCATGGCCTTATGTAGGAAAATGTTGAATTCATTGCCGGAGTTGAGGTATCCGAAGGGAGTCCGGGTCCATGTGTACTGCTGGCCCCAAAGGTAAAAGCCAGCTTGTATTGGTCCTCCCTACTTACAGGCACAGTCCATTATCCATTGGTCAGGTCTGTTGCAGTCAATACCTGTGACCCCTGGATCTGGGCCAGCCCTTGGTCAATGTAGGGAAGAGGCCATCGGGAAGTATGGACCCGTTTGTTGGGCTCCCTAAGGTCAGCGCAGAGTCTCCACTGGCCGTTTGGCTTCAATATTCCCAGCACCGGATTATTGAAGGTGCTGTGAACTGGACGGATTATCCCCCGGGACTCAAGGTTCTTAATTATTTCAGTAAGGGACTCCATTGATGCGAGAGGCAAGCGATATTGCTTCACAAACACTGGAGTCATGCCAGGGTCCATGGGAATTGTTGTGTGGATGTCGGTGCGACCACAATCATATGAGTCTACCGCAAAGAGATCTTGAAAATCCAAGAAAACTTGTTTCAACTTTTGCTTCTGTTCCAGAATCACACAGGCATCAGCTAGGTTGACTCTCTCTTCCACCATCTGCCTGAAGCCTGGAATGACTTCTGGTTTTGCTATCTCAGTGGCCTCCTCCAGCTGGGTGGAGAAGTCCCTGGTCAGAGTGCTGATTTGGACTGGAGGCTTCAGGTGGGAAAGGCAGCCCTCATGGACCTGGAAAATCACCTCATCCCTTCTGAAGTCACAAGTCACATCTCCCTTACCATAAGGGCAGGAAGTGCACACCATGAAGTCCCCCCCATGCCGGGTAAAGATCATGTCTGGTGTTGTATTGTCATCACTGTCACTGTCAAAACAGTCCTTGGGGATTGGTCCTAACAGTTCATTTCCTAAATCAATGGAAAAATGTCGGTCATCAACCGCCATTCCAATAATGGTGCCTGCGGCTAGAGTAATACTCTTTAAGTCGCTGTTATCCACCTCTATTGGAATGGTGTCATGTTCTATGTTGACTAATGGTGTTGGGTTTACCCCAACACTTGCTGTTGGAGAGAAGCATTTAAATGAATATAAGCATCAGGGTTTTTCAATTTTTGTCCTCTTTTAACTTTCACTTCCAGTGAGAATTGTCAGGTCCTTTCTGGGATGGTGACTTCCCCTTTAATCTGAATTTCAACTGCATAAGGTAGCAATTGAGCTGACCTAAATGCTTTTTCTGTATCATCAAAGCCCATGGGATTATCCTCTAATCGGGACCACGCTTTGAGGTTTATTAGGTCCAAACTAATGGCAAAGCTATTGAGAATGTCACCGCCTAAGTAAAAGGCGGCAGTGACGTCTCGCACGACCCAACAATTATTGACTATTTTCTTGTTGCCAATGGAGATTTTGAGAATACACCTGCTTGGCAGGAGATGTTTGGAATTGGGTGTTTCCAGATCCATTTCCCATTTGTCTATCAGTTTGAATGTGGGAATGGCTGGATCTTTTGGGAGTTGGCGGAACATGGCTTCGCTGATGAAGCTCTTACCGTTGTTCACACACACTCGGGCGAGGGCAGAGTCCTTCCCATCATTTAACTGAACAGGGATGAACAACTGCTCTCCAATTTGCTGAATATCAGCCAGGCTCTGAGCTGATTTCACATCTTTCGGAACTATTGGAGTGGGAATGTCTGATTGTGGATTAGTAAAGAATTTCAGAGTGTTTCCTTCCAGTGTGGAATACCACCTTAAACTGGAAGGAAGGTTGATTTTCAGAAATAGAGAGGACCCCCCCATCACTGGTCTGTTGTCCTACTGCTATTATTGTCACGTCTGGAATTTGGTTGTTCTGGAGGTGAAATTCTACTTGGTCAGATTTGTGTTCAACCATGTGGCATGTGCCGTTTAGACTAACATGGTTGACACTCTGTTTTAATTTTATTGGTCGGCTAGTCTGGGTCCAGAGGACCTTGTTTACGCAATCTATTAGGGGTGACAACCTTCTCAGGTGGTCATTCCCTAGTAAACAAGGGGTGCCCTCTGGAGTCACTACTATAACTGGGTGTTTCACCTTGTGTTGCCCAATTTTAATGTCAAAATCTGCAGTCCCCTCGACGGGAATTTCCTTCCCGTCAAGGTTCTGAAGTTGCCCAGGAAGAGAGGTGAGGTAGAATTCGGTAATTCTCCCCCCTTCCTGCATTTAGTTCATCAAAGGCCCTTTTGGACAGAAGGGTAGCTTGGGATCCAGTGTCCACCAGTGCCAAAATTGTACCCTGCCCCTGTACTTGTACCAGGGCATAGTATCTCCCCTCCTTCTCCTCCAGGAGGCACAGATAATGCACTTTTTTTGGACAACTGGTGGGACAATTTTCTGGTTTTGGACATGCAAACAGTAGAAATTTGGGCAGAATTCTGTGGAGAGTCTTGGGAATCTGCAAGAAAAAGTTGGCAACTGGAAATCGGAGCCATTGTGGGTTCCCCTGGTTCTGGGCCGCCCCCCTCCCCCTTTTTGGAGGCAGTCACCAGAATGGGTTTGAACCAGGGGAATTTGATGCTGTTGGTTCTGGGATGAGATTATGGGCGGCGCTAGCTCAGTCCCCACATCTACCCAGTCTGGATTTGGATCCTTGGGACCCATTTTTCTTTGGGAGGAGTTCCCCCATCTCTGAAGGAGAAGATCCTTTTCCCAGGATCCTCTGAGGATCCCTCTGCCTCAAATTGGAAGATCTGTACCTCCTCCACAAAATGGGTCTGTTTGGGTCCTTTGTTTCTCCTACCTCCTCTCTGCTCCTTGGGTGGCAGACTTTCAGGGGTAGGAGATTTTGTTTCCGGTTCCTGTATTTCCAGGGGCTGTTTACAAGTGGGGAAGGAAGCTTCCTCCAAGGCTTTACACCCCTCTTCCCCTTGTGCCTCCTCCCTGGGAACCGGTGGGTTATCGGGGTGCTGCCCCATCAGTGTACTGGAGCACCAGGTCCAGAGTTTGGGACATTCTGCGCTGGCATGCTCGTCTGAGGGTTCTGTTGTGCCCTCAGCATGTGACCCAGATCCCATGCCATACTTTAGACCTGGCGTTCTAACTGTGAAAACCGCTCAGGCTGATACGGGGTTCTATTTTCTCCCCTGGGCTGATCCAAGCTATCCCTTCTCTGGTAGTACACCGGGTTGGGAAGATGTGGGTACCCCTCCACCCTTGGCCTCCCCTCTCCCGGATTAAGTGGTCTGGGCTCAGGGAATTGGGGAAAGAAGGATGGATGATTTTGGGGTTGGAAGTTGGGTGGATACCTGGGGAAAAAGTTCTGGCCAGGGTTTGGTGAATTTCTGCCCTCCGTTAGGAAGGAAGTTCCCTGGGTTGGGTTCCTGGTTGGATCTCCCCCCCTTGGGCTGGAGGAGTCCACACATAACCCAGGATGGGTCGGTTTCCCTTGTAGCGGGGACTTACATAGTCAGGGTAGCGAGGGATCCCATTTGTGGGACTACCTCCTTGACACCCTGTCTGTGACTGGCCCAAGGGCCTTCCGGGCTGAGAATTATTCGGTGCATGCAGGTTTTTAGGCCCCCCCATCTCCAAATCTAAAATGGGGGCAACCTTTACCTCTGCCACCTTGGCAGCAGCAGGGGTGCTGGTCGATTTGGGGCTTTTCAGAGCGTTATTTTTATTTTCTATGGGCTTCTGAACCTCATAGATCTGGGTAGCCTGTTCAATGACCCAGTCTAGTGAACTTTTCTCGTGAAAATCTCTCACTAGCTGGGTCATTATGTATTTGGGTAAGGCATGGAAAAACATATTTACAAACTCTTTACTGTCCGTGCAGACTCTTTTGGTAGTCTGCGCAAAGGCATGCTTCAATTACTGCACAAATTCTTGTGGGGCCTGATCCTCCACACATTGTAAATTGTAGGCTGCCTTGCGAGCCTCTTGGGGATTCCGGTGAACAGAAAAATGTTTCAAGATGGCTGCCCTATATGTGGACCATCTTGAATGGTTTTGGTCCTCCAGCCCCGCAAAGAAACTGGAGTATTCTGGGGAGAATGTCCATTTTACATACTGGATGCAGCTACTGCTGTCTTTCAAATGGAAAGTCTCCATCATTTGCTCGTAAAGCTCCAAGTGTTCCCAAATAGAATACTTGGCGTTCTTGTGATAAGGGGTGATGACACTCCTTATTGCCTTAACCTGTTTTAAGGGGTCCTTAAGCAAGGCCCTTTTTGCCTTATTGGCCTTCTTGGTTCGGGTAACCCTGGTCCATTCATCCTCTGACTCAGAAGCACTGCTCCCAGAGGGGCCTGTCTATTCTTCCAGGTTTTCCCGAATTCTGCGAGTCTAGGAATGGCCGGCAGAATGTGGGGACCTAGTCTCTTGTGTCCTGGGATGCGCGAAGGAGTCTTCAGATTCCTCCTTTCTGCCCGGATTTGATGGGTACCCCCCCCACTGACCTAACTGGGCAGAGGTTTTCAGAATGCCCTTAGAGGGCCTACTCTCCCAGGGTTCCCCACTAAATTGCCCTGTACTTGGGTGCCCATTCCCGGATGCCCGCCCATCCATTCCTGGATGGTACTGGCCTATGAGCCCCATACTTTTGGGTGGATAGTAATCTGCCATCCCTGTGGGCCTGTGCTCATGTGCGCCAGGGGACATAGGGGTGGCAGAGTCCAGGGACTGGGAGGGATGAAGGACTCTGGTAGTAGGGCTCCTGAGGTTATGCTTGGGTGTTTCCTTTTCCCAGCGAACATCATCTCTATCAGCCCCTGCTCCCTGTTGTAGTGCAAGAGCCTGTGCTTTCAGTTCCTCAACCAAGGCCTTACTAGACTTGATCAGTCTCTCCTGCATGGCTACCTGTTGCTGGAGCCTATCATTGTACTGACAGAGAGCCTCATTCTCTCTCTGTGCTTCCTGGTTTGTCCTGGAATACTGGGCCAGTCTTTGCTGCAGGAGGGTTAACTCCTGAGTCCTATCCCTACTGGCCTGCTCCTTTCTTGCCAGAGCCTCTTCCACCCTCCTGGTGTGCTCTAACAAGTTCCGATGCTCTTTTTGGAGGTCACCCAGTCCCTGGAGGGCCAGGTGATTTTCTTCCATTTTTCTTTTTAAGTGGCAGACTTCCTGGCCTAAGGTGTCCCTTTCCTGACTAAGAGCCTGCCTCTGTGCCGCCAGGTCGTCCCTCTGCCTTTGAAGGGCACCAGCTTTCTGGCGCTCTTCCTCAAATTCTGTCTGGGTATCCAGGTTTTTCAGAATCAGTTTGTTGCTCTCTGCCTTCTCCCTATCTAGGTGGCTTTGCAGGGTGACTACCTGCCCTATTGAAGTCCAGTTGTTGCTCCAGCTTTTTCTGGCTCTGCAGTAGGGTGTCCAAACCTTCTTGGTACTCCTTCTGCAAGGCCAGAAATCTCGTATCCTGGTCAGACTTTTCCTGTTGCAGGATACCCATATCCTCTTTGATTTTAATGAGATACTGTCTACTCTCATTTTCTGACACCTGGCTCCTGTGCAGCCTCTGCTCAGAAGAGACCAGGTCAGATTGGGCCTTCTCTAATGCCATCTGTTGCCTATTTGCCAGATCTTGGCCTTCAGCACATTTGTCCTGTATGGCTCCCATATATAAATATAAATATGCAGCTATCCTAACAATCTTGTTGTGCTCATCTTTCGTTTTAGGGGCCATATATAGTTCACATAGGGCCACATGTAATGGACCCTGATCTCTCCTTATGTCTGACCCTGTTGCAGTGATCTGGGGTGCGATTGCCTGCAACTACACCATCTGGTCCTGTTCCGTCCATTCGCCTCTCACAAATAGCTTATGTAAGAGGTGCTCTCTGTCTATTTTGATATCTACCAAGGTCGCCATTCTGGAAATTGATTTCCTTCCTGATTTACAGAAGTTAGTATTTTATTTTGCAAAATAGACCGTCTCCTTAGAGCGTCCTTCTTTTGAGTGGTGCTTTTACAGTGTAACACAGCGTGGTGATCCAACAGGATTTATGTATCCTGTCAGTTAGCCCACTGTATTAAGCTGCACAAGTGGTAGTTCTAATCCAGACGTCCCGGCTCGAGCCCCCACTCTATTAAATTACTTCAATTCAGCACTCCAACTAAGCCAATTCCTAGTCTGGGATGCCCAAGGGAAGCCCTTATTTATATATTTTTATGACAAGTTCATAGATCCGGGTGATAAACCCTTATATAACGCCCCTTTCTTTGAATCCCCCTGACCTCACTGAGCCAATGAGTAGGTTTGTTTTGCAAATTAAAAGATTTATTTGAAAAATTAAACAATATATATATCACACTTTTATGAATAAATTAATATTTGATAGCACACTTATGAATATAATGTTGATCAACAATGGGCAATGTTACAATTTCACACTGTTTTCAATCAGTAAGGAGTTAGTATGGAATGGATAAGGTAGAAGAGAATACTCTTATGGTTTCAAGGAAAAGCAATGATGGAAAGAATGCAGCACAGGGATAAACTGATATGGTTTCAACAAGAGATAATATAATCACTTTTCCCCTTGTGGCAATTCACTCCCCCCCTGTGCAATATAAAGAGATGGAAGGAGAGCACGCAATTTTCAGGAATATAATCAAATGCAATACAAATTCTAGTTCCCCCCCTAGCAAGCTTAGAGCAACCAGTATGCTTTTAAAACATGCAGAAATACTTTTAATGTGATTTGCAATGAAGTGAAAATATGCTAATGATTTTAATTCCCTATAGGAGATTCAGGGTTGGTGATAGCTACTTAAGATTGGTTCAGGTCAACACTATCAGTGATTCATGAGGGATTGTCAGGTTGAAAACGAATTTCAGCAGTTGCAGCAAAAGACAGCTATGTTTGACAGGTGGAGAAATTGAGTCAAATTGCAATTCGCTGCACTTTTTCCAAGTGCGTCGAGCGCAATTATGGAAAAAGTATAAGGAGTAGAAAGTCGGGTTTGGGCTTGTTGGAAGGCTCAGATTCATAGCTGTAAAATGAAAGTGAAATCTCGCTCCTAGGACACGCGGTTCAAAATATACAGACGATTGAGTGGAGGTAGATTCTCTGAAATAAAGTAAGATTCAAATGACAAATGACACTTTCACAGGTTTGAAATCACAGAATGGACTCACAATTCCTATGCAGTTCTAAATAGGTGGAAATGGGTTGAATTAGATTATTTTAAACTAAGAGATTGGTTTTGCACAGCTATGGCTGGATACTCACTCCTAAGTTTGGAAGGAATGGGCCTCGTCACAGATACGGTCAACATGTTTAGCTGTGGTTCTCTCTGCTCTGCTGGTCTGGATTTCTGGTTCTGGTAAAAGTTCTTGGCACTGCACAACGGTCTGGTCTGGTCTGCAGCTGGGATACAGCTCTGCTTTCTGGGTCTGGTACTGGCACCGCAGTCTGGTCTGGGTCTCTGGGTCCGGCAAAAGTTCTAGCCAGAAGCGAACAGCACAGTCCAGCTGTTTTATTCTGATGTGCCCCTTGGAAGTCTGGGGTAAAATCAGTTTGCAAGATTGTAAGGCCAGCTGAGAATACTTTTAGCTTGCAGTAGGCCTTCCGCTTCTAAGTTCTGGAGTCTGGTTTTCTAAGTTCTGGTCTCTGGATAGTGCCTGAATTTGGATGTCGTCCGTCAAAGTGCTTCGCAAGAAAGTGGAAAGTGAATGTCTCTACCTGGGCTCATTTTATGTCTTTTGAAAGTGGGTGGGAAGGCTGACTTTCTATGCCCAACTCTCTGAGGATCCTGATAGGCTAGAGGATTCTCTGTCTCCTGACTGGGGAACGGAGTTGTGAGTCATCCCGTGTCATGAGACATCATTTTTATGGCATACAGAAAGAACACTCCCCTTGTCACTTTGCACACAAATCTATTTTTGACTTAAATGCATATTTATCTATGTACAATTTTTCTAATATTACATGTCCAGTTAACATATTTGCTGTAGCGCCAAACCATCCGATCCCGGTCTTTGTAAGATGTTGTGTTTACTTCTGAAAGAATTCTGCCCTTTTCATCCAGAACACAATCTCTAAACTTTTCCCGAATTTACACAAATGTGCGCATGGAATATGGGCATCAGATGATGAAGTGTTAGATTTTTAACATACATACATTTGGAGTAATACCCTATTTTCTGCTACTACCCCCCAGAACATACCACAGATTCCTAGCACCTCTTAAAATGTGCACGTAAAAATCACAGGAATGATGATATTATTGATATCATTTTGACAATTATGTACTATGAATTATCCATCTTTCTAAAATTATGCTCTGGCCCAGAGGGGTGTGGTTTCCCAAAGCACATGGGGGAATTTCTGGTTTGTCCACTTCCACCAAGCTCATCTGGCTCACAGAGGCAGTGCCCCTCCCATTTCCTTCCAAGAGGAAGCCATTTACGACCCCCTGATTTAGCAATTGCTTGGAGCAAAGGGAAGTTAATTGTTCTGTTTCACTGCAGTCCCAGGCACCCCTCCCCTGATTCAATCATAGAGGTGTGATCTCCTTTTGGTGGGGCAGCAGAAGGCATGCCAGGCCTGTGAATGCAGTTGCTGGGCAAGTTTCAATTCCTGTCGGAGGTAGTTGCCGGGCAGAATTCAGTCCCTTTAAGCCAGACTTCAGCCAAAGGTCACTTTTGTTCCCATTTTTCTTCATTCAAATCAAACTTACAATTTTGACACATGCAGCTAGAACGCTGATTCTAAGTTCAAAACCATGACATTTAAGCAGTTACAACCTATGTGACCCACAAAAGTAGGTCACTCATTTATTTTAAACATTTCGATTTTAGTGGCTTTGAATCCCATTTCACTTAAGCTGCTGACATCCACAGCTCAGCCAGTTTTGTTATGAGCATTATTTTAGGCTCTTAATCATTCCAGATTTGGTATGCACACAAGACTTCATTCTAGCAGACGTCTGCTGGTGTTCAGTAAGATTTCTGAATAACTTGCAATGTTTGAAATAGTCATTCTGAGCTTGCATTCAGAGAAACAAAGGTGATTTCAAAGTGCTTTTTGAGCTAAAAGGCACTGCTGTTTTTCCTTTGGCACCACGTTTCACTCATGGCGCTTCTGGCCCATCATGCTCGCACTGGTAGGTGGCAGGTCAGGCGACCATTTTGGTGTGTGCAAAAACTGCGCAGTTTTTCCTGGATTCTGGGCAAATGTGGGCTTTTCGGCCATCTTCGATTTTCTAAGCCCACAGCACCAAATGTTGCAGCATAATAGCTTGAATGTGGGTCGATACACCTAACACTCAGAACACGGGTTTGTTTTCATCTGCACGGGAAAGACCAAACGGATACAGATTAATCCCTTGTTGCTATAGTTAATGGTCTAGGTTCCTGGTCATTTTACACCCCACAGAATGAATGTACTCATATAGAGAGAAACATAGTCCTGGATCGTATTGACACTAAAGTCACCTCTCTTATGTACAGTGCTATAACCACCTTCACCACACCTGAGTTATTAAGCCAGAAGTCTAAGTGGGAAAGAGCACCATCCTGCTAGAAAACAGGGTCACAATCATGATGTACCCCCGTGAAGCGGCCATATCATCTGGGCTTTGGCTTATTAAATGAAAGATACTGCACAGGGTATATTACCCAAGAGTAGTGCTCCATCGTTGGTGCAAAATAGCAGATCCAAACTGCCTGAGATGCCACCACGAAGAAGGCACCTTCTTTCACATACTTTGCGACTGCACTCATATCCAACAGTACTGGTGGCAATGCTGCAATGAGCTTTCGAGAGTCTTAGGGCGGGTGATTCCTAGAGACCCAAAACTACTGTTATTGGGAGTGGAGAATGATGGGACAATGACATGATACGAAAAAGTATTTTCTTTTACTACTACAGCACTAATAAAGAGGAATATAGCAAAGCTATGGGGAGCTGATACGACCCCGCAATATGAGCAATGGGTTACAGATGTGAATATATGTATAGCAATTGAACAGCGAGTATATAACGCCAGGACATGCCCGGGAGAAGCCCGAAAGATATGGCAGAAGTGGGATGATGCTCAATGAAGTGTTGAAAACTGACTAATGCATAACCCAAAAGAATGTTGTGATACTGTTGACAATAATATAATGTAGTAACTGTGAATGGTAATTTTGGATTCAAGCCTTGTTTGAAAGTTGTTGTTGTTCGACTCCTTTAGAGTCTAAAGTTGTGTTATATAATGTCTAAATTGAAAACCAATAAAATGTGTTACAAAAAAAAAATACCATTTCCACTTAAATGGTATTGTGTCACTGTGTTCCCAAAACTATACACTGCCTATACAGTATGTATAATGACTATACACATTATTGTAATGGTTCTTTTGAATTGCAGAATTCCATTTCTGTATACATATTATTACAATTCTTGTGGCCAGATTCTTGGGGGCATGGCCGTATTATGCTGTTGTGGTTGTGGCCAAGAATCTGGGCACTGGCACAACCACCACACACAACTTGCTATTAACTTCTCAATTCAAACATCATCAGCAGACATCAATATAGACCGCCAACCCCATTTTTCACCAATGGCAATATTGCCATATCATCTAGATTCCACTGCCCTACTCTAACAAGCTGTCATGAACCATCGGACGCGTCCTTTCTGGACTTCATGGTCCCTGACCCAAAGAGGCCTACACTCAGCAGTACTCCCAACATGGCTGCCGAACGCAGAACGCTGTTTACCAGTCCCGGCGTCGTATGCACTATGTTCTACAAAGCTGACATGCCCCCGCGGCCCGGCGTGTTTCAACGCTACCGCTTGCAGTAGCCAGACGTGAGCTGCCATAGTTCGTACAGCAAATTCCTTGATTCCTGATTCCTGGTCCCCTAAATTCCTCCTCCTTCATCCTTCCCTTTCTTGCCCTCAGTTTGCTTCCCGGATCTCCTTTGCACTCGTTCCCCCGAGTGCTCTCCTCGTCGTTTCCTGGACCTTTCCTGGACATCTGAACGTTCCCTGGAAACAGGATGCTAAACGCACGCTGGAACTCGAGGATCTACGCACAGGGTTATACAAGACCCGAACTGTGCGAAAGAAGACTTCATTGAAGAACTCCAACAAACAACAGACAGGTGAGAAGGGGGGAAACCTGTGGCACAAGCCCTCTTGTACTCACCAAATAACCCCAAACGTGTTTCTCCATTTGCCCACCAAACACTTACTACTACAATGGTTGTGGCCAGTTTCTTGGTTGCATGGCTGTATTATACTGTGGTAGTTGTGCCAGTGCCTAGGGTGCATGGCCTATTGTTAACCTATGCAAACATCCTCATATCATCTACATTCCACTCCTCTACCCTAATAAAGCCTGCCTGCAGTCACCAGATGAGCTGCCCCCCTAAGACCCTGTCTGCGGACTACTGCAGTGCCTGCGGGCTGCCGTGCCCCGCACGCTCTTCTTACGCCTAAACAAATAGCCACATATCATCTTTCTTTCACTCCCCCACCCTTTCCAGCCCCTCTTTCCAGCACCAAATCCCTCAAAATATGTTCCCCAGCCCTGTGCCCCACTGCGCTGTCCACGGACAGCCAGAGATATCTGTGGGTAGAATATGGCGGGCGTTTGGGAAAGATATGATGCAGGGGTATTGGACTGGCCACTGAAATGAGGGAGAAACTCCTGATGCACTCTGCTTGTGTTGGGCTTCTTCCTGGGCCCAACCAGTCTTTCTGCTGTTCCTGTCTCCTGCAGTACCTTGGGGACAACGCTCTGGTTCTTCACAGGGTTGCTGAGGCCTCTCCTCCACCTTCTTACTTCCTGTGCCGCTCCACGGCAGGTTGGTGGTCTCGGGGTTGTTTATGGACACGATAGTCAACCTTTCTGTGGTCATGCCACCACCAAGTGAGTCAGTTCCCTGTCGGCTCCCAGGCCGCTCAGCAACATCTGTTCTTCTTGTCCCCCTCCTGGAGACACAGCACCGTTTCCACTGCAGTGTTCCAAGTTCGAACTTCGCGGACTTCGTTCACATTTTCCTTGCTTCTGTGGTGAGATCTCCATAGTCTGTTCTTGCTTTCTACTGTTGACTCCGCCCTGGTGTAACATCAACACCATCTTGGAAAGTATCTTTGGCACTCTTCATGCTTCCAGTGAGCCACCTCATTACATGGCTTTGCATAGGTTTATTCCATATGCCTCTATGATGTTTTTTCTTCATCCCAGTATGTGTTACATTTGTCAGTCATGGCTTTACATGAAAAACATGGTTCCGCTATCAATTATGGAGACTTTCCCCAGTTATGGATGTTCTTATCCCCAGGAGGTGAGTCCCTCCCTGTGAGGTGCTCCCACATATTACAACCCCTAGGGGGATTATTGGGTACCAGCCTGTTAGGTAAGATTTCCACAGGGCTGGTAAATCTTCCTTGCCTGGTTCAACTCCAGAACTTTTTGTTTTGCTAGTGAGATATTTTCCATTAATACCTCAGTGAGTGGGAACCTTTTTCCACACTCACCTGTCTTTAACTCTTTTTATGGGTGTCATTTTTAAGACTCTCCATAGTGTCTTTTTAAAGTTATCATGTCTAACAACTTATTGGCAATAAGTGCCTGTTGTTGCTGGGTTGCCCTAGGGGCTCCCCATTTAACTTTCTTGTGCTAACCTTGAGTGAACTACAGTTCCCAAGGGTAGAAAGGATCTTTGGATCCCTTTTACATTTACTTCTGTGAAACCAGCACCCCCCACCTTATGTGGAGTGCTGGGGAGATACAATGTATCCCCTTTCACATTTAAACTGTAACAATTCTGTTACAGTGACAAGCTTACCTTAAATGGCTGGTGGCAGTGATACCTTTTACTAATTTGGTGCACCTTTACCGCGTACTGTAATCACAGCTGCAGTAAAGGCACCTAAGGGTGCTCATTTTTACCAAAATGGCCCCTGTCTTCTTTTTCTGCCATTTTAGTGTTTCTTGTCGTTTCTTGTTCCTTCCCCTGACATCCAGGGTGGGAAAATCCTTTGTTTGAGTTTTGTCTTTGGCGGGAGTCCCCTGGACACCCCGCCCAGGCTCCAGTCAGTCTGTAAGCACAGGAAGTGGGGGAGGGGTCCCAAACTTCCCCCTCCTTTGTCTTAGGTCTTCCTTCAACTGGGCCAAATCCCAGTGGGGGGTTGGCTGTCCTGATTGGACAGCCAAACGCCCCTTTCTTGTAAAATGCGGGGAGAGAATGCAGAGGTTGTGTTGCAGTTCCTGATAAATACTGGAAACCTGGAAGCTGAAGTCATGTCGACCACTGGAACCGAAAACCGAAGAGGATGACGAAGGAAAAGCGGCGGGAATGATTTCCAGCGGCCGGAGAGCCTGCTTTGTAACCGGAGCCTGCTGCAGCCCTTCCTTCCGATCGACCTGGGGTCTCCGAAAACGACGACCCGAACCCAGAGCCTGGTGAGACCCACTAGACTCAAGACGACCTGCATTTTGAGCCATCCCACGGGTTCCTGCGACCTTGCGTTCTTGCAATACCCCAATACCCTGGGACCTCCTGCCACTGTGCGGTGCACGGTCTTCCGAATTCCGAATCTCGCTGAAACTTCGTGGACATCTTGGTCTATCTCCAGAGACACGAATCGAGTCCAAAAAGTCCCCTCACAAGAGTGCTGGACCTTTTAAACGACGAGAATTCAACCGCGATTTTCTGTCTTCTTCTGTGCTCCTTGAAAAGGCGCCAAACCCGCAGAACCGCATTCAGCTGCGAGAGAAATCTTGCCTAGAGCCTTCTTCATTGATCCTTGCTGCAAAGTCCCTTCTGAGGTCTTGTGTTCCGTCTCCACGACAAGGAATCCAGTGACCGGGTATTTGGCTGCAGTCCCTGAAGTTCTCCTGCTGCAATCTCTTCTTCATTGCTGAGGTACTGTGTTGGCTTGGGTAGATACTTACCTTAAGCCTGTTGGGATTTCTGTGTAGTCCTGGGGTGTTTTCTGTGATTGGCAGGTCCCTCGTCCAGTACACCCAGTCCCACTGCTAGAATCCTGCTGGGGTGTCTTCTGCGAAGCCCCTGGACCCTCTTCTAACCCTAGAAGTAAAGTACTCACTTGTTTGCCCAGTTTTCCTAAGGAAACTCTGACTTTTGCTACTAAAGAACTTATTCTAACACTGCCTGTTGGTCACTAGTCCTAGTGACCCCCCTTCTGCCACTGAGAACACTCATGCTCAAAGGGAAAGACTTTGAAGGGATTGGGACTTCTGCCTAGAAAAGAAATCAAGTGTTTTACTTACTTGTAAAGAGTTGGTTGGTTGGTAACTGTAATTCTAAGAGTGAACAGTTACAAAAGTTCTTACTGATCTTGAATGTGTGATGCACTGTTCTTAAAAGTATGATTAACATCTTTTCTTCCTTAGCCACTGTTTTGCCAGTCTAAAAGAAAGTAGATGTAAAGGTATTTTACTCTCCTGTGATTAGGTTGTGCCTCTTTACAAAAGTAATGTGTTGGTTTCACCAGATTATTCCTAAAGGGTAATTGTATGAGTGTCCTCCAACTGTTGGTATCACCAGGTTAGTCCTGTTAGGATAACTGTATGAGTGTCCCCCAACTGGGTCTTGCTTCCCCTGACTTGCTGCTAGCCTGTCTTTAATAAGTCTACATTAGGTTGTTGCCTACCTAGAATATCTATTCACTAAAGTGTGACATTGGGTTTTACTTTCCCCTTCATTGTGAAGTCAAAGTAAGTGGGTTTTACTTACCTTGTGTTAACTGTGTGCCATCCAAAACAAGTTACCAGAGTTATTGCTCACCTCAATCTGGGGTTCCCCGATTTCCAAAGCATCTGTAATTGTACATTACATCCATAGGTTTTACTGACCTGGTATAACTGTGTGTTATAGTTATAGGTTTTTACTGCACCTAGAATAAGTGTTTCACTATTCATCAAAAGTATATTGTCCAGTTGACTGTTTATGTGATTTGTTCCAAGAGTCACTGTACAACTGGAAGGGCCTACTGTCCTTGTATTACCAAAAGTAATCTAAAAGTAACCATTGGTCTTTTACTCCCAAGGAATAGGCTTGGCCTATACTAAATGTGTATAACAAGGTTTTGACTTCCCTAGAACTACTGTTAGGTGTTCCAAATAAGGTCTATACTTGGGTCTGTGTACTTTCAAGTATAGTGTTGTGTTTTATATTGTGATTTCATATAATGTTTCAGTATTTACTTAACCCCTAGATTTATCTGGGCCTACTTGTATTTAAATAAATCCTTTATTTTTATAATACATAGTGTTTCAGTGTTTCTTTGGATCATTTGTATTACAATTTTTCACTTGTACTGTATCTACTGCCCTCTCTCCCTCCTAAGATAAGCCTGGCTGCTCTGTCTACGCTACCCCGAACTCAGGTGGTACAGCCTTATTCTAAGAGTGGAGTCTTGTACTGCCTCAGTAGAATGGTTTTGCTAGGCCCTTAACTGGACTTCAGAAAAACTGTCCTAACACAGCCTCACCTCCTTAGCCTCATCGGAAAGGTCTCCCCTCCTGGGAGAAGTGATGAGACCTGGTGAATCATCACACTGCCTTCTCAAATGGTATACCCACTACATGTGGGGGTGCCAGTGGAGCCTGGATTTTTGTACCACTTTTGCCAGAAATCTACCAGGTATCACAACTCTTGCAATGACTTGGTACCTGTCTTGGTCCAGTAGAAGTGCATGCTCAACCTCTCTTTAGTCTTCTTGATGCCAAGGTGGCCTGTCAAGGGGACCTAATGTACCAATTGCAGGAGGAAGTATCCCACCTGAAGGGGAACCACCAACCTCTTATGGTTTCCTTTAGTAGACTCTGTGGGCTCACTGTACAGGAGCCCACCTTCCTAACAGATCCTATGCTTCCCAGGGGGTTCACCCTCCAACTGGGAGCTGGCCTGTCTCCTTAGGTCTTCAAGTGATTGGCATGCACGTTGGCCCTTACTAATCTCTTCCCTTGAGGGGACCCCTTCTGCAAGTAAAATCTGCAGTTCAGGGTGATCATGGGTATTTAGTATTTCAGACAGTCCCCTTTCCAGGTCACCACATGGCCAACTACCTCCACCTCAGTGGTAGGTGAATTTGGGGGAATATTCTCTTTCCATCTTCTATGTTTTTTCTCTCCTTTAGCCTTAGGTCATTCCCTAACTGAACTTTTCCAGGAATTTAGCTCTGTACATGAACAGGTCTGACCACCCCACCATTCACAGCTAAAGTGACAGGCATAAATGGAAACTTGAGCGAGGCACCATCAGCCAACTTAATGGCCATCAGAGGAGTTCTGGTCACAGCCTCTCAATTTACCCGAGTGGAAACCATACAGTTTGCCTGGCTCCAGTGTGCCTAATGGTAAAGGTGTATACACCATCTTCTAGCACACTATCCTTAAAATAATGCTCTGTATTATCAGGTATGGAGGCACACGTCTCAGCAACTTAAGGTTCTCTGAATCCCAAGGAAACAAACAACCTCAGGTTCAATCCCACAGTGTAAGGCATCTGAGCAGAAGGATGCCCCTCTGAGTATGGCTTCCTCATAAGTAAGTGCCAGATTCACAGAGTGGACCGCAAAGTCTTACCCTTACATCTGGGTTCCCCTTCACATGGTCACTTGCTCCACAGGCCACACGATCCACTGGATCTGTGTGTATATAGGGTGGCTTAGTGTGTCCACTCTCATGCTTGGGATAGTTAGTCTTGCAACCCTTAACATGTTCCTGTGACTTATTTCCCTTATGAAACTTTATGTGGGCCTTATGAGAAGAAGTTTTATCACTAGACCTACCCTCTTTCTCTTGGGAACAAGACATCAAAATGTGTTCCAGCATGGTCAAGGTGATCATGCCCTCAAACGTAGTTACTTTATGGCCTTCTACCCTATCACTTAAATTCTTCAAGGAATCTGTCACAAAAGACACCTATGTATTATGTTTCTTTTTGTATTATCTGAACCTCTTTAAGTATTACGCAGGAGTCTTCCCAAACTTTAAGAGGAGTGCCTGCTTCAATTTATGAAAGTCTTTTCTGCCAGCCTTGGACATATCCGTAATTGTGCTGCAGCCAGAATGGGTTAGTCTGTTGAGCACCCAAACAACCTTATCAGACTCACCTACTTCTTGGGCCTTACAAGCACACTCAAAAGCTGTTAGCTAATCAATTATATCATTTTGTTCATACATACTGAGCAGATCCTTGGTAAATCTTTGAGAAGAGGATGCAGAACCACTTCTGGATGAGGCTTCAAACCCTTTTAGTCTGGCCAACTCCAACTGGTGATCCCTGTCTTTCTGTTTCTCTATCCTCTGAAACACCAGCTTAGCCATGTTAAATTCCAACTCCTTCTCCTTGAGCCTATGTTTCTCTCTCTTAAGCTCCAACAAGGCCTGTGCCTCTGAGGTTGACATTGAAACATTATAAGACTCTTCTACATCTCCTCCATAAGCACACCCCCATTGCTACTGCTGGGGCTTGCCCCAGCATCTACTGCATCACTACTTAATGGCAAAGGGACAATCCTAGATTCCTGGTGATCTAGCACTTTCTGTATCAAATCAGCCTTTAAACCAGAGAGTGGCAATCCTCTATCTAAACACAACTTTTTTTAAAATGTTCTACTTTGAGAGCTTCAATAGATAATGTTTATAACTACTACTAACTTCAAATCTCAGTGTTCTGTTATCCTCACTGCTGAGCACTAGTTAAGTTGGATTTCTAGAATCTGGCCTGATGGACAGATTTTAGAAGTCCACCCTAGTTATAGTGAACAGGGGAACTCTGAGAGATTAGACGAAACCCAATCAAGACAGCAATGAAGGGCAGTCAAGGCCATTCTCAGAAGAGTGTTAGTGGGGCCCGGGGTCCACAATGAGTCCACACAGTGAAGCACACAATATTTCAATTTACACAGGAATCTACAAAAATACTACATTTATTCTAGGCCCAATACACACACTAAAAATTGAAACAAGCAGATGATACTATTGAATAACAATCAATAATAAACATATATCCAGCCACCATAGGTTCTTAAAATCCATTCAATGACTTAAATCAATAAAATAAGGTAAGTGATGCAGTAAGAGGAAACCAAGTCACAAGAAATATGCTTCAGTAGTCTAATCCCTATGAGGAGTGGGGCCTTGTGCCCATACGTCACAAAGCTTCTCCCAGAATGTATCTGATGCAGGTAAAGTACTTTTGTTGGTGAATTGTTCAATTGTTCATAAGAAGAAATGCAAAAAAGTTACTGTTAAGTAAAAAAATGTGTTCTTTTGTTTCAGGTAAAGTTGCTCCAGTGCGATGACCAGAAAGCAGTAGAATGGAAGGATACAAAAACACTTGTTCTCAATGTTATCATATGGAGGTTGGTTTTCCCGCCATTGTTATGTTATGTTATGTGCTTGCTTATTTTGCGCCGGTAGCCCGCAGGCATCAGGGCACGGGAAACCAAGAAAATCAAAAACACGTCATTCTCCTCATTAAGTTAAATAGAAATCCTAGAGATAGGGACTCTATTTCTCATTGAAACAGCAAGGTTTTAAGCAATTTCCTGAATCTCTGGTAGTTTGCTTCTAGTCGTAATGCCATCGGCAGCTTGTTCCAGAGGTCTGCTGCTTTCACCGGGAAGGATTTGCCTTGCCTAAATGCACGCTTGGCCCCGGAGTATTCAAGGTGCCCCTGTCGGCTGATCCTAGGCTTCTTCCAGGTGAATAGAAGGAGAAATGTTTTTTGAAATAGCTGGGGGCTTCTCCATATAGGCATCTATGCATTATTGTCATGGCCTTGAACTTGACTCTATCCTCCACTCTCAACCAATGTAGTGATATTCTCCCTGTTGACACATGTTCTCTATTCTTTATATTCTTGACTATGCGAACTGCGTCGTTTTGTTTGACTTGGCACTTTTGAATTTCCCTTTTTGTGGTTCCTAGCAAAAGAGCGTTGCCGTAGCCAAGCCACGACAAGATGATAGCTCTGGCAATTGTTGTAGCATTGACTTCATTAATGAAGGGTCTTATTGCTCTCAGGAGGCGTAGATAGTAAGCGTTATTTTTCTGCAGGTAGCTTACCTGTACCTCCGAGCCCACCGAGGCTTCCACCATCATCCCGAGATTTTTAACATGCGGCATCACCGGGATGATGGTGTCCTTGATGGTGAAGGATTTATATTCGTTCCGCAACTTGTATCTAGCCTGTCGCATGCCGAAAATTAGAAGTTCCGTTTTAGTATTATTTAAACACATCCAATGATGTTGCATCCAGTGGACTATGATGTCATAAACCTCTGAAATTTTCACACTGTCAGTGATATAATCACCCCGTGAGTTCGAAAATGAGCTGCGTATCATCGGCGTAATTCGTAAAGAATACGCCGATGTGCTCCAGGAGTTCGCAGAGGCTTCTCAGATATAAATTTAACAAAAGAGGTGATAGGCTAGCTCCCTGCGGGACTCTGTAAAAAATGGGAGTGGCCTTAGAGAAATTGTCACCCCAGTGTATTCTGGCACTCCGGTCTTTGAGAAAGGATGACAACCAAGCCAACGCCTTGGGAGAACAACCTGCAATATTAGCCAGTGCCTCCTGAAGGAGCTGGTGATCCACCAAATCAAAGGCTGCGCTTAAGTCGAGTAGCATGAGAATGCCTGCTTTACCTTTATCTCTCAGGCCCAACATATGCGACTGCCAACATAGCAGATTCGGTGCTGTGGGAGGCCCGGAAACCTGATTGTTGATTATGCAGCAACTTCAGGTCTTCCATTCCATTGGTTCTGGTGACTGATGCCCAGGAACTGTGGGTGCCAGGATAAGTCTGGTCATGTCCAGGAGCAGACTCCAACTCTTGGCGATGGAGAAATGCAGGAAGTACCGATGCAGACCTCTTCAGGACACTTCACAGGATGGGGGAAGGTGAGTTCCAGTGACGGCCACCTCTCATAGATGATGGCAGGTTTGCTTCCAGTAGCGCTTGAAAAAGACATTCCAGAGCAGGATCCCTTGAAGCTGGCAGGCTGAAAATGTGCAGGAATGCGACTTACACCATAAGCTGGCAAGCACCAAAGGTCCGCCTGCAAATGCAGAATGGCGACAGGTCTAGCGAGGTTGCCCACTGGAGAGCTGGACACCGAGGGGTCGACAGACACTTTGGAAGGCTCAGAAAGGCTGTATTCTCAAGAACACATGGAGACTGGTTGGTCCCACCAGTCCAGCGTTTGAAGCACCACTAGAGGTCTTCCCATACCAGGTAGTCCAGCAAGCCTTCACAGGGACAGACGCACAAAAACATTTTGCGGGGCCTCTATAGGAGTCTTTTCCGGCTCTTCAGTCGGCTGTTCATCTGCACAGGATTCTTGGCTCTGATGCTGATCTAAAGAAATGGCTGCAGGTGTCCTCCTCTTATCCAAAATCCTGGGTGGAAGCAAGTCCAAGCCCACCAGTGGTCAGGATATGCACCATTAAACCAGCCAGCAATGGTCCAATCAGGGACTATTGTTGGTTTCACTCATGCCCCACACCCAGACTTTCAGGCACCACGAATGTGGCATTGTATCCAGACAGTGCCAGAACTGGGTCTTTCCCGGACACATGCATGACCTTATATGGGACTTCCTGACCTGGCAAGGCAGGAAGAAGGCCAAACAACAATATGGCAAAAGAACAAGCAAAGATTCTCATGGCGTGGCCATTTTAGGGCACTAGCCACGTTTGTTGGCCATACACGGTAAATGCGAATGTGCACACTATAAATAACACACAATAGTAAAAAAAGAGAAATGGTGCCACCAGCTTGTTTTTAGGCACATATAAAAGTAACCCAACATCTCAAGTGTGAAAGAATAGGGTGATGCAAAAGTATCCACATTGCACTGATTTGTAAGATGCTGGTTGCAGTGTCAAGGAGTAAAAGTCAAAAGGGAAACCTAGTTTCCCACTACTGATAGTCCGAAGGACTGATCAGTTTCCCCATTACCAATTGAGCAAAAGGCCAGGGGAGCAAAGCAGGCAGCTTCAATTTCCTGTAATATGTCAGGACAGGTTAAAAACAAAAAGCAAAACATTTGTGGGTCCTTAGAACTATAGAGGTTAAGTTGCCAAAAGAGAAATCTTTCCAAACATGGATTACATTTGTTTCGCTACCAATTGATCTCGTAATGCAGCGAAATGAGATTGATCTAACGTGCAATGGCTACAGAAGATATCATGGTACAAATCATCTAGCAATGCAGTCTGTTCAGCTTGTGATGAAATACTATTGATCGTGTAGCTGATATGATGATGCAATGGAGTTAATTTGTATTAGAGGATGAAGTGACAATGCTTTGTTTCAAGTATCCCAATTGAATTGTTTTAACCATGTTATCGAGACATCTGGAATCTCAATGCAACTGATCCCCTAAATGTTATGAATTCAACTGGTAGTAAAGTGCAGAATGATATACATCTGTTATGTGTTTGAAAAGTATTGCATCGATGGAGCTCTTAATGCCAAGGATTTGATTAGAATAACAGAGCAAATTGATGTACATTTGTTATGGGTTTAAGCAGGGATAATGGAAGTGATTGAAGTAGAGGTGATATGAGTTAACTGCAATGAGAACCCTGCAATCGATCTAGCATATGTTATCGATTCGATATTTGGGACTAAGCAATTGAAGTAAGTATGCTATGGATTAAGCAAGTGTCATTAAACAATTGGTGAGAAGTGTGTTAACTTGTTTTAAAATAATGCTGTGGAATCAACAGATAATGCAAATCAATTATGTAGTTTTGCTATGGATTGAACTGGTGTCACTGTGCAATTGATGAGGTTTTTCTGTGGATCCAATGGGTCACGCAATTGATATAGGGATGCAATATGTTCACCTGTTCCCGGTGGAAAACAAATACAACAATGCTATGGATTTATCTGGTATCACAGTGCAATTGATTACGCTGTAATGGGTGGAACAAGATAGTTGATGCATCTATGGTATGGGATCAACATGTGCTTACATTGCAATTGATGTAGCTATGCTATTGATTTAGCAGCTATCATGGAAATAACAGAGCAATGCCGGCAACAAGAAATAATGTATATACCTATGCTGTGGATTCAACCGGTAACACAACAATCATTGAGGCAGCTATACTATCATTTAAATGGTTAAGAGCGCGCAATCGGTACGGAGTGCAGCCTTGCGGGAGTGGTCTTTCGGCATGCAGCCCTCAGCAATCTCTTTCCTTTATGATGGAACTACGGCCCTAGTATCCGAAAAACTATCTTTGTAAAGAACTGTGTATTGCACTGCCCTCGATTGAAATAATGCTGTCCATTCAGTGGGTAAATCACATTAATGACTTAGCTGTTCTTTGGTTTGAATTGATGTCATAGTTCAATTGATGTGGTTGTGCCATGGATTCAACGGTGAGTGTAAATAAATGATGTAAGGATGCTGAGGGTCCACCAGTTATCACAAGCAATTAGTGTAGCTGTACTACATGTTCAGCAGGTGTTGGTGCACTGGATGTAGCTATTCTATGGAGATTCAACAGGTAACTTACATTGATGTGGCTATGCTATGGATTCATGAGGCAATGTAAATAATTGCTGTAGCTATCCTCTAGATTAAACCGGCATCACAGCACAGTTGCAGCTATGGTATGGGTACAACAGGTACCAAAAAGAATTGATGTAGTTATATTTTGAATTGAACAGATAACGCAATGCAATTAATTAGCTGTGCTATGAAATCAAAAGGTATCTGTTCAATTGGTGTAGCTATGCTGTGGGTTTTCACAGATAGCACAGAAATCTTTTGTGCGGCTATGCTAAACATTCAACCGGTATTGGTGTACATACCTGTGTCTATGATATGAATGAACAGGCATCACTTGCAAATTGAAAGTAGCTACGGATTTAACGGGTACAAAAATGACTGATGTAGCTATGCTATGGTTACACCTGTTAACGCAAAGCTTTTTGGTTGGAAGAGAGAAGAAGTAGATAAGCTCTATATTCTCAATTACCTGACTGTTGTGAAGTCTGCTTGTGGAGATTGGTTGTGGCTTGAGCACCAGCAAACAGGCAAACTTAGAATCTGTGCTTCACTGGCTGACGTGGGATGCTGCGATATTGTAGCATCCCAGCTGCATGAAAGTAAACATGCCTGACGGAGGAGAGACATGCCTGACTCTATAATGGTTCCACGTATTCTACACTTTTGTTGTAGAGTAAGCACGAGCTATCTGCTTGTGCTTTGGAATGTAGAACCCTGTTTGAAGAGAACCATTATTCCAGCTCATGCAGGGTGAGCGACCTCCCTCCTCTTTCCCTGTATACTTATACTTTAATAAATACGTTGTTATATTAGAATTATTGCTGCCCAGCGTCCTCTGTTCAGCCCCAACACTACAATTGGCGACGAGGATTTTCCATACCTGCAGCCCAGAGCCGTGTTCGTCTTCATGTTGAGGCCGCTCCGCTCATGCCCGAGCGTTGCAGCGGCCCCATTTGCTGTGTGCCCGTATAAGGTACGTGAGCTGCTGTGAATGTCACTCTGCTCCGATCCGAGCACTGCAACGGCCTCAGCTGCCCGAGAGAGAAGCTATCTTTCGTTTGTTGTTTATGTGAGCCGCCATTGCACACGGCCGTCATAAGGATATTGGAGTACACACATGCGCGTTAAGTTGCACTGGTATAAACATCCGTATTGGAAGCCCCTAATGCTTAAAATAGTTGTGCACTCGTGTTTCCAATCACTTGTGTTTCAGCGTCCACGAAGCAATTGCAAGCTGCATGTAACGCTCTCCTCACTCTAACAGCCAGGTTTAGCTGCTTCCGTCGGACAATATTAACCTGTTAACTACTGATTTTTTGGCCAAGGGTTGCTGTCACTGAAAATACTCATTAATACTCAACAGTTTCTTGATCAAAATTACTGGGTTTTGCATTGAACTATATCAAATGCCCAGTGTTGATGAAAAGAATTGCTGAATAAAGAATTGCCACAGCAAATTACCAATCAGGCAGCGCACTTCACATCTGATCTGCTACACTTAACCCAGCCACCAGCCACACAGAGAACTGTATCATGGCTTTCAGCAGTGTTCCCCCGCCTGCATGTATTATGCCTGACACTAGTGAGCCGAGCATTCCATGGAAGAGATGGATTAAGTCATTTGAGCACTATGCTGGAGTAGTATGTGGTGCTAATTGCAGTGCAGAAAAGAGGAAATCGCTTTTGTTGCACTGTTTGGGCTGAGCTGGTCAGGAGAAGTATGAAACACTACCAGATTTGTCAATAGAGGAAGGTGCTGACATCAATGAATACGAGCGTGCTGTCAAGAAAATTAATAAACATTTTGAAAAGAAAATAAGTATCATTTTAGAAAGATACAAATTTGGGAAGAGAACACAAGAGGAGGGAGAAAGTGTCAAGAAATTCATTACCACTTTGAGAAAGCTAGCCAAGACATGCAATTTCAATGAACAGCTTGATGAGAGACTAAGGGACCAGTTTATGCTGGAATGCCGGAGTGCTAAAGTGAGAGAAAAACTCTGGTCAGAAAATGACCCACCCCTGGATACTGTACTTGGCGTGGCGAAGGAAGTGGAACACACCGAAGAGTGTGTGAAAGAATTAGAGAATAAGGTGAAACATATGCAAATTGAGACTAGTAGTATTAAATCTGCCAAAGCTTCATGCAATAATACTGAGGAAACTGAGTCCATCTCTATGATTAACAATGGCTCCGTCAGACGCAAGATGCCAATTAGACAGTATAGGTCATCACAACCTGACAAAGGAAAATATAAATCTAATCAAAAAGGATCTGCCAATGACCGAACCAGGAAAGTAAGTCCTGACAAGCAATCCACAAGCTCCAGAAGAAGACGTCAAGGGCGTTGTTACAGGTGTGATAGTGTCAACCACTGGGCTGACGACCCAGATTGCCCAGCCTTAAAGATTATATGCAGCAAGTGCAAAGGTAAAGGTCATTACTCAAGGTGTTGCAGATTCCGAAATAATTCCACTAATTGGATAGGAGGTAATTCGGACAGTAGCCATAGTCGTGGAGAGGAAGGTGAGGAATGCGTATTTGTCATAACTGGAGATGATGATGAAGAAGTCCTTGAGAGTCCCAAATCCATGGTTTCAGTTGATGGTGTAGAGTTAAATATGATGATTGATACCGGTGCGAAGTACACGTTACTGCCACAACATCTATGGAATAAGGAAAAGCATGAATATTTACATGAGACTGATATCAACCCAGAGCTTATGGTGGGGTGAAAATTGACACCTTAGGTTGGTTTTGGGGGAAATTAAAGTTTAAAGATAGGAGAGCCAAAGGCAACATTTATATTACTAATGTAGGCAAGACACCGCTTTTGAGTTGGACTCATCAGAGCAAATTGCAAGTAAAGTTAGATTCTACCGTTGAAGACTCTGTTTTTGCCATCAGCAATGATGGGAGTAAACCGAGTAATGGTCATGCTGCAGCTAAAGAAGGCACCATGGGGATCATGCAAGCTGTTTTTCGTGAGGGTGTAGGATGCCTTCAGGGTTATGTACATGAAATACAGTTGAGACGTAATCATAACCCAGTTGCTCAGAAATTGAGGAACGTACCTTTGTCTATATGTGATGAAGTCAGAAAGCAGATAAGAAGGATGGAAGAACTAGAAATCATTGAAAGCATTGATGCCAGTGAATGGGTTTCGCCACTTGTGGTCATTCGAAAAAAATCTGGGAAACTCAGAATTTGTATAGATATGCGTGAATTGAACAAGTGTGTTGTTCCTGATCGACACCCTCTCCCGAATATACAAGAAATAATATCCACAATTGGGCCGTCGAAGTTCTTTTCAACTTTGGATTTGACATCTGCATATCACCAGATTAAATCACACAAATGTTCTAAACATCTCAATGCATTTATTACGCCGGATGGCCTGTATCAGTTCAAGAGGATGCCGTTTGGATTGGTATCCGCAGCGTCTGTTTTCCAGAAGGTAATGCACAACCTGTTTGAGGGTGCAGCCGGTGTGATTTGCTTTCAGGATGACATCATGGTTCATGTTGACAACCAAAAGTTGCACGATGAAAGACTACGATATGTGTGTGAGAAGTTATACAAAGCAGGCATGACCCTAAGTAAGGATAAATGTAAAATCAACTGTTCTGAAATAGAGTATTTGGGTCACAAGATATTTGCTGAGGGAATTTCTCCCAAGCCACAATTAGTTGATGCCATTAATAAGATGCCAAGACCCTGCAACAAGGAAGAAGTCCGCACATTTATTGGAATGGCAGAATACTACTCCAAGTTTGTTAAGTATTTCGCGATTCACACTGTTCCTCTACGGCAGTTACACAAAAAGAAGAATTTTGAGTGGAACAACGACTGTGAAAAAGAGTTCAGTTTCATTAAAGCTGCAATAGGGTCAGCCCCAGCCTTGAAGAATTTTTGCAATGGCAGGAAAACAATCATCACAACTGATCCCAGTAATGTTGGCTTGGCGGCTGTTGTCACGCAAGAAGACAAAGGGCGTGAAGTTTTAATTGCATTCGCATCAAGGTTACTGAAGGGAGCTGAGTTGTCATATGCTGCAATAGAAAAAGAAGCCTTGGCGATAAAGTGGGCAGCTGAGAAGTTCGGGAGTTTCATATGGGGCAACGAAGTGGAATTTCATACAGACCATAAACCATTGACTCGTGTTTTTATGTCGAAAGGTCTAGACAAAGTTTCTAATAGAATCAGGAGGTGGGTGATGTTGCTTCAGGCGTTCAATTACACTGTCCTTTATGTGCCTGGTGCCAAGAATGTTGTGGCTGACTGTTTGTCCCGTCTAACTAATGTTTTTCAGAAATCAATGATGGAGAAGAGGACATGGAAGTCGTTTTGAGCATAGAAGCAACATCAATTTCAAAGACTGAATGGGACAATGCTGAACAAGAAGATGAACCTTTCAAAAGTTTGAAGGAACTACTTAATGGTCAAAGTTCTTCGAACAAGTCAAAATTTAAAGATGCGAAGTTGATGGCATTTTGGTTGGTTGCAAACGAGTTGCATGTGCATGATAGATTTATCATGAGAGGAGGTAAGATAATTTCTCCTTCAAGTTTACGTCGGAAGATCATCGAACTTGGACATGAAGGCCACCAGGGTATTATAAAGACCAAACAAAGAATAACAAATAACTTCTGGTGGCCCGGTTGCGATTTGCAGATAGACCGCTACATCAGGGACTGTAGCCTTTGCTGTAATAGTGAGAAAAGCTGTGTGGGTGTAAAACAATCTATGGTGCTTACTGAGGTTCCGAGCAAGATATGGAATGATGTGGGCATGGATGTTCTGGGTCCTGTGAGTAGCAATGAAGTGCAGAAATTCTGTTTGGTGGTTATTGATCTCCTCACCAGGTGGGTGGAAGTTTTGATTGCACCTAGCATTACTGGGAAAACAGTGACTGAATCCTTGTCTGCTATCTGTGAGAGGAAAGGATACCCAGGGAGCATTCTTTCCGATAATGGTACACAGTTTAGATCCAATGAGATGGCAGATTTTTGTAGTAAATATTCTATTGAGCATAAAAGAAGTTCTATATACCACCCCCAGAATAATGGGATAGTTGAACGTTTCAACAAATTATTGAAAGATACCATTAGAATGGCCTGGTCCAATGGTAAGAACTGTGAGGAAGTGGTCAAGGAAAGGGTGATTGCTCATCGCTTCACACCACATTCCAGCACGGGTCTTTCTCCTTTTGAACTCAGCAGAGGAAGGAAGGCCAACACCAAATTGGCCCCTTGGTGGTTAGATAACAAGGACAGTGGGGTGGAGAAGGATTTTTCCACAGTCTGTGAGAAGATCAGAGGAATGCAAAGAAAGAACAAAACCAATTTTGATAAGAGAAGATGCAATGATAAGTATGATAAGGTGTCTGTTGTGGTAAAGTTGGTTAGGATTCATCTCCCTACTGCTCTCAGGGTGGGACCGTCTAGCCCAATCAGAGTCATAGAGGCATTTCGACATGCTGTCAGAGCCGAAGATGGAAGGATTTGGAATGTTGAGAGGATATGGGTATGTGAGGATAGCAAGTATGACAGTAGTGGTAGTGGGAATGTCAGTTTGGGTGTGAGAGATGGAGACAAAGGTAGTTGTGATGATGCTGGAGCAAGGAGAATGAAGAGTATGTCTAGGGGTAAAATCATACCGAGAAATGTTTCCTTGTCAGTTTCCTCCAGAGATACTGGTCGCAAGTCCAGATGGGGAAGATCATATTGCTTACCAAAAAGGATGGAGGACTATGTGTGATGTTACTTACCAAAAAGGATGGAGGACTATGTGTGACTTTTGCATTTTTTGTTTTTTTGTTTTCTTCATTTCATTTTGTTGTTTTGCTGTCAATTTCTGTTAGTTGTAAAGGAAGGGAGATGTGTAGCATCCCAGCTGCATGAAAGTAAACATGCCTGACTGACTGAGGAGAGACATGCCTGACTATATAATGGTTCCACGCATTCTACACTTTTGTTGTAGAGTAAGCACGAGCTATCTGCTTGTGCTTTGGAATGTAGAACCCTGTTTGAAGAGAAACATTATTCCAGCTCATGCAGGGTGAGCGACCTCCCTCCTCTTTCCCTGTATACTTATACTTTAATAAATACATTGTTATATTATAATTATTGCTGCCCAGCGTCCTCTGTTCAGCCCAAACACTACAGATATGGGATTCTGGGTCACGTGGACCGTCCTTTCCACCAATCGTGCCGGTTCGAGGCAGGCATGTGGGGCGGGAAGAGGAGGCCACAGTGGAAGGAGGATCAGGTCATGAAAAAGAAGCACCAGTTGCACTTAAATTTATTTTAGCAACAAAGGCATTATCTCTCTTGTGTCTGTAAAACCAGTGACGCAGCTCTTAACTCAGCGTGCTTTGTGGTCTCATCACCGCTTTTCAGGCCAGGCGATTACATGCACGAGTCGAGGGGGAAGGAGAAACAAGGGAAAAAATATAGCGAATTACTGCATTACATTTAAGGAGAACTCTTTATTTTATTTTTATTTATGTATTTACTTCAAACGCGCAGGCAGCCGCGGGCTGTAACTCTACTACAGCATGTGGACTTTAAGCAAATTAGAAATGCATTGTGATGTTTTATTATGCAACTGCATAAGACAACATGGCAGTTAGCTACGTTAATTTAGAATAAATGAGAGTAAAGAGTAACAGGTGGTAGTGATCACAGTCAGCGAAAGTGGTGTGTTCACATACAATTCTACAATAAAATGTTTTGATAGTTCTTAAACAATGGTTAAGAAGAGTATTAAATAGATATATGTGGGTAAGCACCAGGGCTAACTAGCATCAGTAATAAATCTTAAAACCGGTAACATAGGAAAACGTCAAACACAATAAAGGGATTGTTTGTTCTTTCTACTAACATCCCGAGTAAAGTAGTCTCAACATGTTTCTGTTCTTTACAAATTAATGTGGAATATTCGTCAGGAGAAAAATATTCATGGGCGCAATTCTATTCAGAGGCTCCAAGTGGAGAAAGCGGAATCACATACAACCTTGAAAGGTTCTTGTGGGGGCACACCACTTCATGAATAAGGCAGGGCTATTGTATCAGGCCTTGGTTGCCTCAACTTTAGGGTGGGTGAGCCAATAATAAAATAGTAGGTGAATTCAGGTGGTGGAGCACTGGGTCATGTGTTTGTGGACCGCGCTGGCATCTGGGCTCTGGCTGTGTACTCTACCACAATCCAGGTTTCAACTCATGAGGTGTTGCTGAAGTCTCCTGCTAAGTTAACCTGCAATGTAACACAATTGCAGTTCATAAAACCTCTGAAAAATAAACACAGCTAACAATAGTAATAGTTGCATTCGATGGGAAAAAGTACTATTTTTCTCAATTGATTTTTGCAATAATTTGACATTTTCTCTAGCATTTCAAGCATAGTATGAGAGGTGTTACAATTAGATTGTGTTGGAAAAGGTGGGTTGGTCTTAACTGTAGCACTTTGTTTTTGGGCAAATCTTATATCGAGAAGCAATCAGGAAATGGAGGCATGTATTGCGGTGCAGTGTTTTGATACTGTGCAAACACTCTAGCTGCACAGCTCTCATGTTCCATAAGGAGGACATTCAGTCTTTCGTTCCGATTGATGTACAGGAATGTTTTGGGAGCTCTTCTTTTCCGAGGGGGGAAAAAAGCAATCTGCACTGGAATTGCTTATTGCATAGCATCATTAGACTCTTGGGAAATCTGTCAAGCTCTGTTCCTCTTGTGGTGGATTCCTCCGCAAACATGAGCTCTTGTGGACTGCAAACATAGACACAGTGCTTATGACACAGAATGTCTGGCTTTGAGTCAGGGACCGTACCAGAAGATGACATACTGTTAGCATCCTTACATATGACTGTTGGACACAATGTTTCAGATCACTGCATGGAGATTTTGGATGTCTGTGCACAAATTCTTGGTGTCCATTATCGAACAAGAGGCATGCCCAGACAACAGTAGAAATGTTGCCATTCTAACAGTGGTTACATATTTCTGTGTTTGACACTTTGTAAGAGAGTCAATAAGGCATGGTCAGACATTAAGCACAACTAGGATCAATTTTCACATGGCTACTTGGAAGATTAGGACATATTTATGTATTGGTTTCACCATAGGAGTACAAGTAGGTCTAAGTAACTCCTCTTTTTGACCTACTTTGCGACCCTAGCACAGAATGGAGGCTGCAAAAACAACCCCCCAAATCCTCTGACCATGTTTTAGTCCTAACACAGTAATGCGGGGAGCTTTTCTTGGGCCGGTTGAGCATTACAATCACTGCAACCAATCATTTGGCTGTGGCTCTCGGGACGATGTTGATACACATTGTAGTTGGTAAAACGTAAGGCTGGTTGAAACATTGGAAATTAAAGACCACTGTGCATGTGAAAAACAAAACCTTAGTCTGTGCAGGGTAGGTGTCTGCAGTGTCCCGGAGAGGAAGGTGATATGCTCCGACAACCCAATGGGATGCAAGGAGGTGCGCGCATGAACTCTGGAAATCCTGTGCAGCAGGCAGTTCACTGCAGTACAGAATAAAGATGGTTATCTCCCCTCTGTGTCCACCAGTATTCCCTCATGTGAAACCCCTGAAAAAGCTGACAATGACGACGAAGGTGGGATCTGTCTCCCAATAAGGACTGCCATTCCCACAAACCGTGCCCCATCAAGCTGAGAGAGTGCGGGACCATCAGTACACCACATGCCCCAGAGTGTGACCACATTCGCATGCCGCCGAGATGTCAGAAGGTGATCTAGCAGAGGGAGATGTGCGCAGCAGCATTTCGCCGGCCAGGGCCATTTGACATGGGTGATTAGCAAGCTCTGCGGCCACGCTGGGAAAGGTGGATAAGAAGGTTCGAGAACTACCTACACGCCCACGATAAAAGTGATCCTGACAAATTCACCAGGAGGCTGCTAGTGAACCTGGTGGGGGACGAGTTGGAAGATATCATTCCCACAGTCCTGCTGGATGACGTTAAAACCATATGCAGGCCTCAGAGAAGTACTAAGCACATACTTGGAACCCCAACGCAACATCAACCATGAGTGGCACACCTTCAACATGGCATGCCAGATGGCTGCAAAGTCCATGGATGCCGTTGCGACCCTCCTTTGCAAGTCGGTGGCACACTGCAAATTCCACAAATTTATGAACGAAGAGGTAATTATGTAAAGAATAATAGGAGGATGCCTCTCCTCAGCGTTCACGAAGAAGCTGCTCCGGGGGCCGCTCCCACTCGCTACCATACTGCAAATGGCTAGGACAAAGTCCAGAGCGGATACTCAAACCTCTCAAATGGACACCGCCAAGACCCCTGGAAGGGATCAAATATGCCAGGTTGCGGCAGTGACTAGAGGACATCAGATGAGTGAACATCCACCCAAGGGGCCTACATCCGCCGGGGATGTTACCGATGTGGCCTCCCATTTCCTCACAATGAAGTTGTCAGAAGATGTCCTGCATTTGGACAAACGTGCACCAAGTGTGTTGGAGAAAATCACATAGCAGTCATTTGCAACTCCCCTCCAGGACGATCACCAGGATATCCTCCCCTATTCCCCAAACCAGAATCGCCCCACGTGGATTCGTCCCAAGTAGAGATGCGTGTGCAAGGCAGGACCTTGTCTCACATGTCAGGCAAGTTACCAGAAGGTCCCCATCGCCGTCACCCCCTCGGGAAGCTAACCAGCATGACTATGTGTACATGATGAAAGGGATCACAACACCGCCAGAGGGTGATATCAGTCTGATAGTGTGAAATCACCCAGCTAAGTTTCTCATTGACACAGGTACCACCCTAAACATTATGTGTGTGTCAGAGTACAGCAAGATGACGCTCCCCCCCCCCCCGCAACTACAGGCTTCTGATCTGAAGGTCTTACAGTGGGCTGTGAGAGGACCGCTGCGAAATCACATAACATTCTTCACAACCCTACAATACAAAGAAAAGCGTGCGCAGGCCGAGTTTCATGTACTACAAGGGGAAGTTCCTAGAATCAACTTACTGGGCCGCCACACTGCCCTTGAAATGAGAATTGCTGCAGTAACCTACGCTATGCAACACAGGCTCTCAGTCATGCAAATGTTCCCGACTCTATTAGAGGGAATGGGATGCCTCAAAGGAGATCCTGTGACACTCCACATTGATGAATCTATACCACTGGTAGCTCAACACCTTAGAAGGATACCAGTTCATCTGCATCCATTTGTAAAGAAGGAGATACATCCCCTACTGGCTGAAGACATAATGTAACCCGCAGATGGCCCCCACTAAGGCCACCATAGTGGTGGTTCTGATAGGAGGGTCACTGAACAAGATACACATATGCATGGATATGCTCCAAGCCAACAATGCCATTTGATGTGAAAGACACCCTGCAATGCATATGGATGCTATGATCAGCCTACTGAATGGAGCGAGAGTTTTCTCAAAACTCGATCTGTATAAAGGATTTCACCAGATCCAAATAGACAAATAGTCCCGCTATATCGCCACTTTCGCCAAGCCAATTGGACTCGTTCAATATAAGAGACTTAGGTTTGGCATCTTCTCAGTGGTAGAAATATTCCAGGAGAGTGTGCGAAGGGTAATCCACCATGTGAATAACTGTTTCAACTACAGTGATGACATTCTGGTCTTTGTGGCGACTGCGGCCCAGCATGATCAAGCCCTCCAACAGGTATGCATGACACTAGTAGAGGCTGGTCTGACTTTGAATAGCGAGAAATGCATATTTCACAAGTCTTGCCTTAGGTTTTACAGTCACATCTTCTCACATAAAGGCATGAGCCCTGACCCAAGCAAGGGTGCAGCCATTTCAGAAATCTCAGCTCCCAAAGAAGTCAGTGAAGTTAGATCGTTCTTAGGAATGGCTAGTTACCATGGCCGGTATCTCCGTGGTTTTGCTACCACCAGCCCTCCCCTCAGAGAACTCAGTGTTTCAATGGTAGCAACAATGTGAAGAAGCATTCATGCAGATAAAATCAAACAGCAGAACGCATGGCATATTTTGATCCGAACATGTGCACAGAAGTAACGGTGGATGCCAGCCCCATTGGCCTAGGGGCAATTCTAGCACAGCATCAACCAGGACGAGAATCTCCCAGGACCGTGATAGCATATGCCAGCAAGCACCTGTCCGAGGTGGAGTCAAGATATTTGCAGCCTGAGAAGGAAGGGTTCACCGTTGTATGGGCCTGCAAACACTTTCAGATGGCCCTTCTAGGTAAACCATTTACAATTATAAAAGACCATCAAGCCCTGGTGACTCTTTATTGGAGTTCCCACTGCAAGATGCCCCCTCGAATAGAGCGATGGGGCCTGCACCTTCAGGACTTCAACTTTACCATCTTTCACAAGCCCGGAAAGGAGTATAACCCAGCAGACTTCACGTCTTGACACTCCTTACCAGACCCATTCTCCAATTCCTCCATAGCAGAAGAGTACGCCAATTTACATCAGGGTCCCCCAGGGGCAATCACACCTGAGATCATCTTGGAGCACACCAAGCAAGACAACATGCTAAAGAGAGTGCAAGAACTTATCAAATCCGGAAGATGGAGAGACACTGGTCTTACAAGTATACAAGGGGAAGGCTGCTACACAGCTGTGCTGCGAGCATTTAAGAATATACAAGAGGAATTGCCAGTATCCGCAGAAGGACTTATCACAAGAGGAGGGAGAAAGTGTCAAGAAATTCATTACCACTTTGAGAAAGCTAGCCAAGACATGCAATTTCAATGAACAGCTTGATGAGAGACTAAGGGACCAGTTTATGCTGGAATGCCGGAGTGCTAAAGTGAGAGAAAAACTCTGGTCAGAAAATGACCCACCCCTGGATACTGTACTTGGCGTGGCGAAGGAAGTGGAACACACCGAAGAGTGTGTGAAAGAATTAGAGAATAAGGTGAAACATATGCAAATTGAGACTAGTAGTATTAAATCTGCCAAAGCTTCATGCAATAATACTGAGGAAACTGAGTCCATCTCTATGATTAACAATGGCTCCGTCAGACGCAAGATGCCAATTAGACAGTATAGGTCATCACAACCTGACAAAGGAAAATATAAATCTAATCAAAAAGGATCTGCCAATGACCGAACCAGGAAAGTAAGTCCTGACAAGCAATCCACAAGCTCCAGAAGAAGACGTCAAGGGCGTTGTTACAGGTGTGATAGTGTCAACCACTGGGCTGACGACCCAGATTGCCCAGCCTTAAAGATTATATGCAGCAAGTGCAAAGGTAAAGGTCATTACTCAAGGTGTTGCAGATTCCGAAATAATTCCACTAATTGGATAGGAGGTAATTCGGACAGTAGCCATAGTCGTGGAGAGGAAGGTGAGGAATGCGTATTTGTCATAACTGGAGATGATGATGAAGAAGTCCTTGAGAGTCCCAAATCCATGGTTTCAGTTGATGGTGTAGAGTTAAATATGATGATTGATACCGGTGCGAAGTACACGTTACTGCCACAACATCTATGGAATAAGGAAAAGCATGAATATTTACATGAGACTGATATCAACCCAGAGCTTATGGTGGGGTGAAAATTGACACCTTAGGTTGGTTTTGGGGGAAATTAAAGTTTAAAGATAGGAGAGCCAAAGGCAACATTTATATTACTAATGTAGGCAAGACACCGCTTTTGAGTTGGACTCATCAGAGCAAATTGCAAGTAAAGTTAGATTCTACCGTTGAAGACTCTGTTTTTGCCATCAGCAATGATGGGAGTAAACCGAGTAATGGTCATGCTGCAGCTAAAGAAGGCACCATGGGGATCATGCAAGCTGTTTTTCGTGAGGGTGTAGGATGCCTTCAGGGTTATGTACATGAAATACAGTTGAGACGTAATCATAACCCAGTTGCTCAGAAATTGAGGAACGTACCTTTGTCTATATGTGATGAAGTCAGAAAGCAGATAAGAAGGATGGAAGAACTAGAAATCATTGAAAGCATTGATGCCAGTGAATGGGTTTCGCCACTTGTGGTCATTCGAAAAAAATCTGGGAAACTCAGAATTTGTATAGATATGCGTGAATTGAACAAGTGTGTTGTTCCTGATCGACACCCTCTCCCGAATATACAAGAAATAATATCCACAATTGGGCCGTCGAAGTTCTTTTCAACTTTGGATTTGACATCTGCATATCACCAGATTAAATCACACAAATGTTCTAAACATCTCAATGCATTTATTACGCCGGATGGCCTGTATCAGTTCAAGAGGATGCCGTTTGGATTGGTATCCGCAGCGTCTGTTTTCCAGAAGGTAATGCACAACCTGTTTGAGGGTGCAGCCGGTGTGATTTGCTTTCAGGATGACATCATGGTTCATGTTGACAACCAAAAGTTGCACGATGAAAGACTACGATATGTGTGTGAGAAGTTATACAAAGCAGGCATGACCCTAAGTAAGGATAAATGTAAAATCAACTGTTCTGAAATAGAGTATTTGGGTCACAAGATATTTGCTGAGGGAATTTCTCCCAAGCCACAATTAGTTGATGCCATTAATAAGATGCCAAGACCCTGCAACAAGGAAGAAGTCCGCACATTTATTGGAATGGCAGAATACTACTCCAAGTTTGTTAAGTATTTCGCGATTCACACTGTTCCTCTACGGCAGTTACACAAAAAGAAGAATTTTGAGTGGAACAACGACTGTGAAAAAGAGTTCAGTTTCATTAAAGCTGCAATAGGGTCAGCCCCAGCCTTGAAGAATTTTTGCAATGGCAGGAAAACAATCATCACAACTGATCCCAGTAATGTTGGCTTGGCGGCTGTTGTCACGCAAGAAGACAAAGGGCGTGAAGTTTTAATTGCATTCGCATCAAGGTTACTGAAGGGAGCTGAGTTGTCATATGCTGCAATAGAAAAAGAAGCCTTGGCGATAAAGTGGGCAGCTGAGAAGTTCGGGAGTTTCATATGGGGCAACGAAGTGGAATTTCATACAGACCATAAACCATTGACTCGTGTTTTTATGTCGAAAGGTCTAGACAAAGTTTCTAATAGAATCAGGAGGTGGGTGATGTTGCTTCAGGCGTTCAATTACACTGTCCTTTATGTGCCTGGTGCCAGGAATGTTGTGGCTGACTGTTTGTCCCGTCTAACTAATGTTTTTCAGAAATCAATGATGGAGAAGAGGACATGGAAGTCGTTTTGAGCATAGAAGCAACATCAATTTCAAAGACTGAATGGGACAATGCTGAACAAGAAGATGAACCTTTCAAAAGTTTGAAGGAACTACTTAATGGTCAAAGTTCTTCGAACAAGTCAAAATTTAAAGATGCGAAGTTGATGGCATTTTGGTTGGTTGCAAACGAGTTGCATGTGCATGATAGATTTATCATGAGAGGAGGTAAGATAATTTCTCCTTCAAGTTTACGTCGGAAGATCATCGAACTTGGACATGAAGGCCACCAGGGTATTATAAAGACCAAACAAAGAATAACAAATAACTTCTGGTGGCCCGGTTGCGATTTGCAGATAGACCGCTACATCAGGGACTGTAGCCTTTGCTGTAATAGTGAGAAAAGCTGTGTGGGTGTAAAACAATCTATGGTGCTTACTGAGGTTCCGAGCAAGATATGGAATGATGTGGGCATGGATGTTCTGGGTCCTGTGAGTAGCAATGAAGTGCAGAAATTCTGTTTGGTGGTTATTGATCTCCTCACCAGGTGGGTGGAAGTTTTGATTGCACCTAGCATTACTGGGAAAACAGTGACTGAATCCTTGTCTGCTATCTGTGAGAGGAAAGGATACCCAGGGAGCATTCTTTCCGATAATGGTACACAGTTTAGATCCAATGAGATGGCAGATTTTTGTAGTAAATATTCTATTGAGCATAAAAGAAGTTCTATATACCACCCCCAGAATAATGGGATAGTTGAACGTTTCAACAAATTATTGAAAGATACCATTAGAATGGCCTGGTCCAATGGTAAGAACTGTGAGGAAGTGGTCAAGGAAAGGGTGATTGCTCATCGCTTCACACCACATTCCAGCACGGGTCTTTCTCCTTTTGAACTCAGCAGAGGAAGGAAGGCCAACACCAAATTGGCCCCTTGGTGGTTAGATAACAAGGACAGTGGGGTGGAGAAGGATTTTTCCACAGTCTGTGAGAAGATCAGAGGAATGCAAAGAAAGAACAAAACCAATTTTGATAAGAGAAGATGCAATGATAAGTATGATAAGGTGTTTGTTGTGGTAAAGTTGGTTAGGATTCATCTCCCTACTGCTCTCAGGGTGGGACCGTCTAGCCCAATCAGAGTCATAGAGGCATTTCGACATGCTGTCAGAGCCGAAGATGGAAGGATTTGGAATGTTGAGAGGATATGGGTATGTGAGGATAGCAAGTATGACAGTAGTGGTAGTGGGAATGTCAGTTTGGGTGTGAGAGATGGAGACAAAGGTAGTTGTGATGATGCTGGAGCAAGGAGAATGAAGAGTATGTCTAGGGGTAAAATCATACCGAGAAATGTTTCCTTGTCAGTTTCCTCCAGAGATACTGGTCGCAAGTCCAGATGGGGAAGATCATATTGCTTACCAAAAAGGATGGAGGACTATGTGTGATGTTACTTACCAAAAAGGATGGAGGACTATGTGTGACTTTTGCATTTTTTGTTTTTTTGTTTTCTTCATTTCATTTTGTTGTTTTGCTGTCAATTTCTGTTAGTTGTAAAGGAAGGGAGATGTGTAGCATCCCAGCTGCATGAAAGTAAACATGCCTGACTGACTGAGGAGAGACATGCCTGACTATATAATGGTTCCACGCATTCTACACTTTTGTTGTAGAGTAAGCACGAGCTATCTGCTTGTGCTTTGGAATGTAGAACCCTGTTTGAAGAGAAACATTATTCCAGCTCATGCAGGGTGAGCGACCTCCCTCCTCTTTCCCTGTATACTTATACTTTAATAAATACATTGTTATATTATAATTATTGCTGCCCAGCGTCCTCTGTTCAGCCCAAACACTACAGATATGGGCTTCTGGGTCACGTGGACCGTCCTTTCCACCAATCGTGCCGGTTCGAGGCAGGCATGTGGGGCGGGAAGAGGAGGCCACAGTGGAAGGAGGATCAGGTCATGAAAAAGAAGCACCAGTTGCACTTAAATTTATTTTAGCAACAAAGGCATTATCTCTCTTGTGTCTGTAAAACCAGTGACGCAACTCTTAACTCAGCGTGCTTTGTGGTCTCATCACCGCTTTTCAGGCCAGGCGATTACATGCACGAGTCGAGGGGGAAGGAGAAACAAGGGAAAAAATATAGCGAATTACTGCATTACATTTAAGGAGAACTCTTTATTTTATTTTTATTTATGTATTTACTTCAAACGCGCAGGCAGCCGCGGGCTGTAACTCTACTACAGCATGTGGACTTTAAGCAAATTAGAAATGCATTGTGATGTTTTATTATGCAACTGCATAAGACAACATGACAGTTAGCTACGTTAATTTAGAATAAATGAGAGTAAAGAGTAACAGGCGGTAGTGATCACAGTCAGCGAAAGTGGTGTGTTCACATACAATTCTACAATAAAATGTTTTGATAGTTCTTAAACAATGGTTAAGAAGAGTATTAAATAGATATATGTGGGTAAGCACCAGGGCTAACTAGCATCAGTAATAAATCTTAAAACCGGTAACATAGGAAAACGTCAAACACAATAAAGGGATTGTTTGTTCTTTCTACTAACATCCCGAGTAAAGTAGTCTCAACATGTTTCTGTTCTTTACAAATTAATGTGGAATATTCGTCAGGAGAAAAATATTCATGGGCGCAATTCTATTCAGAGGCTCCAAGTGGAGAAAGCGGAATCACATACAACCTTGAAAGGTTCTTGTGGGGGCACACCACTTCATGAATAAGGCAGGGCTATTGTATCAGGCCTTGGTTGCCTCAACTTTAGGGTGGGTGAGCCAATAATAAAATAGTAGGTGAATTCAGGTGGTGGAGCACTGGGTCATGTGTTCGTGGACCGCGCTGGCATCTGGGCTCTGGCTGTGTACTCTACCACAATCCAGGTTTCAACTCATGAGGTGTTGCTGAAGTCTCCTGCTAAGTTAACCTGCAATGTAACACAATTGCAGTTCATAAAACCTCTGAAAAATAAACACAGCTAACAATAGTAATAGTTGCATTCGATGGGAAAAAGTACTATTTTTCTCAATTGATTTTTGCAATAATTTGACATTTTCTCTAGCATTTCAAGCATAGTATGAGAGGTGTTACAATTAGATTGTGTTGGAAAAGGTGGGTTGGTCTTAACTGTAGCACTTTGTTTTTGGGCAAATCTTATATCGAGAAGCAATCAGGAAATGGAGGCATGTATTGCGGTGCAGTGTTTTGATACTGTGCAAACACTCTAGCTGCACAGCTCTCATGTTCCATAAGGAGGACATTCAGTCTTTCGTTCCGATTGATGTACAGGAATGTTTTGGGAGCTCTTCTTTTCCGAGGGGGGAAAAAAGCAATCTGCACTGGAATTGCTTATTGCATAGCATCATTAGACTCTTGGGAAATCTGTCAAGCTCTGTTCCTCTTGTGGTGGATTCCTCCGCAAACATGAGCTCTTGTGGACTGCAAACATAGACACAGTGCTTATGACACAGAATGTCTGGCTTTGAGTCAGGGACCGTACCAGAAGATGACATACTGTTAGCATCCTTACATATGACTGTTGGACACAATGTTTCAGATCACTGCATGGAGATTTTGGATGTCTGTGCACAAATTCTTGGTGTCCATTATCGAACAAGAGGCATGCCCAGACAACAGTAGAAATGTTGCCATTCTAACAGTGGTTACATATTTCTATGTTTGACACTTTGTAAGAGAGTCAATAAGGCATGGTCAGACATTAAGCACAACTAGGATCAATTTTCACATGGCTACTTGGAAGATTAGGACATATTTATGTATTGGTTTCACCATAGGAGTACAAGTAGGTCTAAGTAACTCCTCTTTTTGACCTACTTTGCGACCCTAGCACAGAATGGAGGCTGCAAAAACAACCCCCCAAATCCTCTGACCATGTTTTAGTCCTAACACAGTAATGCGGGGAGCTTTTCTTGGGCCGGTTGAGCATTACAATCACTGCAACCAATCATTTGGCTGTGGCTCTCGGGACGATGTTGATACACATTGTAGTTGGTAAAACGTAAGGCTGGTTGAAACATTGGAAATTAAAGACCACTGTGCATGTGAAAAACAAAACCTTAGTCTGTGCAGGGTAGGTGTCTGCAGTGTCCCGGAGAGGAAGGTGATATGCTCCGACAACCCAATGGGATGCAAGGAGGTGCGCGCATGAACTCTGGAAATCCTGTGCAGCAGGCAGTTCACTGCAGTACAGAATAAAGATGGTTATCTCCCCTCTGTGTCCACCAGTATTCCCTCATGTGAAACCCCTGAAAAAGCTGACAATGACGACGAAGGTGGGATCTGTCTCCCAATAAGGACTGCCATTCCCACAAACCGTGCCCCATCAAGCTGAGAGAGTGAGGGACCATCAGTACACCACATGCCCCAGAGTGTGACCACATTCGCATGCCGCCGAGATGTCAGAAGGTGATCTAGCAGAGGGAGATGTGCGCAGCAGCATTTCGCCGGCCAGGGCCATTTGACATGGGTGATTAGCAAGCTCTGCGGCCACGCTGGGAAAGGTGGATAAGAAGGTTCGAGAACTACCTACACGCCCACGATGAAAGTGATCCTGACAAATTCACCAGGAGGCTGCTAGTGAACCTGGTGGGGGACGAGTTGGAAGATCTCATTCCCACAGTCCTGCTGGATGACGTTAAAACCATATGCAGGCCTCAGAGAAGTACTAAGCACATACTTGGAACCCCAACGCAACATCAACCATGAGTGGCACACCTTCAACATGGCATGCCAGATGGCTGCAAAGTCCATGGATGCCGTTGCGACCCTCCTTTGCAAGTCGGTGGCACACTGCAAATTCCACAAATTTATGAACGAAGAGGTAATTATGTAAAGAATAATAGGAGGATGCCTCTCCTCAGCGTTCACGAAGAAGCTGCTCCGGGGGCCGCTCCCACTCGCTACCATACTGCAAATGGCTAGGACAAAGTCCAGAGCGGATACTCAAACCTCTCAAATGGACACCGCCAAGACCCCTGGAAGGGATCAAATATGCCAGGTTGCGGCAGTGACTAGAGGACATCAGATGAGTGAACATCCACCCAAGGGGCCTACATCCGCCGGGGATGTTACCGATGTGGCCTCCCATTTCCTCACAATGAAGTTGTCAGAAGATGTCCTGCATTTGGACAAACGTGCACCAAGTGTGTTGGAGAAAATCACATAGCAGTCATTTGCAACTCCCCTCCAGGACGATCACCAGGATATCCTCCCCTATTCCCCAAACCAGAATCGCCCCACGTGGATTCGTCCCAAGTAGAGATGCGTGTGCAAGGCAGGACCTTGTCTCACATGTCAGGCAAGTTACCAGAAGGTCCCCATCGCCGTCACCGCCTCGGGAAGCTAACCAGCATGACTATGTGTACATGATGAAAGGGATCACAACACCGCCAGAGGGTGATATCAGTCTGATAGTGTGAAATCACCCAGCTAAGTTTCTCATTGACACAGGTACCACCCTAAACACTATGTGTGTGTCAGAGTACAGCAAGATGACGCTCCCCCCCCCCCGCAACTACAGGCTTCTGATCTGAAGGTCTTACAGTGGGCTGTGAGAGGACCGCTGCGAAATCACATAACATTCTTCACAACCCTACAATACAAAGAAAAGCGTGCGCAGGCCGAGTTTCATGTACTACAAGGGGAAGTTCCTAGAATCAACTTACTGGGCCGCCACACTGCCCTTGAAATGAGAATTGCTGCAGTAACCTACGCTATGCAACACAGGCTCTCAGTCATGCAAATGTTCCCGACTCTATTAGAGGGAATGGGATGCCTCAAAGGAGATCCTGTGACACTCCACATTGATGAATCTATACCACTGGTAGCTCAACACCTTAGAAGGATACCAGTTCATCTGCATCCATTTGTAAAGAAGGAGATACATCCCCTACTGGCTGAAGACATAATGTAACCCGCAGATGGCCCCCACCAAGGCCACCATAGTGGTGGTTCTGATAGGAGGGTCACTGAACAAGATACACATATGCATGGATATGCTCCAAGCCAACAATGCCATTTGATGTGAAAGACACCCTGCAATGCATATGGATGCTATGATCAGCCTACTGAATGGAGCGAGAGTTTTCTCAAAACTCGATCTGTATAAAGGATTTCACCAGATCCAAATAGACAAATAGTCCCGCTATATCGCCACTTTCGCCAAGCCAATTGGACTCGTTCAATATAAGAGACTTAGGTTTGGCATCTTCTCAGTGGTAGAAATATTCCAGGAGAGTGTGCGAAGGGTAATCCACCATGTGAATAACTGTTTCAACTACAGTGATGACATTCTGGTCTTTGTGGCGACTGCGGCCCAGCATGATCAAGCCCTCCAACAGGTATGCATGACACTAGTAGAGGCTGGTCTGACTTTGAATAGCGAGAAATGCATATTTCACAAGTCTTGCCTTAGGTTTTACAGTCACATCTTCTCACATAAAGGCATGAGCCCTGACCCAAGCAAGGGTGCAGCCATTTCAGAAATCTCAGCTCCCAAAGAAGTCAGTGAAGTTAGATCGTTCTTAGGAATGGCTAGTTACCATGGCCGGTATCTCCGTGGTTTTGCTACCACCAGCCCTCCCCTCAGAGAACTCAGTGTTTCAATGGTAGCAACAATGTGAAGAAGCATTCATGCAGATAAAATCAAACAGCAGAACGCATGGCATATTTTGATCCGAACATGTGCACCGAAGTAACGGTGGATGCCAGCCCCATTGGCCTAGGGGCAATTCTAGCACAGCATCAACCAGGACGAGAATCTCCCAGGACCGTGATAGCATATGCCAGCAAGCACCTGTCCGAGGTGGAGTCAAGATATTTGCAGCCTGAGAAGGAAGGGTTCACCGTTGTATGGGCCTGCAAACACTTTCAGATGGCCCTTCTAGGTAAACCATTTACAATTATAAAAGACCATCAAGCCCTGGTGACTCTTTATTGGAGTTCCCACTGCAAGATGCCCCCTCGAATAGAGCGATGGGGCCTGCACCTTCAGGACTTCAACTTTATCATCTTTCACAAGCCCGGAAAGGAGTATAACCCAGCAGACTTCACGTCTTGACACTCCTTACCAGACCCATTCTCCAATTCCTCCATAGCAGAAGAGTACGCCAATTTACATCAGGGTCCCCCAGGGGCAATCACACCTGAGATCATCTTGGAGCACACCAAGCAAGACAACATGCTAAAGAGAGTGCAAGAACTTATCAAATCCGGAAGATGGAGAGACACTGGTCTTACAAGTATACAAGGGGAAGGCTGCTACACAGCTGTGCTGCGAGCATTTAAGAATATACAAGAGGAATTGCCAGTATCCGCAGAAGGACTTATCACACGAGGACACGAATAGTAATCCCCACAGACCTGCAACAACAAGTTGTGGATCTAGCCCACAAAGGTCATCGCTGGCTGTTATCCAAGAAGAGACAAGTAATGGATACCATGTGGTTCCCAGGAATAGACCAGATGGTAGAGTGCATAGTCAACACATGCCAACTGTGCCGGAGCACCTCCAGGCCCAAGAATCTGGAACCCTTACTCATGTCTGAAATGCCAGAGCGTGTGTGGACTCAACTCGCAATCGACTTCTTTTGCCCTTTTGAAGACAACAAATACTGGCTCATCCCATTGGTGCACATGCTCTTGTCCACTGCAGCCAGCGCTGTGATACCAGTGCTGGACAGCATATTCTCAGCATGGGGAATCCCAGAGGTCCTAAAGTCGGACAACTGTCCACGCTTTAGCAGTCTGGAGTTTGCAAGGTTCATGCAATACATGGGTATCCACAACATAAAAGTTACTCAACTATGGCCCAAGGCCAACGGCATGGTGGAGAAATTTATGAGCTGCCTCAAGAGGGTTCTCCAACAAAATGAGCTGTGGCCAATGGTGCAAATCCAGGCGGTGTGCAACATGCTGAGGGACTACAGAAACTCGCCGCACACGACGGCACGACCCAAAAAAGTCCCTCTGCGCTACTGTTTGGCCAATGGATAAGGACCAGATTCCTTCACCTAAGTGGTTCTAGTGAGAGCACAGAACAGATTAGAGATTCTGATGCCCGCCAGAAGCACGGCATGAAGGATTCCACTGATAACAGGAGGCAAGCCACCTTTCTGACTTGCAAGTGGGGGACAAAGTGCTCGTGTGCAGAAGACAATCAAAGTTTGATCCTGAACACTTGAAGATCTGCCATGTGAATCGGGACAATGGTGAATGCTCGCTCTCCCAGAAGAGTGGTCACGCAAAATGTCTCTCACTTTAAACTGTACAGAGAAGAAGACCAGGAAGAATGCAAAGGGAATGATGCTGCTGTGACGACTGGTGAGCCCCCGAAAGAAGAGACGGATGGAGAGCAGGATAAGTGAGTGGCCCGGCCGACTCGTGCATCAGGAGACCAGGATGCCTAATCCATTAGATGTGAAGGGACAGAACTGTGATTGACGTTGTTCTTTGGTCCGAAGGGGGGATGTAGTGTCCCAGAGAGGACAGAGTTAATGGAGCCAGGAAGCGCCGAAAACCAATGGATTGCAAGGAAGTACACACATGTGCACTGGAAAGCCTGCGCAGCAGGCAGTTAGCTGCGGAGGGGAATAAAGATGGTTATCTCCCCATAACGGCTCCTGTGTTTCTTGCCACTACGTGTATATATATATATATGTGTATATATATATATACACGTAGTATATAAGCTGTCTACCCTGTGTCCACCAGTGTTCCCTCATGTGAAACACCTGAAAAAACTGACAGTGTCTGAACCATTATCCTTCATTCTCAAACTGTGTTCCTTTAAATCTATTATTTTGAAATGTCTCTGCAATGGTATCACTGTTTTTTTCCATAATGGATTCCACTGATTAGACTTGTTGTGCTTAGGTGTTTGGAAACATTAAGCATTACGTGCAAAACACTGGGTGGATAATGTGACCATGCTTGGAATGTTATTTTTGAGCAATGAGAACTGCTTCTCAGAGTTTCAGTATGTCTGTTCTCTTCGAATTGTATGGGTCTTGTAACAAAAGGTGCTATGCAGCATTGAATAACGTGCATACTTCTTCGTGTAGCCATTGGTGTTTAAAGTGTGAGAATACCTCGTGTTTTCTTTCTATGTAAAGGTAATGTCCACCTCTTTGTAATCTTCTTTGTTGCTCACTGATCTTGTGACCATCATCTGATAGTCGTCTCTGGGACTTTGAAAACAAGTGAAACTACCATCTCAGCGTGATATTTTCATTTAGTTCAATAAAAGGTATCAAAACCTGGATTTGGATTTTGTTCAGTTTATTATTGTTTGAGAAACGTATTCAATTTAGCATCCCCAGCAGCAAAATAAAATCATGTGCAATCAGTGTTCTACAAAATATATATACTTTTAAATAAACAAATCAATTATGCAACTATTAAAAACACCAGAAAAACCTACCCCTGTAAAAGAAGACAGAAAATGCATAAAAAATGTGTAGGTACTCTGGATACTTTAACAGGGAGGACAAAGGGATGCTACCCACATGGTATTTTAGCCATATTGTGTCTTTTGAATTTAGATGCTACCCACATGGTATTTTGCCTAATTGTTTTTTTTTTTTAATTTAGATGCTACCCACATGGTATTTTAGCCAAATTGTGTCTTTTGAATTTAGATGCTACCCACATGGTATTTTAGCCAAATTGTATCCTTTGAATTTAGATGCTACTCTCATTGCATTCCTAGCTAAATTGTGTCTCCTGAATTTAGATGCTACCTTTTTGCTTTCTAGTCAAACCTTTGCTACTCAGTACCTAGGTGCCACCTACACTGTACCTCAGCCATAAACCCGTCCCCCTGACCTAGGGAGAGCCCAACTCCACACCAGCCAAGGCCTAAAGCTCTGGTCCAATAGTTGGATTAACCACTTTACCACTAAATATCCGATATAAACTATTTAGCATGTGGCCCTTGAATACGAGCCTGCTCGCCTGCCTCCTTCTCGCCCTAAAGACCGCAGCACTTCCTTACAAGTCACCCCAACCACCCATCAATATGTATTCAATTATCAGTAGCACCAAGACCTATGACACACAGTCACTATCACCCACCAGCCTCCCCTGCCCCACCTCTGACAGGAACTTAGGACTTAGAGCCAGGTTAGCCAAAATCTACGAGCCCCTCGCCCGCTCTATGCCCACCCCACTCAGAACTATGAGTGCTCAGCCTAGCTCTCCTGCTTTCAAAGCAAATTCATCCCAGAACCCCAACCTCACACCCAAAACCACAACAACTATCACTACCACTACAAGCCCCCAAATCAAGGGAGCCTTGATCAATGCTAGATCACTAGTAGCTCACGCAACAGAAATCGCAGACTTGATCCTCAAAGAAGACCTTGACTTCCTAGCCGTTACAGAGACCTGGTTACACCCGGCAGCTGGCCCAATGCTTATGCTTGCCATCCCAGATAATTTCACTATCTTGAGACATGACCGACCCAACTCTAGAGGAGGGGGTATTGCTATTATACACAAATGTAACCTCAATATGAGAAGTGTAACCACTATAAACCTCCCCTTGTGTGAATCACTCTCTGTTAAAGTCCCTCTTACTGCAACCCAAACCCTCAACATACACCTGATATATCGTCCCCCAGGCCCAATAGGCACCTTTGACGAAGATATCAATACTATATTATCAGGTAACCTTAAAAGTTCTACCCAAGCACTCACCCTTGGAAACTTCAACCTGGGATATAATGACCCAGGAGACCAAAGTGCCATCTCCATACTCAGTACCCTCTCCGACCTAGGATTCACCCAAAGATGCATGGAACCCACACACGCCAAAGGTAGAATACTTGATTGGGTGGCTGACCACAATTGTCTAGCGAATATCACCGACATCTCACCCTTAGCCTGGACTGACCACTACTTAGTATCATTCACACTCTCTACTATCCGATCCCTACCCCCCACCCACCAGTAGGGCCCCACCTACACTCACGAGAAATAAAAAGAGCATCACCATGGAAAGACTCATCCCTAACCTACTTCCCACACTAAACACACTTCCTGACAACCTGGAAACGGAGACCCTGGTCGATGAATATAATAAAATCATGTCCACTTCACTGGATTTAATCGCTCCCCTTAAACTCAGATCAAGTAAGCCCAAAACACATCTGAACAAATGGTATACACCATTCCTCAAAAATCTCAGACAGCAAAAAAGAAATTGTGAAGCCACTTGGAAAAAATACCCTTCAGCACCCAACAAACTGAAACTAACTAAACTAGCAACCCTCTACAAAAAAGAAATCTACCTTGCCAAACGATCTTCCTTTGACTCCCGTATAGACCAAGCCAAATCTAACATAAAGGAACTATTTGTCATCCTGAAAGAAGTAGAAACTCCTATTGCACCTCCGGATACCTGTATCAAAGATAATAATTGGTGCTCAGAAATTCAAAAGGCCTTAGCTAACAAGATCACCAAATCTCCTGCAAAAAAGCTTCCCTGAATGACACTCCCACCCCAAATCACCTGAGAAGCCCACTTCAAGGGTCACTACTCGCTTTAAATTCTCTAAAGTCACTATACTCGAAGTTGAAAACTTTATCCTGTCACTAAAACCCTCCAACTGTCAGGGCGATCTATGCTTATCAAAGACGCTGCCCGTGACCTCTCCCCTTTTATCACAAAATTAATCAACGCCTCCTTCTCCACTGGTTCCAACCCCACTAACCTAAAACAATCTTGGGTGTTGCCATTACTAAAAAAAACCTACACTCGACCCAGCCATACCCACAAACTATAGGCCTATAGCAACTGTGCCCTTTCTTCTAAAAATATTGGATAAGGTTGCATAGTGCAAATCCAGAAGTATCGAGAAGAACACCACCTACTTGGAGCCAGGCAATCGGGCTTCCGTTCCCAACACGGGACCGAGACTGCCCTCATCGACCTAAAAGCCCAGATTGACAAGCTCAGAGATAATGGCCAAGCTGCCCTACTCCTCTTGCTAGATCTCTCCGCAGCATTCGACCTAGTCGACCACTCCGTCTTATGCACCCACTTACATACTTCAGCCCATTTCTCTGCTGAGGCCATTACACGGATTCTATCTTTTCTCAACGGCAGAACTATCAGGGTCTTTTCACCCACAGCTGCAGCAGACCCATTTCCTATCACCTGTGGCGTACCACAGGGCTCCTGCGTCTCTCCCACCTTGTACAATATATTTACCAAGCCCCTTTTCGATGATTTGGATCATCTTGGTATCACCTACACCAACTACGCGGATGATACCCAGATCCTCCTTCCGCTTTCTGGAGATTATGGAAAGGATTTGGCCTTGGTGAATAGAGTGTACATCATCATCCAGGCATGGATGGCCACACATGGTCTATGCCTGAATGATGATAAAACTGAACTTATAATCTTAGGCACTACCACCAGTTTGAAGAAACTGGGTTCTGACTACTGCTCCTTTATGATTGATGGCAACTGCATTAAGGTGGGACAAGAGGTCAAAACCCTAGGCTTTTACCTGGACTCCACCTTTTCCTTCCACAGACAGGTGAAATCCTTAGCCTCATCATCAGCCTACACATGCAAATTGATCCGAGCAGCCAAACACTTCCTATCTGACTTTAGCTGCCTCACACTTGCCAGAGCCCTCATACTATCCCGTTTGGACTACTGTAACGCTCTCTATCTCGGGCCCACCAAAGCCATTACCAGCAAACTTCAAACCCTCCAGAATAACGCCCTCATGGCTGCACTGGGCATATCTAGAAGAGAGCATATTACAGCATATAATCAACAGAGCAACTGCTCACTGTCAATGACAAAATTCTCCTAAAGACTGCCTCACTAACGCACAAATAACTCAATAATGCCGCCCCTATCTATCTTATCGACAGATTCCATGACAGACTTCACTAAAACCAACAAGAACATTATATAAAGACGGCCTATTGGTCGCCAACTTTAAACACTCTGCCATAGGGGGTAATAGCTTCCCAGTCAAAGCAGCTATGCTTTGGAACTCCCTTCCACCACCCATCAGAATGGACCCACACTATCAGAACTTCTGAGCTAAGGTCATCTCATGGCTGAAAACGTAAGCCCCTATCACAGCCTCTGCCTAACCCATCAGACTCCTGTGTACTGTACCTAATGATGCCCTCTTGTACATATGTATATATCTGTGATGCTATTACTTGGTGTATAATGTGTTCCTTGCTGTAACCAAGCTTCGCAATCTCTTGTAAATGCTGCGCACTGTTACCCGAGGGTATGACTGTGCATTACAAATAATAAACAAACAAACAAACAAAGGCAAGCATTGTAATAATGTCACTCAAAGGATATGTTTCTTGAAGAAAAAGTTGCAATAGGGCCTTAACTATTCATTAGGGCTCTACTAATTCACCAATGGGGCAGGAGCTCTAAATAGTAAGATGGGATGCTTGCTAGCCAATCAGTTTAGAGTGCGATGAGTCACATTGATCCTAGGTGACGAGGAAGCGTCAAATTGATTCAAATGGTGCTCCGTGCGGTTCAAAGGTGGTATTGAGCAATGCAGGCCAATAGATCACCAGGACCCATTTAATGATCGATAAGGGTTCAAAACGATGAGTACCGCTGATTGGGGTCGATGAGCAACACAGTGGTCTAGTGGTGTGAGTTGAGCTGCAATGTGAAGTCCTGGCGGTTTGATGCTTGATGCTCACCTTGAGCTTGTCAATCGTGCGCAGGATTGCCTTCACTTTGGCCCTGAAGTAGGTGAACTGCTTGGGTTATAGTGCCCATTGTGTCAGGTGTGCTTACCCTGGTTAAACTTTCAGAAACCCATAATATACTCCTGATCTCCGAAGCTGACTGCCTCTAAAATGGCCGTCGTGCAGACAAACATGGCTGCCTGACAACGTTGCCTTAGCAACGAGCGTGCTTTTCAATAGCACCGATTCACCAGCAGGCGGAAGCTGGCTCTATTCCTTCCGGCGAAGGCCCGTTTGAAAAAGGCCCTGTTCGCGCCTCCCCACCCCAGTTAGACCTTGAATGAGGAGAGGGTAGGAGCCCTTCTCTCCCCCGCACCTATGACGCTGCTCCCACACTGCAGGAGCAGCAACAGCGCTCGTGAGCATGAAATCAGAACAAGGGCAGGAGCCCTGCTCACCCCATCATCCCCGACACTGCATCCATACTGCAGGAGCAGTTTCATCACCCGTGAGCCCCGAGAATAGACTGGGCAGGAGCCGCCCCCAACCTCATCACATCCGATGCGGCATGCACGTGGCAGCATCAGCTGATCCACACACCTTTAGCTTGCCGATCGTGCGCAGGATCGCCCTCACATTGGCCCTGAAGTAGGTGAGCTGCTTGGGATATAGCGCCCATTGTGTCAGGTGTGCTTACCCTGGTTAAACTTTCAGAAACCCATAATATACTCCTGATCTCCGAAGCTGCCTGCCTCTAAAATGGCCATTGTGCAGACAAACATGGCTGCCTGACAACATTGCCATAGCAGCGATCCTTCTTTTCAATAGCACTGATTCACCGGCAGGCGGAAGCCGGCTCTATCCCTTCTGGCGAAGGCCCGCTCGAAAAGGCCTCTTCGCGCCTGTTGGCGCACTGGTTGCGCTGTTGTCTGCCCTAAACTCAGCCCTTCACACTGAGGTAAGACACCATTGTCCATCTTTAAGATCATCCGCACGTGCAAAAATACACAAGGCTACCAACACCCCCCGAACGGCAAAAACATTCATTCCGAACCAATGAGCCTGCCTTGCCCACCAGTGCTTCCACCTCCTGTGACTGCTCTGATCACACAAGCTGTAATTTAAGGTGTCCCGCTTGACTTTGGAACCGTAAAAGCTTGCACAGTGCTACCTGTGCCCACCCACATCGCTCATGTACACGCTGCATACTACCCGAGTCATGTATGCAGCTTTGCATATGTACCTCGCCCTTGATAATCTGAACTAGCATATTCCTCTGATGTCACTAGATTGTACTATTACCAAGAATGCAGGTGAGCTGCTACCAAGAATGTATGTCTGCACCCCTGCCAACACCGACAATATCTGTGGTTCTTAACAATGCCAACTGCTTGCCTTGAACTGCCCACCTGCAGTCTATGCTGCCCAAACGAGTTAGCCTACTTGTGATATTGTGACTTAGCCTACAGTTGAACCTTGCCTGGCCACTGTGCCTTAGCCTTAAATTCCATTTTGTTTGTGCCCTAGCCTACAGTTGCACTGTGCCTGGCCACTGTGCCTTTGCCCAAATTGCATTTCTTGTGCCTTAGCCTACAGTTGCACCTTGCCTGGCCACTGTGCCCTAGCCCTAAATTGTATTTTGTTTGTGCCCTAGCCTACAGTTGCACCTGCCTGGCCACTGTGCCTCAGCCCTAAATTGCATTTTGTTTGTGCCCTAGCCTACAGTTGCACTGTGCCTGGCCACTGTGCCTTCGCCCAAATTGCATTTCTTGTGCCTTAGCCTACGGTTGCACCTTGCCTGGCCACTGTGCCCTAGCCCTAAATTGCATTTTGTTTGTGCCCTAGCCTACAGTTGCACCTGCCTGGCCACTGTGCCTCAGCCCTAAATTGCATTTTGTGTGTGCCCTAGCCTACAGTTGCACTGTGCCTGGCCACTGTGCCTTCGTCCAAATTGCATTTTTTTGTGCCTTCGCCTACAGTTGCACCTTGCCTGACTACTGTACCTCAGCCCTAAATTGCATTTTGTTTGTGCCCTAGCCTACAGTTGCACCTTGCCTGACTACTGTACCTCAGCCCTAAATTGCATTTTGTTTGTGCCCTAGCCTACAGTTGCACCATGCCTGGCCACTGTGCCTTAGCCCAAATTGCATTTTTTGTGCCTTAGCCTACTGTTGCACCTTGCCTAACTACTGTGCCTTAGCCCTAAATTGCATTATGTGTGTGCCTTAGCCTACAGTTGCACCTTGCCTGGCCACTGTGCCCTAGCCCCAAATTGCATTTTGTTTGTGCCCTGGCCTACGGTTGCACTTTGCCTGACTACTGTGCCTTAGCCTTAAATTGCATTTTCTTTGTGCCCTAGCCTACAGTTACACCTTTCCTGTCCACTGTGCCCAAGCCCTAAATTGCATCTTGTTTGTGCCCTAGCCTACAGTTGCACCTTGCCTGACTACTGTGCCTTAGCCTTAAATTGCATTTTGTTTGTGCCCTAGCCTACAGTTGCACCTTGCCTGGCCACTGTGCCTTAACCCTAAACTGCATTTGTGTGTGCCTTAGCCTAAAGTTGCACCTTGCCTGGCCACTGTGCCTTAGCCTATAGTTGCATTTTGCCTGACCATTGCACCATTGCACTGTAGCCCTGCACTAGTCTCCTTTAAAGTGCCTTGTCCACCAAGCTTCAGTATGTTCACCAAAGCCACTAGACAACTTATCTGCTTTTCCTTACCGATATTGAGTCACACACTCTGCCTTGTTAGACGCCACACACAGCCCCTTGGGGACTCACCCGCAACTACACCTGACTCTCCCAACAATATGACAACTAAGCAACCTCTAGCTATGGACAACTCTATACACCAAATCCCAAGCAACCCCTGTTCAACCAAATCTAGGAACACTCGCCTTAGAGCTAGACTAGCCAAAATATATGAGCCACCCAGAAGCTCACTACCCATTTCTATAGTGAAACGGATACCTAAAATTCTGCCAGCAATTATCGAGTCAGCAAACAACCATCCTCCTAAGTCAGAAAGCTGCACACTCTTGAACTCTAAACCCCAACACGTGAATTCTAGAGACCAACTAGCTTCTCACCCAGCTAATACAGCCCCGACTAGCCTGCCTATCAAATGAGCTCTGATAAACTCTAGATCTCTGGTAGCTCATGCCACGGAGATTGCCGACCTGATCCTGAGGGATAACCTAGATTTTCTCGCCATCACCGAGACATGGTTACACGCTGCAGCAGGCTCTATGCTTATGCTAGCAGTCCCAAATTCCTATACTATCTTGAGACAAGACAGACAAGGAACTAAAGGAAGAGGTATTGCCATTATTTGCAAATGTAGTCTCGCCATGAGACTAGCCCCCCTTACGATATCCAATCATGTGAAGCATTGTCAGTCAAAGTACCTTTGAATAATTCTCAAACCCTTAATGTACACCTGATATACCACCCCCCGGGCCCAATTGGAACATTTGAGGATGACATTAACACAATCCTAGCTAGCAACCTCAAAAGTTCAACGCAAGCACTACTATTAGGTGACTTCAATCTGGGTTTCAATGATCCCTCGGATCTGCCTTCCCTAGCAACAGCTAACACACTAGCAGAATTCGGCTTCACCCAAAGAAGCACTACCTACACCCACAACAAAGGTAGAATACTAGACTTTGTGGCAGACCATAACTGCCATGCCAACATCCTTTCTATCTCACCGCTAGCCTGGACCAACCACTGCCTACTCTCATTTAAACTCTCCACCAATAGACCCCCATCTACTCCTCCCCCCTGCCTCCTCCCACACTTACCAGACATAAAAAGAGCATCACAGCGGATAGACTTATCCCTGCCTTACTCTCCACCCTTAATGCTCTTCCTGACAGAGCTGACCCAGAGAGCATGGTTGACAAGTTCAACAAACTGATGGCCTCTTCCTTGGACCAGATCGCCCCCCTTAAACTCAGACCAAGTAAACCTAAAAGCCATTTGAACAAATGGTTCACACCCTTCCTAAAAAACCTAAGGCAACAAAAAAGGAACTGTGAGGCTGCCTGGAAATCACTCCCCTCGGAAACCAACAAACTAAAGCTCACCATACTCTTATCCCTTTACAAAAAAGAAATCTGCCTCGCTAAGCGAGCATTTTACGACACTCAGATATCACAAGCTAATTCCAATATGAAAGAATTGTTCACCATTCTCAAAGAATTAGAGACCCCCCCCATCACTATACCAGATACATGTAACAAAAACAAAAAATGGTGTTCAGACATCCAACATGCACTGGCTAACAGAGTTTCTACTTTACAAAATAAAATATCCCAAAAGAAAATCTCTTTAACGAAGCTACCCTCTCCCAAAATAATTGGGAACACAGCTGAAGCCCAACCTACCCGATTCAGCTTCTCTAAAGTTTCTATTCTCGAAGTAGAAAGAATTATTCTGTCCCTCAAAACTTCCAACTGTAAGGGTGATCTTTGTCCAGCACAGCTCATCAAGGATGCGGCTCGAGACCTATCACCCTTCATATCCAAATTTATTAACGCCTCTTTTACCACCAACACTATACCCACTAACCTTAAACAATCATGAGTACTCCCCAGTGCTTTAAGTGGGGTAAGAAATTGAGGGGGGGCCCTCGTTTGGAGGCGTGGCCTCCATTGTGGGCGTGGCCTAAAAGTGCACAAATCATAGTAAGGTGCGCAAACAAATATATAAATGTATTTGAGCATTTATATATTTGTTTGCGTACTACTATGGTTTGTGTATTTTTCAAGCCTTCTTTTATATTCATAGCAATGTTACATATTTCTATGTTTATAAAAGGTGGCTTGAAAGTGCACACACCATAGTAAGTTACGCACACTTGTGTGCTTACCTTACTAAGGTTTGTGTACTATTCAAGCTGCCTTTTATTAACATAGACATTTGTAACATATGTCTATGTTTATAAAAGACGTCTTGAAACGTAGGCATCTTTTATAAAGCGTTGAGGACGGACAAAACCCAAGGTGGCTTTGTCCGTCGACAAAGCTTTATAAAAGTTGCTTTGAATTGTGTACGATTCAAGCCATCTGTTATAAACATAGAAATATGTCTACGTGTATAAAAGATGGCTTAAACGTACACAGTTGAAGGCATCTTTTATAAAGCCTTGCCAAAGGAGAAAGGCGCCTCGGGCTCAGTGATCTCTGTTCAGAGCACTGACCCCGAGGCGTCTTTCACTCTCTGCGAACCCGCGGGCTCCGTGATCTAATCTACATATTAGATCATGGAGCCCGCGGGTTCGCTGAGGGTCAGTGACCTGGCGAGGGGAACTAATGGACTGTAGCCTCCTCTGATGGCCCCTCAGATGAGGGGTCATCAGAGAAAGTTACAGAGACTGACGGAAGTGCCAGCCAGTCACAGCGACGCTGTGGCTGGCTGGCACTTCTGTCAGCTTGCCTGACGTTTAACTGGCGGGCGCATCTCTCGTTGCGGCTGCGGCCGCGGCGGGATAATGCGTCCTGCCATGGCGTGGTGGGGCTGAGGGGCCCCGGCAGGGCCCCGGCTCAGCCTCACTTTTTGGAGACTGCCGGGGCCCGGCCCCGGCAGGCCCCGGCCCACTTAAAGCACTGGTACTCCCACTCTTAAAAAAAACAACGCTAGACCCCTCAATACCTACCAACTACAGGCCAATCACAACAGTCCTTTTTCTTCTAAAAATATTAGACAAGGTGGCCGACACGCAAATTCAAAAATATTTGTATTTGGAATTACACCACCTACTAGGACCTAGACAATCAGGATTCCGCCCACAACATGGAACGGAGACTGCCCTCATTGATCTCAAGACCCAAGTCGACGAGTTCAGAGACAATGGCAAATCAGCCTTACTCCTCCTCCTGGACCTCTCAGCTGCGTTCGATCTGGTGGATCATACAATATTATGTAACCACCTCGACACAGCAGCACACTTCTCAAAGGACGCTGTAACCTGGATTAGATCCTTCTTAAGTGGCAGAACCATGAATGTCTTTTCACCCTCTGCGGCTACAGACCCCATACCCATCACCAGTGGTGTTCCACAAGGATCCTGCGTTTCACCCACACTGTACAACATATTAACCAAGCCCCTTTTCGATGATCTGGACCATCTTGGTATCACCTACACTAACTATGCAGGTGATACTCAGATCCTCCTCCCACTTTCAGGGGATTATGACAGGGATTTGGCCTTGGTGAACGGAGTGTACATAATCATCCAGGCGTGGATGGCCACGCACAGTCTATGCCTGAATGATGATAAAACAGAACTCATCATTCTGGGTACCCGTACTAACCTAAAAAAACTGGGACCTGACTACTCCTCATTCATAATCGATGGCAACCGCATTAAGGTAGCATAGGAGGTAAAAACAATAGGTTTTTATCTTTACTCTACGCTTTTATTCTCCAAACAGGTCAACATGCTAGCGTCCTCCATGGCCTATAGGTGCAAACTTATAAGCACAGGTGAGCCATTTCTCTCCAATAATAGCTGTACCATCCTGGACAGAGCACTCATCCTGTCCCGCCTGGATTATTGCAACGCCCTGTACATAGGTTCCAACAAATCCATCATTAGAAGAATTCAAACCCTACAAAACAATTCCCTTAGAGCGGCACTAGGCATCTCTAAAAGAAACCACATTTCTGAGAATAGAAGACAGAATAATTGGCTCCGAACCAATGACAAGATCCTTCTAAAAACCCTGTCACTCACCCATAAATCTCTCAATAATGCCACCCCTATCTACCTCTCAGAGAGATTCCATAAACAGACATCCATAAGACGCACCAGAACAGCAAACAGGGACCGCTTAATCATCACTAAATTCAAACTAACCACGATTGGATGCAATAGTTTCCCTGTTAAAGCAGCAAGATTATGGAACTCCCTGCCCCCCACACCGAGAATTGACCAACCGTATCTCAACTTTGGAACAAATACCATCCTGTGGCTGAAAGCTAATGACTATTAAATCACATGATGTCAACTGAACTATAATTAACAACGCTCATCCCTAGCTGCAACCCTTTCTGGTGCTCCTAGCATATAACAGTTGTAAATATTTGTACATTTTGCCATTGTAAGAAATGTATCTCACTTAACATATGTTACCCCGTGGGGATCACTACAACTTTGTACATAATGCCTGTAATTTATGTATATTGCAATTTATCCTGCTCTGTAACTTATGCTTCACACTTTGACCCCCTGTAAGTAATCTTTGCATTATCTTGTAACTGTTGCGCCCCGATACCTCTGGATCCGGCGCATTGTAAATAATAAACATAACATAACAATGTAGTGGTTTGAAGCTGACTGAACAGTGTCCTGGAGCCGTAAAGGTGATGATGCTCTCCTGCAGCGTTACGGCATCTGTTTGATGATGCAGCAACAGCGGTTTGAAGGTGAGAGCTAGACGCAGCATCACAGGCCCTGGAGTTTTGCAAAAGTGGTGTACATGGTGTGATTCAAAGTGGTTCAAGCAGTGAAAACTGAAGGCTTGGCTGCTTTGGCTCTCGTGATGCTATGAGCCCCACTGCCAGGGATCTGGGGCACAGTGAGTCCCTTTCTGTCTCTGCTCTCCCAGCCCAGGGAGGTTAGCTAACAGAATGGTAGGCCTTGGTCCTGCACAAGCTTATCGCCAATGTGCCCTGTTGATGGTTAGGGAGCAGATCTATCCTCTGCCTTGGAACACTGTTCTTCACCTTTGGCAGAGGGGTCTTAAAATGACTGGTCTCCAAACAGGGTCCAAATGAATACTTCCTGATTCCGTTGAAGGCCAAAAAGTAAATCCCATAAGGAGTAGGAGACCCCCACTTTTATAGGTGAAAGGCCACAGGGGATTGGATGAACACAGGGGATTGGATGAAAGCAGGCCTGATTTAACAGATCCAATCCCTGTACAAGTGACCCTTGTCCCCAAATGTCATACCCATAGTGCCATATTCTGCAGTCGGTGGAGGGGACAGGAAGGACCTTTTATTCACAGTAAACCAAGACGGAGGAATATTTTATCAAGTCCACTTGTGCTCTATAATTGACCTTACTCCATCGCTCTCCCCTGCCTGCAGTGCCAAAGGCTCTCTGTGATGCCCTCTCTCGCATGAGGCAGGCTTTTGATGTGGAAGTGCCTCTTTGAAGCCAGTTTCCTAGAATATCTCCTGTTGTAAGCTTCTGTGCCTTGCCAGGGAGGAGTTAGCCTTCCAACCAGGGAGTCAACAGGACAGACCTCTTGTCCTTTGTCCCATTCACTGGAATGCAGAAAGTCAGGCTGCCTGGAATCCACGTAGCCTCTCCTATCTGACCTCACATAGTTGACACTGGTATGCTCCAAATCAAATGTGGCTTTAATAATTCAACCTATCAACCATCATAACAAAAACTAGGTATGGCTTGTATTTCTGTATTATCCGTCTACTGGGTGAGAGAGTTTAGCATAATTATATTGAGGTCTTGGAACAGAGATGCAGACTTAGTACAACCTCTGCACTGCAGTGACTTGGCTGTCAGAACAGCTATCAGGTCGGGCACCTGTGACCTCTGAACCTGCTCTGTGAGCGCAGATGAGGGAACTGATGCAGCAGGCAGTGCACAGGAGCCCACTATGCTTTTGGCATGACGTTTAGCAAAAGGGGGAGTCTGGTTAGCAGATCACCCTTTCTCAGATGTATTATCTGCATCCTTTTATTAATACAAATCCAAAATTCTAGGGCTTTTACACCCTTGCCAGATGACAATCCTTCAGAAAAATGCATTTGAATTTTGTTACAAAAGGACAAGCTGTTAAACTCACTCTTAGTAGTTTTTGATTATGTGATGCATACATTTCTGCAAGTGCTACGTATGGTCCCTTGCCACCTTGTCTTGTTAAACCAGTATTTCCTCTACTTGTGCCTTATTTGTTTTTTGATCTATCCTTCTCTGCAATGAGTTTTTTTCCCAAATAACTTTAACTAGGCAACCATTATTTCTCCTATTAAAGAAATGCAATGTGGATGTTTCAAACCCTGCTAATTACCATCCTATATTTCTTCTTCCTTATCTATCGATGATATTAGAAAGAATTGTCCATCTTCAACTATGCCACACTACAATCCGGCCACAGGATAGATATTTGTACAGAAACCACATCAATACCGGTGTTGGATTTTATTAATGCTTGTCACTATAAACTTTCCTTTATTCTTGATGAATCAGATGTTGTTGATACTGTGGTCTTTCCATATGCCTGTATTCTTTATCTTCACTCAGCAAAGCTGTAGAAATTCTTGGTTTTCCACTTATTTACTCCATTAGTCTTTTTCAGTTTCTGAGAAAGGTTGTTCTTCCTTTTCAGAACTCGTCACGTGATTACACAAAGTTTTGGTCCATTATTCTATATGTTATCTGTAAGGGTGCAGAAGGAGGAGACTGATACATCGGTGGCATGAAATTAGGCATAGACTTTTATTATACCAGAAAATAAAGAGAAAACCTAGCTTGTCCTATCTCTAAGAGGGGTTGCCCTGCCTCAACTAAAAACGAAGGCGTCCGGTCCATGCAAATCAATAGTCCACCATCCTGTGTCAAAAAACCTGCTTCCATGCCTTACACTAAATACTAAACTAAAAAGCTAGTGGGTCTTCTTGGTCCAGAAGAATGGCTCCCTTCTTCTGGACAGCGGCCCACAGTTCCAACTGTAGAGTGGAATCTTTTCTCGAGGGAATGACTCCCTTCCTCAGGTCTCAATTCATTTCCCAGGCACAACACAAAGTTCCAATTTATAATGCTAAACAGCAGTGCGGTACTCAGTTCAAGTTCACAAGGTAAAGGTCCGGCTCAAACATCAATATTCATTATTGCTTATTGTTTCTTCATTATTGGGTTCCTGGAGAATGCCCCCCACCCTATGCAGTTATTTATTCTCCAGGTTTTCACAATTCCAAGGGGATATCTCCCTTCACATGGGCGAAACACACTCAAAAGGCAAAATCCAAAACAGTGCTCCTTGTCAGATAAAGGGAATAGCTTCCTTTCCCAGGTTACAATACAAAAAAGGCAAAGTTTCACACAACCAGGGAGAATGACTTCCTTCTCCTGGTCTAGACTACCAGGAGAATGACTCCCTTCTCCTGGTATCTTGAATTTTTACCAACTTGTTTACTAGGAAAATGCCTCCCTTCTCCTTGTCTCTTGCCAGTTCAACACAACCATGGGGAATTACCCCTTTCCCCTGATTTTGGTTACCAGGAGAATGACTCCACCTCCCGGTAACATTTCAATTGCCAGCACAGTTCCAGATCACATGGGAGAATGACTCCCATCTCCTGCCTCTCTTTCACTTTAGCTTCAAACACACAGTTCTTAACTTCTCTTCTTTGGTCGGGGTTCACTTGGTATTCCCTTAGCCAAGTACTGCAGCGAGGCAGATGACTTACTATGTTCAGGGCCCAGCCCCTGGTTTCTCTTTGTGTTCGATTCAGCCCACTTTTCTCACTCTCCTGCCAAGTGGAGCCACCAGGAATACACCTCACCCCCTGGTTTGGGTCCCATATGCCTGGTTTTCTCCTTTTTATGTTCCGCACCCTTGGAACACTCTCCCTCCAAATACGGATGCAAGGGAGATGTCCCACACCTTGGTGGGGATCCACAACCCTGTATTTTCTCCTACTTATGCTTTGCTCCCTTGGCTCGTCTTCCTGCCAAGTACTGATGTGAGCGAGATGGCTCATTTCTCATTTTGAGTCTCAGACCCCTCTCTGGTGGTCATTGGCTTTTGCGATTCCACTGGGCCGAGGAAATTCTCCCCTGCTGCAGAGCCTTCTTGCCACCTGGCCCATGTCCCTACTGGGGTTCCTGATCACCCCTGTACCTGCTTCTGGGGTCAGGTAGCTCTACGGTCCTTCCTTGACTTTGAATGGCAAAGAGACTTTGGCACAGAAAGACGTGATAATGTTTTGAACTGCATCCTCGTGCTAGAGCATCCAAAGAGTGTGCTAAGCTCGAGTGTGTCGCCTTGTCCCATGCTGAAAACAGTTGTGTCTTTCTTACTGTTTGATACCATGCCTTCCTTACATGAGGGACAAGTGGGTAGCTTGCTGCAATCTCATACAGTAAACTCACTCACCATGGCATCACACTGCATCATATGGTTATAACACTTTCTTACTCAGCTCAGACCTTTCCATTTTTTTTGATGATGCATTTTCTGTTAAGCTAATTCTGTCTGTTCTTCAAGGATGACATTTTCAATTATACAGCATTAAGGAAAGTCATCTATTTACTTTTTCAGCAACAAAAAGCCTTTATGAATACGGTTTTGTCTTGTATTAATTACTTTTGTTTGTTGTATGTAGGCGTGCCAATATATGCTGCTCTTCCATCACAATCTATTGCATTTCTGATTCTGCTCAAGTATTTCTTCACGTATTTGAAGCAGGAACAGGGGTTGACACCATGGGATGTTATAACTAATTTATTGGATTAACATATAGCACTGTAAATATATATATATATATATATATTCAGTGAAAAAACTTTGTTAAAGGGACGTTATGGTTCCAAGTAAAACCGAAAAACCCTTGAAATTCGCCAGTTATGGTAAGCTAAGCAACCATACTTCGCGCCACAACCGTGCACTGCTAAGACTAACACCCAGGACATCAAAGATGACATCACAAATAATGTACTGTTCGCTTGCAAGTTCAAACTGTTCTAAGAACGCTATTGGTGTCCTGAAATGTTCGTACGTAAACGGAAATGGAGGTGTCCTGAAGAACACTATACCTGTTCGTAGTGTTCGCTACCCAATTGAAACTGTTCTAAGAACACAATTGGTGTCCTGAAAAGTTCGTACATAAACTAAATTACATGTGTCCTGAAGAACACTATATCTGTCCTTACTGTTCGCTACCAAGTTTAAACTGTTCTAAGAACACACGCGGTGTCCTGAAATGTTCGTTTCACATGTGACGCACTTTTAATTACTTCAGAACCCGAACAGTGTCCGTAGGACATTAATGCGCATGCGCTAACCAATCTCCGTGCACTTGGTGTCCTGCGGACGGGCGCTTCCTTCGCGGACTAGTTCGCAAATGGATCATATGACCGCGCCCATGCTCATCGTGTGTCCTGAAATGCGAACACTGTTCGTGTCCCCGAACAATTTAAAAGTACATTTTCAGTTAATCCATAATATTTTTCAATAAAATCTCACCATGGCACAAGTCCCACATAGCAATCTTGAGTTTCTATATACCTTTTGAAACTTTCCGATCCTTTTTTGTGTTTGATCTGTCTGCGGACAGTGCGCATGTCCGCGAACCGCGCACAAGCACCCCTATAAAAGAGCACGCCCAAGAGCTTATTCCCATTGTGTTTCTGGCTATTCTTCAGAACACAGTGATTTTTGCTGCCACCTGCAGACTACACCATCATCGAGATGGCATCCTTGGCTGCTGAACTGCCACTTGGTGCTGCACCTGCTTCAGCACCACCCCCACCCCCTCCACCACCACCACCTCCCCAAGGGCCTGAAGAGGGGAACAGGAGTGAGGATGCAGAGGAGGAAGAAGAGGATGATGAGAATGAGGTAGAGGAAAACCCTACTACCCGCACTAGGCGTGAGTCTTGGGTGTGGCGGTTATTTACCATTCATGGTAATGTTCCTAAGGCTCGTGCGAACCGTGTTACCTGCAATGAGTGCAAAAAGATACTCAGTCACGGGAAGCACGGTAAGTACAGCTTTGGGACCACTACTATGAAGCGACACCTGAAGTCATTTCACTTTGAGGCTATTCGCAGGGTTGTACCTTGCAAAGAACGTAGCAGGTTGATTTCCTCTACTTCATCCTCTGTTTCTGATCCTGTCACCACAAGGACCACCTCTGTGGGACAGCGTCTTCCTCAAGCTGCCATACAGAATGCTGATGACCCTTACCTTTCGAGGGTCACAGTTGTATGTATGTACTGTGACACAGTACTCTGCAGGGGGGAGCCACTTCGGAGTGCTTTTGAGACTATCGTCTCAGAGCACGAGAAGACCTGCTCACTACCCAAATAAAACCCACTCTACATCTTCCTCTCTCAGCTCGCCCTTTCTTATCCCTGTGGTTGGTGTCCCCCCTTTACCCTCCTTTACCCTCCTCTCCTAGTGTGTCGTGTCTGAAAAACCAAAAAAAATACAAAATTACAAAAATAAAAAAAAAATAAGGCTCTTTTCAGAGCCGCCTTCCCCAGTTAAAAAATAGAAGTGAAAATAAATGAAGCAGGGCTCTTTGTATTTTTTAGAAGTCCGCGGACAGTTCGCGAACATTAAAAAAATTGGGTTGCTACTTCATCACAAACATTGTAATTTTCTCTGGAAAGAAGTGGTGGCTCTGAAAAGAGCCTTTGGGTGGTGTTTGTAAGTCAAAAATTGTAAATGCTTAACATCTACTTCAAAATCGTTGTTGTAATTCCAAAAAAGCTCACAATGCATTTTGTACATTTCTCAGAAAAATCTGATTGCCAGCATAAATAAGATGGACTCCATCTCTGCGAAAAATGTATGTACTACAAAACATAATATTTTCATTGTGAAAAGAAGACATGCCAAAATCTCTTAGAAAGGCACAAACAGCCTTATTAACATTGCGCCTTGCTTTTTCCATTTGTGGACCAAATGAAGAAGAACGAAGCCACATTTGTCTCTTTGCAATCCATGAAAATATCACTTGAGAATTAGGAAACATGTCGATAAACTTCCTAAGTCCTTCTTTCATAGCAAATTGCAAATAAATTCCAGTAACATGTCCTAAACTGTTCCCTCCACAATGAATTACAATTATGTCTGGATGTTGCTCTGTCTCCAAAGTAGCACAGAGAGGTAGCAAGTCCAACCACTTCATTCCACGTACTCCATGCCAGTGTACTTCCACATGTGGGAATCCAAGATCTACAGCTACTCCACAGCTTTCTGCATGCACCTTCAACCAATGTATCCACGAATCTCCTAAAATCCAAACAATCTGTTATCTGAAACACACAGTCATAGCTATCTTTTGTTCTCTCAGCAAAAAGAGTATCTGAGAAAATCTCTCCTGGCACAACACACCCACCAAACTTTCCTGACCAATCCCTTTCAGTGCTTATTCTCATTTGCATGACTTCTGAACCCAAAAATCCCTGGATGTAACTCCCGATGTCCGCGAACTACCGCCATGTCCGCGGACATATCGTAACATGAACAGCCCTTCTACCATTTCCACTACACTCTCTCTGCCATTCCCTCATTGGATGTACCTCAAGAATCACATGACCATGCACCAATCACATTCAAGACCTCTACATCTAACTGCATCATCACAGATCAGCACTGCAAATGTACTCTGAATCTCTCTGAGTACAAGTGTCATATCATTGGCAAGCACCAACTACCAGAAATACTGTACAAGTCTTCAAGATTTCTACTTGCAGCTCCATGCATATCCATATGCATGAACACAAACTTCAGGTATGCATATTTTCTGTATAGTAGATGAACACATTTTCAAACAGACTTTTACCTTGTAAAATCTGTAAAATTAATTTACTGTACTTTTTTCAATTTCCTAAAATCAACTATCACGTATAAACCTTTATATTATTTACTTTCTTTAAACACACACACTCAAATCATGTTAAACTAACATTTTCTAAATGAAATATATAGACTACATATATTCAAACAAAATTGCATGCAAACACAATCTATGTTTAAACCTTTATAAAAATACTTATACAATTTCATATTTTTTGTTTTTATTTATTTATTTACTTAATTACTTTAAATTAGACATGACATTGAGGCGCTATTACCTAGAACAGTTTACTTACAGAAATAGTGGTATTCACTAATATATTATAAATTTCACAAGACATAGTAAAGATATTTTTTTTTTGCTACAGTTAGTCATTCAATACAATTTGTTCATTAAGAACATATCATATGTACTGAACTGATGCAATGTATCTTATGTAAATAAATTAGTTTAATGGTTTTACAGAAGGCACTGAGGATTTCAATTAAAAAAATCAATATCTAAATTAAAAACAGTGCTATATACAAACAAAGTTACTAATTTGAAGCTTTTACAATTGCAGTGAAGACCAGTTTACTGAAAAGAAGCAGCCGAATTCGAAGAAGAAAGAAAAACTAAGAATTTACATGTTAATTTAAAAAAAAAGTAAGTAAAATATCACCATAATATTTGTATTATTAATCAAATATACTATAACATTAATACAAGCTAGTTTGGTTTCTAAAAATAGAGATTTTGTACCATTTTGTCCAAAAATTTCCATGTCTTAAACAGCGATTTACAGCCAGAATGGCCCACAAATTTCTATTTTTGGACACACAAATTACCCAACTGAACCACTACAATTTTCATATTATAGAACAAACAACTGTTTTAATTGTATACATTAGATTTACTATTTGTACTTTTCCACACCACTAGCTTACTTTTTTTTGTCATCTGAACCCCAGTTTAGTAACACATAAGTTCAAGAATACCTATCCCTACTAGTTTTAGTTCCCAATGCACAATCACACACCATTACATACATCTTTATCATCTTACTCAAACACTCATGCACACAGCACACATACATTCCAGAACACCCCAACCCATATCTTCTGTATTTTTTTCTACAGACCCTAAAGAATGCCTACCAAAAGTCAAGTCCGTAGAAAGCAACGCAAAAGTAGAGCAAATGAAAATAAAGGTGTCCAACATAAGCATCCATCTCTAGCAGAATTTGTAAAAAAAGTTGAAACAAAACAGCTAATACAATCATTTAGTGAAACACAAGAAGTTTCAAGTACAACAACTTTGCTTCCTCTATCAAAATGTAAAACAAACCAAAAAACAATTAACAGAAAATCAGCTATCAGTACAGATAAAACTACTTCTTCAAATTTTAATATAGTGCAAAGTAAGCATACCAAGAAAAGTATTTTAGCCAAAATATACTGTCACAAAGTCCTTCAAAATCTTATAAAAACAGGAGAGAAATCAGGTTCAAAGCTTAAAACCTATCGTAGGAAATTAATCTTAGAAGCATTGATGGACAGTGCAATTCTTCTCAAAAGAAATGTATTTATTTTACTGTTAAACAAAATGAAACCACTAACAAAACTAATAACTAAATTACAAAAAAGACTTCTCAATAAGCGAAATGTCAACAGAAAGAACTTCTTAAGTATCTGCGGAGGTGAATGGAATCACACTACGAGCACAGAACCATATTTTAATGAAGAAGCGTACAAACAAAAGCAAACAAATACAATTGCCATAAATAGCAGTGGTCGAGGTTATGAAAAAGTGAATAATACCATAATGGAACAAGAAGTACTCCTTACAAAAATATGCCCTGAAAACTTAGAATTACCCCTCCATTCAACTGAATCAGAACGTCTAGTGTACAAATGGCCATGCACGTCAATGTGTAACATTCCCAAACAATGTTTCAAATCTTTACGCCAATTCCTCAATAAATATGTAAAAAGCAAAGACAAAATCAAAATTAAATTACTGCAAAATATAGATACCTGTCCAGTGCGCAAGTACACAGGACTACAAGGACATTCATTGGCCTGCATTACAGGACCTACTTGTAAAACCACTTTCCATGATATCAAAAGGATATCAACACATCATTCAACTATAAGAAATCTAGTCTATAAACTGTACTATGCTAAAAGTCCTGCTTTAGCACTAGCAAAGTTAAATAACATCCTTCTACATGGTACAGCAAAAGACCTACTTGAAGAAATTCACTATATCCAGACAAAATATTTTGGAAGTGAAAGCCATTTACAGAATGAAATAGCTTTAAACCAATTAAGCAACAATTCTACACATGGCAACCTTTTGCTAAACACATACAAAAAAGAAATACTAAAATTTAAAAGTACATCAGCTGAAGTACCAAAACATGTATGTGTATGTTGCCGTAGAATTTTTTATAAAAGTAACACAAAAACATACAAAATAGAAGACAATGAAGATTCTAAATGGTTAGAATTAGCTCTCTACCTTGTAGCAGAAAACAAATATGAAATAACTGAGCCCTTAATACTTTGCAGTTATTGCACTACAAAACTTGACAAGAACCAAACTCCTTCACGTTCTATCACAAATAATTTGGAATTATACCCAGTACCAAAACCTCTACAACAACTTAATTTATATGAGAGCATCATATTTCAAACAGTACACCCATTTCAAGCAATAATACGCCTTCAACCAAGAACAGCAAAATTACCTCCCTCTGAATTGGTAAAAGGCATTCGTGGAAAAGTAGTTTATTTACCATTAAATCTAAAAGAAAATGTGCATACTCTAGGAGTGCAACATCCAATGCAGCAATCTTTAATTATATTAGTAAATGGAGTACCTACAAAAGACAAAAAAATATGGCAACAGCTGGTAGATTTATATAAAGTTAGACAAGCCTTCCAATATCTTAAAGAGAATAATGAATATTACAAAGAAATTAATATTGAAGAAATTGTGAAAGATACAACTGAAATAATTCAAGAAACACAAGAAGCTGGTCAATTTGAGCTACTAGATCCTGCTAAAATATCAAATACTTTAGACCATAATACAATTCATCCTTTGCACTGTAATGACACCGTACAAGATGTACTGGAAACTTACTAAATGCGTCAAACAAAAGGATCGCCAATCAGTATATGGGAAAAAGTATAGAAGCACGTGCTTTTCCTCTACTCTTTCCTACTGCCAAAGGAGGAAGGTATGATGATAGACCTATTCAAATATCAGCTTCAGAATACCGCTCATTACGGATGTATTCTGAAGATCCCAGATTTAGACAAAATGTGGACTACATATTCCACCTACTCTTTGAAAGTGAACTAGCAACTTTATGTTACGGAGTTGCACACATATTAAAATCAGGATCACACTTTCAAAATATGACAGCTACACAATTATTAGAGAAAGTGCAACAAAAGGATGAGGTTTTACAATCAAATATTACAAATCTATTAGCAAATATGCGTGGTACTAAAGAGTACTGGTTTCGACTTCATGGAGATGTACGTTGTATGATCAGAAACCTTGGCCCACCCACTTGGTGTGTTACATTAAGTTGTGCAGAATATGCATGGGAAGATTTACATGATTTCCTATGCATATCAAATAAAAACAAAACAAACATAGATATTCTAACACCTGGAGAACTTTGTTCTTTGGATCCTGTTAATGTTTCAAGATATTTTCACCATCGCTTCATTGCTATGCTACATTTTATTTGTAATAAAACTGTTCCTCCCCTTGGAGAAGTGCAACACTTCCTTTGGAGAAAAGAATACCAAGCCAGAGGAGCCCTACATATCCACATGCTTTTATGGATTAAAGATGCTCCTTAATTTGGTCAAGACAGTGATGCCACTGTTTTACAGTTTATTGAAAAAGATGTCACTTGTGAAATTCCATCAGAAGCCACAAATAGTGATCTTCATGCGCAAATTTTACAATTTCAAAGACACAAATGTGGAAAATATTGTCGTCGCAAATACAAAAACAAAGGCAAATACTACACCAAATGCCGATTTGGTTTCCCTAGACCAGTTACAAATACAGGTCAAGTAAACAACCTCATGTCTTCAGTTAGACATAGTGTTAAAGGTAAGTCACCTAAAAATAAATATTACATAAAAAAAGAAAAGAAGAAGAAAAAAATATCAATGATTATAATGCAATCATTGCCCACTTATGGAATGCAAACATAGATGTGCAGTACATTGCAGACAATTCTACTGCAGTTGCACGATATGTCACAGCATACTTAACTAAAGCAGAAAAGACAGAGCTCCAAGACCTCTGGAATGACCTGTCATCAGATAAAACAGTATCTCAGAAATTATACAGCTTGGGCATAAAAATGCTCACCCATACAGAATGTGGATCTTATGACGCAGCTGATCGTTTAACCTGTACTTCATTGTATGGTAAATCTGAAAATATAGTATAGCTAAGTGTTGGTCCAGCTAAATCTAGAAAATGAGTTCTAAAATCATATGAAGATATAGAAACAATAGCCAAACATGATCCCAACAGCCAAGACATTTTAAAAAACAATTTATTGGACACATACTACCCAAACAGAAGTAATACTTTGGAAAACATGTGTGAAAAAAAGGTAAATATAGAGTGACAGACTGTGAAGGCAGCTTAGTTAAACTCACTAAACCAAATTTAATTAATCATATCAAATTGTCATTGAAGACTCCTCAACATAAAGAAGTATATTACATGTCCCTGCTACAACTCTTCAAACCATGGAGAAAAAAAGAACAATTACTAGATAACTATGACTCATATGAGGATGCTTTCAAAGCAAATGAAAGCACTATAACTGATGTAAAATTTACACAGTACAAAACAATGTTGCACAATGAACATCAACATGAAGAAGAACTCCAAGCCCAACTAAATAAGGATACTCCTGACAGTAGTCAACCTTCTGTAACAGGAAGCCAAGAACCACTGGGAGAACCACTAATAACAAACGAGGCAGAATTAGCTATGATAGAAGTAGAAAACACCATGTGTCAGTATGAAGATAAGGAAGACTTAATTATACTACAATCAAAACTAAACAATGAGCAAAGTAGCATTTTTCAAGAAGTAACAAAACAAATTGCACATGGTGTAAAACATGAAAATAAAGAATGTTCCTGCCATAATTATAAACCTACACTACTGTACGTCAGTGGTGAAGCTGGTTCTGGCAAAACATTCCTAATCAAAATCATTAGTAAGTTCCTTCAACAATTGACAAACAACAAACTGTCAGCTGTTGTCACTGCCCCCACAGGTTTAGCTGCCTACAACATAGGTGGTGTTACATTACACCGATTACTACTATTACCAGTAGAACACCAGAACAAATTAGACTATTACAAACTTTCTGCAGAAGCTGCAATGGAATTACGCAGAGTATTGAAACAAATGAAAATGCTACTAATAGATGAAGTGAGCATGGTCTCCAACCTGATGTTAGCTTTGATTCACCTCAGATTACAAGAAGTACTCAAAACAGACTATGAAGAGCTCTTTGCAGGAAAACACATTATTGTTTTTGGAGATCTGCTTCAATTAACACCAGTAAAAGGTGAACCTATTTTTAAAACATTAGGGCACAAACTCTGCCGTAAAACTGTTGGCAGCATTGGAAATGTCAACCTTTGGCAACATTTCCAATACAGAGAATTAACAGAAAACATGCGCCAATCTGCAGATCTAACTTATGCCAACATTTTAAAAAGTTTGAGAGTTGGTATACTTTCTAAAGAAGCAGAAGCAACATTGAAAACCCGGCACATTAATGCACTTTATGGCGATAATGCATGTGCTACAGATGTTATGGAACAATTAGCCCACAAAAATGTCAATTGTATGGCCTTAATGCCAGCTCTTGCAAGCTGTCTCAAATTCAATGAAATAATGTTAAGTAAAGAAATGCAACCAATAATGGAAATTAGCGCCACAGACAAACTAGATGTACATGGTATGACACTACCCATGTGTGACCAAGCCACAACAAGACTAAATAATTTAGGAAAATCAATCTCAAACACAGCAGGCTTAGAAAAGATGTTAAAATTATCCTTAAATTGCAGAGTAATGCTTAAACGTAACCTTGACGTGGACCAAGGACTAGTTAATGGAGCACTGGGTACAGTTGTTGGCTTTCAAACATACCCACGTGACAACAAAATTCAGTTTGTCAATATACTCTTTGACAAACTTTCAGAAGTAAAACGGATAGGACGCTCAACAGCTAGATTCCTTCTCTTCAAAGATATGTTTGTACGCAGAGAACAATTTTCTCTAACTCTTGCATACGCAGTTACGATTCATAAATCACAAGGTCTTACCCTAGACAAAGCAATGATAGATATTGGTCACACAGTCTTTAAAGAAGGCATGAGCTACGTAGCACTATCACGCTTACGTACACTTGACGGTCTATTTCTAATCAACTTTGATGCAAGTAAAGTAAACGCTGATATTCCTTGCATTTTAGAATATAATAGATTTCGCTCACTATACACTCCCCATCTAAACACATATTCTGTTCCACAAAAACTAAAACGTTGTAAAAGAAAACTAAATCAAACAGAAATGCAACAGGACGTCACTGCAAATCCTCCAAAGAGAGTAAAAGAAACTAATACTTCATCAAGTACCACAAACAAAAAAGAATCAATTAGAGAAAGTAAACCAGGTACTTCTTTAAAGAAGGAAGACAAACTCCAAAAAAAGCAGTTAGATACAGAACTACCTGGACCATTTAAATTCTCAAATATAGTTGGTGTAAGTTGCTATGCAAATGTAGCAATGAATATTCTATTTCAATTACCACCAATTGTTGACAACATTTACTTACACAGTACAGACCCTTTGTGTTTGCAAATGTTAGTACTTCACAGAAATGCAGCAAACAATCCTGACAACACATATACAGGGTAATTCATAGAATTTCGCAGAAAAGTGTCGCAAGCGGCTGGCGCAGAGTGTCCGCGTGCGATTGTCTGCGCCAGGCACGTGCGCTAAAACCGATTTCTGCGCACAGCGTATTCATGGATTTCAGGCTCCCAAACCAGCCGTGGCGCAGAGTATCGCAGCGACCCTGCAGCAGCGCCAGTAACGCCCCCAAGAACGCCCTCGCGCAAGGAAAAGCCATCAAAATCGCTAAATCATCGCAAAGGGCTGCGCTAACCCTGGACCAGTCTACAGGGCTGCCAAACAAGGAACGCAAAGCGGTTAACGTGCATATCAGGGGTACGCGTGAAGTTATACACGCGATTAGCCAGGGTACGTGTATTACAGGGGTACGGGAAGTTCTACACGCGATTGGCCAGGGTACGTGTATTACAGGGGTACGCGGGAAGTTCCACACGCGAATAGCCTGGTCGCATGCATTTCAGAGGGTGCGCGGGAAGTTTTACACGCGACTTCAGCAGGGTACGTGTATTCCAGGTATGCGCGGGAATTCTCACACGCGATTTGGCTGGGTACGTGTATTACAGGGGTACACGGGAAGTTCTACACGCGATTCGGCTGGGTACGTGTATTACAGGGGTGCGCGGGAATTCTCACACGCGATTTGGCTTGGTACGTGTATTACAGGGGTGCGCGGGAATTATCACATGCGATTTGGCTTGGTACGTGTATTACAGGGGTGCGTGGGAAGTTCTACACGTGATTGGCCAGGGTACGTGTATTACAGGGGTACGTGGGAATTATCACATGCGATTTGGCTGGGTACGTGTATTACAGGGGTACACGGGAAGTTCTACACGCGATTCGGCTGGGTACGTGTATTACAGGGGTGCGCGGGAATTCTCACATGCGATTTGGCCAGGTACGTGTATTACAGGTGTGTGCGGGAATTATCACACGCGATTAGGCTGGGTGGGTCCTCACAGGTGTTCCCTGTACACCCTCCACGGCCCCTGCAGGCAGCCCACAAAACAGGGGACTACCCTGCACACCTGCTCATGTCCCCCTGCACCCCCACCCCCCAGCAGTGCAGGGGCAGCCTCCACCAGGCCCCCACCCATGTCTCCCAACACCCCCACCCCCCAGCAGTGCAGGGGCAGCCTCCACCAGGCCCCCACTCATGTCACCCTGCACCCCCATACCCCAGCCACCAGGGGCAGCCTCCACCAGGCCCCCACTCATGTCTCCCACCACCCCCAACCCCCAGCCACCAGGGGCACCCTCCACCAGGCCCCCACACATGTCTCCCACCACCCCCACCCCCCAGCATCCAGGGGCACCCTCCACCAGGCCGCCACCCATGTCTCCCACCACCCCCACCCCCCAGCATCCAGGGGCACCCTCCACCAGGCTCCCACCCATGTCTCCCACCACCCCCACCCCCCAGCAGTGCAGGGGCACCCTCCACCAGGCCCCCACCCATGTCCCCTATCACCCCCACCCCCCAGCAGTGCAGGGGCACCCTCCATCAGGCCCCCGCCCATGTCCCCTATCACCCCCACCCCCCTGCCACCAGGGGCACCCTCCACCAGGCCCCCATCCATGTCTCCCACCACCCCCACCCCCCAGCAGTGCAGGGGCAGCCTCCACCAGGCCCCCACTCATGTCCCCTATCACCCCCACCCCCCTGCCACCAGGGGCAGCCTCCACCAGGCCCCCACCCATGTCTACCACCACCCCCGCCCCCCAGCCACCAGGGGCAACCTCCACCAGGCCCCCACCCATGTCCCCTATCACCCCCACCCCCCAGCAGTGCAGGGGCACCCTCCACCAGGCCCCCACTCATGTCCCCTATCACCCCCACCCCCCAGCATCCAGGGGCACCCTCCACCAGGCCCCCACCCATGTCTCTCACCACCCCCACCCCCCAGCCACCAGGGGCAACCTCCACCAGGCCCCCATCCATGTCTCCCACCACCCCCACCCCCCAGCAGTGCAGGGGCAGCCTCCACCAGGCCCCCACTCATGTCCCCTATCACCCCCACCCCCCTGCCACCAGGGGCAGCCTCCACCAGGCCCCCACCCATGTCTACCACCACCCCCGCCCCCCAGCCACCAGGGGCAGCCTCCACCAGGCCCCCACTCATGTCCCCTATCACCCCCACCCCCCAGCCACCAGGGGCACCCTCCACCAGGCCCCCACTCATGTCCCCCATCACCCCCACCCCCCAGCCACCAGGGGCAACCTCCACCAGGCCCCCATCCATGTCTCCCACCACCCCCACCCCCCAGCAGTGCAGGGGCACCCTCCACCAGGCCCCCACTCATGTCCCCCATCACCCCCACCCCCCTGCCACCAGGGGCACCCTCCACCAGGCCCCCACCCATGTCTCCCACCACCCCCACCCCCCAGCAGTGCAGGGGCACCCTCCACCAGGCCCCCACTCATGTCCCCCATCACCCCCACCCCCCTGCCACCAGGGGCACCCTCCACCAGGCCCCCATCCATGTCTCCCACCACCCCCACCCCCCAGCAGTGCAGGGGCACCCTCCACCAGGCCCCCACTCATGTCCCCCATCACCCCCACCCCCCTGCCACCAGGGGCACCCTCCACCAGGCCCCCACCCATGTCTCCCACCACCCCCACCCCCCAGCAGTGCAGGGGCACCCTCCACCAGGCCCCCACTCATGTCTCCCAGCGTGCTACGTGTATTTCAGGGGTGCGCGGGAAGTCCCACTCGCGAATAGCCTGGGCGCGTGTATTTCAGGGGTGCGCGGGAAGTTCCACACGTGAATAGCCTGGTCGCATGCATTTCAGGGGTGCGCGGGAAGTTTTACACGCGACTTCAGCAGGGTACGTGTATTTCAGGTATGCGCGGGAATTCTCACACGCGAATAGCCTGGTCGCATGCATTTCAGGGGTGCGCGGGAAGTTTTACACGCGACTTCAGCAGGGTACGTGTATTTCAGGTATGCGCGGGAATTCTCACACGCGATTTGGCTTGGTACGTGTATTACAGGGGTGCATGGGAAGTTACACACGCGATTAGGCTGGGTGGGTCCTCACAGGTGTTCCCTGTACACCCTCCACGGCCCCTGCAGGCAGCCCACAAAACAGGGGACTACCCTGCACACCTGCTCATGTCCCCCTGCACCCCCACCCCCCAGCCACCAGGGGCAGCCTCCACCAGGCCCCCACCCCCGCCCCCCAGCCACCAGGGGCAGCCTGCACCAGGCCCCCACTCATGTCCCCTATCACCCCCACCCCCCAGCCACCAGGGGCAGCCTCCACCAGGCCCCCACTCATGTCACCCTGCACCCCCATACCCCAGCCACCAGGGGCAGCCTCCACCAGGCCCCCACTCATGTCTCCCACCACCCCCACACCCCAGCCACCAGGGGCAGCCTCCACCAGGCCCCCACTCATGTCACCCTGCACCCCCATACCCCAGCCACCAGGGGCAGCCTCCACCAGGCCCCCACTCATGTCTCCCACCACCCCCACACCCCAGCCACCAGGGGCAGCCTCCACCAGGCCCCCACTCATGTCCCCTATCACCCCCACCCCCCAGCCACCAGGGGCAGCCTCCACCAGGCCCCCACTCATGTCACCCTGCACCCCCATACCCCAGTCACCAGGGGCAGCCTCCACCAGGCCCCCACTCATGTCTCCCACCACCCCCACACCCCAGCCACCAGGGGCACCCTCCACCAGGCCCCCACTCATGTCTCCCACCACCCCCACCCCCCAGCAGTGCAGGGGCAGCAGGCAGTCGGGCAGCAGCAGGTGGGAGCGTGCTCGGGCTCTGGGGGGCAGTAGTTCGGCCTTCCGGGCAGGAGCGTGGTATTCCGTGTGCGTACGCGTGGCCAGCTTGGTACGGAGTGATTTTGCACGTGAAAATCCTGCACGTCAGCGTGAAAACTGAGGAAAGGCCCTCAGCGCGTAAGCGCGTCTGTGACGTGACCCGCACAGGTGTTTCCCACACAGCACGTGATGACAGAGCACACGTGGAAAGACTGCACGTCAGAGTGTAATCGCGTGTGATTGGTGGAAATGGCCCTACACGCAGAAGTGACAAAGCGTGTAATTGGTGGAAATGGCCCTAGCGCGTACACGCCGCGTAAGTGACGCTGGACGTGTGGGCCTGTATAAAAGGTACGTGTAGAACACGTTTCCCTTGTACGTGCTTTTCGTGGAGAGCGAGTGGGTGAATTCTGTACTTCTTGTCGTTTCACACGCGATTTACTTCACGGCGTTTCTACTTCGTATTCCCTGTTACCTCTGACAGCTTTTTCTCTTTTTTCTCCTTTACTGGTTTACCTGGGCCTGTTCCCTCAAACAGTGTTCCCTTCTACTGTTGTCCTGTCTCCTCAGACAGCGGACAAATCTTCTTTTGGCGGGGGTGTTGCCAACCAAACGTGCTCCTTTTACACGCTCGTTTACCTGGCAGACGGTGAGTCACGCACGTATCTAACATCTGTGCTAGCCCCGTGTGTAGCCTACCCCTTCAGAGGTCATTCTAGGCTGCGTGTGACACGCATACGTTCATTCTTGTGTTTCTGGGTGCCACAGCGTAGTGCAGGTTTTTCTTTCTGCACACGTGGTCTAGGAGGGGTTGCGTGCACGTCATCTCCCTTTTTTGGGCCTCCTGTGCGTTGCGTGACCCGTCATCTTTCCCCAGGGGTTACATTCAGCCTTGCTAGAGCACTAGGGTACAATTACCATCTGGTACCCAACCCCTTTGACCCCCAATTGCCCAGGACAATAGTCTACATCCACTCCCATACGCACATTAACATCAGTGCCATGGCTGGGAGGCGAGGATTCCGTAAGGGTGGCAAAGGTGGAAGAGCCACAAGTGGTGGCCGTGGTGGATCCGGTAGGGGACGTGGTCGTAACTTGCAGGGTGAGCCTGTCCCCCCATGTGTGGAGGACCAGTCACGGGCACCCATAATCCCCCCCCCCTCCGATTGAGGCTGATGTGGCTGACACCATCCATGCTCAGCCCTTGTTGGACCAGCCCATTGTGGCACCAGACCTGGCTGACTCCATGGCTGACTTCCAGGTCAGCAGGGCTACGACACGGCGCTGGTGCACATTGATGCCATCATGCCACGTGGATCTGGGGCAGCAAGGTCATCTGCTGCACCAAGTAGGCAGGGCGGAGAGGCTGCAGGGGCAGCTGCGGCTCCATCCACCCCAGCCCCCACACACCCATCCAGGACAGTGTCGGTCCTAGTCCATGCTGCTGACATTCCCCCTGACACCATCACACTAGAGCTAATGCCTGCACCAACTCCCATGCTGAGTGTGCAATCCCACACTCCTGATACAGAGTCCACCAGGGCTCCTGCCCCTAGTGTCCAGAGCGGCGCAGGACACTCAGGATCACCACCACCTTCCAAGCAGAAGAGGAAGAGTGCTCGTCCGGCACAGGCTGATGCCCCAGACACGGCTACACAGTCCGGCCCGTCCAGGAAGCCCAGCTTCACGGATGACGAACTGAATGCACTTGTCGAGTATGTGTCCGGACATGACAACGAGATGGTCATTGTTGCAGGATCCAAGACCACACCTGCACAACGCCAGGCACACTGGCAGACCGTTGCGGACATCGTAAGTGCCCTTGGAATTGTGAGGCACACAGCCAATGATTGCTATAAGCGCTGGAATGACCTAAAGCGCAGGGCAAAGAGTAAGCTGGCCTCAAGTCATGCCGCAACTCTAGTGACTGGAGGTGGGTCTCCAGTAGTAGACATGGAACTCACTCCACATGAGTCAGTCGCTGGGACCTACGTCACGGAGGAACAGATCCAAGGCGTGGGAGATCTGGCTGATTACGAGGCATTGTCCGGTGAGTGCACATGCATGTGTGTGTCATCCATGTGCATGGTGTGTGTGTGAGGGCTTCTGTTCGGGTGCCAGGTGAGAGTGTGTGCGCCTGAGTCGTATGGGTCAGCCATGTGCTTCATGCAATCCTTCCTGCGCAGCTGCAATCCTTCCTGCGCAGCTGCATTTGGCCATAGCAGTATCCCTTCTGCCAACAGTAGACATCTAGCCCAACTGCACGCCAGTTGCCCTTGAAGTGTCACCTTGCCACAACATATTTGCTTCTTCTTCACTGTTCATTCAGTCAGTTTGTTTGCATTCCACCACTTTCACTAGGCATGTCGCTGTCCACTAGTCACATGTCTGACATGGGTATGGTAAAGTGGAGTGACTTTGTTACCTGGATATCATTTGTACACACATGTCCCTGTGCAATTGGACCATTTCAGACTGGCAGCTCCAGGTGAAAAATCTGACCTGTTAGAAATAGAAAAGCTATTACATGCGGGAACTGGACTGAATGAATAGGTGCTGCCCTCCTCTCCATCTTCACTCAATAGCAATGGTACATGCCATCTGTGTGATGGCATGTGTGTTTCACCTGCCAATCACAGGCCAATGTGTGATGCCACTGCCAGGCAGCATGCAGAAAATGTGTTCATCTTCCATCTTGGTGTCATCAGTGTGTGCCATTTGCCTGGACTTCATACGCAGTGAGGGTGCATGCATGGGAGGGTTTTAGTCATGTGGGACATGTGTCAATCAAGTACTGGTTCTCTTGCTTCTCAGCCCTCAATGTGTGCCATGGTGCTAATGCCTGTTTCCATTTCTTTGTTTTCATGTCTTTGCAGGGGAAGACGCACCTGATACTGCTGGGGTTGTGGAGATGGTGCAGACCCAGGAGGGGTCCGAGGGCCGACCAACCACCAGTGAGGGACGTGGTGTGGTGGTGGGGGAGAACCCACAAGTGCTGCAGGTCGTGCTCTCAAGGGGTGTCTCTGGCTGCACCTCCCCCGAGCTGTACTCAGGTGTTGATTCGGATGAGACCTACTTGCCGTCGCAGGTGAGTGTTCCAGGGAGGGAATCTGTTCTGTCTCACCCACCTGCACCAGGGTCAGAACCCTCCATGGGGATGTCAGTGTTGGCAGCTACGCCTTCGGTGGTTAAGGATGCAGGGTCACACTCCGCGACATCTGATCCTGTTCCTGGGCCAGCAGATCAGGGGGGGAATGCAGTCCTGCAGCCTCAGGCAGTGCCGGCACACAAGGCGCAGTTCGCCTTGCCCCAGACAGGTGTGGTGCCCGCCGACGTGGTGGCCGTACGCCACCCGGCAATACCGCATGGGAGCAATCCATTTACGGTATGGCAACCCAACAGGCTGCATCATCCGAGATGATGGCTCAGGCCATGGATAGGGTGGCCACTTCCATTGTCCCCCCAGAAAGGCTGATGGAGCGACTAGAGCAGGCAACCGACTCCATCTGCCAGTCACACAGGGAGGACATGTTGGGGTCCAACAGGGACAGGCGGGCGGCACTGGCGATTCTGCAGGAGGCCATCTCCATTGAGTCCCAGGGCCACAGGGAAGCCCTGAGGCAGGAGCTCCTTCACCTCAGGACGACTCTTGTTGAGCTTGAGGCTTCAACACACCAAAGGACAGAACAGCAGCTGGAGCGTCTCACCCGTACGCTCTCAGCTGAGATGCAGGCAACGAGGGCGGAGGTCCGGGCATCCCGTGAGTTGTTGCATGGGGACCTCCGCACACTCATCCTCCAGAACCAGACCTACCACACCCGCATGCTTGCAGCCATGGAGGAGCAGACTAGGGCCTTGCGTGGGCTGCCTCCCATAGTGCAACCACCTCTGGATGCAGCTGCACAGGGTGATAATAGCGACAGCAGTGATACTCCCACAATAGGGTAGCCGTGTGGGCCATGAGCCCATGGAGGTGTTTTATCTTCCCAGGATCCACGCAGGTGGGTTCTGGTGTGCATCCTGTCCTCGGACCTCCTGGGTGGCCTCCCCAACCCCCCCGGGCCCATCAATGGCCATTTTTGATTGTTTCTTATTTTTATTTTTATTTTGATTTCTTTTATTCCCAATTTTTTTGGGACGATCTGTTGGCTTCCGTGGTTCCTGTGGGCATACGCTGCATTGTGGCTGGGCACATGCAGGCTTGTAATGTATTTGGTTCAGATGCTTGGGTTTGAGTCACACACACCCCTCCTGCTTCCCGTTTCCATGGGCTTGTAAAGGGTGTGCCCAAGTGACAGTGAATTACACAGTGACGTTGGACTCCCATGAGCTGTGTGGGCAGTCTGTAGTCAATACTGTGTATACATTCCTAGTGCATATTGCTGTTGTGTTGTACACTGCATGTTGCATTGATGTGTAACTCTTCTTCTGTGTCTACCTCCCAATTTGCAGGTCCCTTCCTCATGTCCACACAAGGACCTCTAGTCTGGAGATGGGGTCCATGTTGGCAGCAGTGCACCTACAACTCTACATGGCGGCAACACTGCACAGTTGGTAGTGGTGGGAGTGCAGGCATTTCCAGGTGGTGAGACTACTAATATGTAACATTTGTGATGTCATGTTAATGGTACTACGTGCTCAAGTATGTTGTTGGTCCGGCATTGCTGTGAGCATTTCAGGTGTTGCAGGTTTCTAATAGTGCCACTGTACATAGTGAGACTGATGTCATGTTGTGGGGATTACTTTGTTTACCTGCAATTAGCATGACATGGCACGGTGTGTCGTGTGGCGGTGCTGGGGTTGGGTTGGCTGACATGGCACTGTCCTCTTGTTGCATTTTGCAAGTGGGTATTCATTTTAGCTGCTTCAATGTGTAACTTCACAAAACTGCATTGGTGGTGTCTGTGTGGGTAGGGATGCACACATTGTGACACTTCCAGGTGAACAATCTCAGGCTGATATGGTTTTGACGGTTCATTCTCCAGACATTCAGGATCAGTGTCAGGTTGAGTCATCATTGATTGTCAGATGGAATGTGCCAGGGCAGTGTGCACTCCACAGGGGTGTGATTTCTATGTGAAGTAATTAGCCACTAGCTGTGTACGGGCTGCCTCCCCCCGTGCCCTTTCCCCTCCCATGCGCAGCGGCTGTGCATGTGGTTGGGGATGTGGGGCCACCACCATGTCCACGGCCAGGCCCCGGCGTGTTGCAACGTTGTGCAGGACACATGCTGCCACTATGATCCTGCACACTACTGGGGGAGCGTATAACAGCTGCCCGCCAGAACGGTCAAGGGAGCGAAAGCGTGACTTTAGCACTCCGAATGTGCGCTCCACTATGCCCCTGGTTGTAATGTGGGCTGTGTTATATCTTACCTGGGGTGGCGTGGTGGGGTTCCGAATTGGCGTCATCATGTGGGGGCTGAGAGGGTAGGCACTGTCCCCTGTGGAGGTGGTGATTGGTATCATTGGTGGGGTTGTGACCTTGCTCAGTATCCAACATGCATGCATGTGCAGTGGCATACATACTCACCAAGCAGCCATGTATCGCCATGCCGCCCAGCTTCTAGGTCCCGGCTTAGGGTGGACATTCGGTAAATGAAGCTGTCGTGGGTGGAGCCGGGATAGTTGGCATATACTGAGGTGATGATTCCCTTGGCATTACATGCTACCTGCACGTTGATGGAATGCCAGTGCTTGCGGTTCCTATAGATGTGCTCAGATGCCCTGGGGGGACGTAGAGCCACATGGGTGCAGTCGATGGCACCTAGCACTTTGGGTAATCGTGCCACAGCGTAAAAATCCAGGGCGGCAGCATGCCTTTCTGCAGGTGTTCTGGGCAGGTATATGTGCCTGCGGACTGATGGCCGTGCAGTGATGATGTTCAAGACCTGGTGTAGGCAGCGTGACTGGGTGGCCTGTGACACCCCACCCACTATGGCACTTGTTCGCTGAAATGATCCAGTGGCTAAGAAGTGCAGTACATTGAGGACCTTCTCCAGGGGGCTGAGTGCTTGGGAGCACAGGGTGGGTGATGTGAGGTCACCCTCCCACTCACTCACCAGGTCCAGTATAATGTGTGGTGGAAACCTGTACCTCCCATACACCTGGTCATCTGGCATCCCGAAAAGGCTGGTTCTGGGTGTGAATATTCTGGCCCTGACTATCCTCCTCCTCCTCCTTTGGTAGCCCACTGCCACTGCTGCTAGGAACGGTATGTTCATCCTGGCGTCTGAGCTTGTTATTGTTAAAGTGCGCAAATTTATGCTTTGCGCGTGTTCTAGGCGAGCGTGTGACCCGCGCACCCCTGGAATCCAGTTCCCAGTCCAATAGCGTGTGGAAATTCACACGCACCACGGGATACAGCGTGTGACCCGCGCACCCCTGGAATCCAGTTCCCAGTCCAATAGCGTGTGGAAATTCACACGCACCACGGGATACAGCGTGTGACCCGCGCACCCCTGGAATCCAGTTCCCAGTCCAATAGCGTGTGGAAATTCACACGCACCACGGGATACAGGTTCGCTGACGTACTTGCGTGTGTAAGTGCCTGCGCACCCATTAAATACACGTACATAGGCCAATCGCGTGTACGCGCACTTTTGTCCAATTACATGCGATGACACTCTGACGTGCAGTATCTCCACGTGTGCCCCGTCATCACGTGCTGAGTGGGGAACACCCGTGCGGGTCACGTCACAGACGCGCTTACGCGCTGAGGGACTCTGGTCCAATAGAATCGCGTATGCGTGCTGACGCGCTTACGCGCTAAGGGCCTTTCTTCGGATTTCACGCTGACGTGCAGGATTTTCACGTGCCAAATCACTCCGTATCAAGCTGGCCACGCGAAAACACACGGAAAGACCACGCTCCTGCCCAGAAGGCCGAGTTACTGCCCCCCGTGCCCCGAGCAGCCTCCCACGTGCCATCTGCTGCTGCCTGCCTGCCTGCCTGCTGCCACCGTGCCCTGCCATTTGGTGCCTGCACATCAGCCATCTGCAGGGGTCCAGTTGCTGTGTCCACCCCTGCTGGAACTGAAGACTCCCGACTGGGATTACATCGCTCCACAGCCCAGCCCCAGGACCCAGTTGCCCACCCACACCTGCCTCTGGGGTTGCCATGTCGGGCACTTCCACATCTGGCACCAGTGGCAACCCCAGGCCAGAGGGGCAGAGGGGCACCAGCTTCACTGTCACCGAAGTTGGTGTCCTGGTGGAGCATGTCCTGGGGCAGTATGATGCCCTCTTTGGATCGTCCCGCGCCAGCAAGGAAGGACGGCAGAGGATCTGGGCCGACTGTGTGGTTGCCATCAACGCGGAGGGGGTGGCAACCCGCGACGTCCTGAAGATCAAGAAGCGCTGGGAGGACTTGAGGTCCAGGACCCTTGTGAAGGCCCGGCGCCTCGTGGAGGGGGGCCGGGGCTGCATGAGTTCCATCCAGATGAGGGTCCTGGGACGCGTACGCCCAGCGCTCCACGCCCAGATCCTTGAGAGGGAGGCCCGTCTGGAGTTGAGCGGTAAGTGTCCATGCATTACTGTGGGAGACAGGGCATGTTGCGGTGTGCTGGTTCTATGATACTTGCCTGTATGTGTGCCATAGGCCATGTATGCATGTATGTGTGCAGGGACATCATGGTAATGCATGTGCGACCAGTGATGTGTGACCCACATGGTTGTTGCATGTGTTGAAATGCCGCATGGGGAGCCCTATGCAGATTTTGAACATGAGAGCATGCCAGTCTCTGTACCTGGACATGGGTGGGGGTGAGGGATGGGTGCTGATGCCAGGTACATATATGGTAGCCATGTCTGTGTGCCTGACCTGCGTGTCTGTGACTTGTGCATGCCATGGATGCATGACACATGTGTGTGACAATGCACAGATTCAGTAAAGCAGCCAAATTACCCTTGTATCCGCTGTGTTTGGTGTGTTTGGGGCCAGATGGATGTGACTGAGGTGAAGTGTGTGCATGTGATAGGCATGAGCCATGATGCATGTGAGTTACATATCATTGAATGCTCCAAGAGTCCATTGGACATGCATGGAAATGTCCATGGCATGCACCATGCCTGTTACTGTGTGTGTTTTGCCTGGACTGACCCATGTGTTGTGGAGGGACATGATGGAAGTGTACTTTGACAGTGGTGCTCATCTGCTATTGCTTCCTGTCTAGGGGACCATTGTACAGTGCCCTGATGCTTGTGTTCTTTGTCTCCCTCTACGCAGCGGCTAGTGAAGAGGAGGGCGGAGACGGCGCTGTGGAGCAAGGCGGCGGGGATGCCCCCACGGCTGCAGCGGAAGGGGTGGGTGAGCCCCCACAGGGGCCTGCTACGGTGGGAGACGGTGAGGAGCCATCCAGGTTGGTGGTTTGCACAGAGGAGGAGGAGGCCGCCACTGGGGAACACATGGGGCCTGGTGGGGGCATCCCTGCTGGTGCAAGTGGTGCAGTCCAGGGCCAGGGGCAGGAGGCAGCACAGGTCACCGTGGAGGGGCCTGTGCATGTCGCTGTCCCTGACCCTGTGAGTGCACCACCATGCACCAGCAGGGATGCCCCGTCCCAGGCCTGTCCGCAGGTAGAGGGGATGTCCATGTCACCTGACTCCCCTCCACCTGCGGACGTGGGAACCCCTGGCCGTGCGGAGAAGGTCCTGATTGGGGTCGCGATGCGCACGGCTGTGATTCGTGATGCCGTGCGTGCTTCCCGGGAGGAGCACGCACGGCATCACGAAGTACACCGTGCCGACGTGGCCCAATTGGGATCGGCCATGTTCGGGGGTTTCCTGCATGTGTTGGCCAATGTGGCGGCCCTCTCCTCCTCTGTGCAGGCTATCCACCAGTCGTTCTCCTTGCCGTCTTCCAGCCCAGATGCCACCAGGGCCCCCTGTGGACCTGCCCCGACCAATGCAGCCAGCTCGGTGGGGATCCCATCCCTGCCACAGTCGGGAGTCAGTGATCCAGCAGGGGTGGACACCAGAGCAACTGGACCCCAGCAGATGGAGGATGTGACGGCATCATCGGGCAGGGCACGTGCACGACGGCGTCGGTGGTTTCCATCAGCCTGGATGCCGTCGTGCTGGCACAGGCAGTTGCATCGGAGGCAGCAGCAGGCTCAACGTGGGAGGCATCATGGCTCGGGGCCATCAACATCAGGGGTGCAGGCATCGGCCGGAGGGCAGGAGAACCCTGGAATGGGAGTGGCTTCCGTGTGGGAGCGGTTGTGCCAGCGGATAGGTGCGGAGCGGCAGCGGGCAGAGGAGGAACGGCTCACGATGGACTCCATGCGGAGGGCGCTGAGGCGGGCTGAGTGCCTCGAGGGTCTTCGCAGGGAGTTTGAGCTTGACACTGCGTTAACCCTGCGGGACCTCAGGGCCAGGGAACATTCCCGCCTCCAAGCCATTGACCAGGAGTTCGATGATGCCCTGGCCCATGACAACAACCAGTGAGCCGTCCGAATAGCCCGCTGCCTTTGTATATAGTTGTATAGTTAGGTTTCCTTTGTTTTTTTGATTTTCTTTGGTAGCGATTGGACAATGCACCACTTTTTTGTATATAGTTCAGTTTTTAGTTAGTAGTCATAGTTAGGTTTAATTTGGTTAGGCTCATGGACCCAGGATGATCTTCTTCATGGTTCTTCGTTGGCTTATTTTTATTTTTCAGATTATTTTCTTGGACATTCATCTTGTTTTGTTTGATTTGCTTTGTGTTTTTTCTTATTTCATTTCCATTCTACTTGCTGTTCAATACATTATTTTTTTTATTCTTCAATGTGTCGTATCATCTCATTGCTTTCAGGCATGTCATGTTGGGTGTTTTGTCATTCACTTGCAGCCATTGTGTGTGACAGACGTGTTCAATTGCATTATTTAAATTGGGGGTGTAACATGTAATTGCCTTTGATATGTGGGTGGGTGTGATAGTTGGTTGGGCCTTTTGGCAGGGGAGGATGGGCATTACGGACATGATTGGGGAATGTTGGGACCCAGGTGCAGGGGGGCATGGATTGGACATGGGTGGGGGCCTGCTGGCAGGTGCCCCACAGTGCTGGGGGGTGGGGGTGGTGGGAGACATGAGTGGGGGCCTGGTGGAGGGTGCCCCTGGTGGCTGGGGGGTGGGGGTGGTGGGAGACATGAGTTGGACATGGGTGGGGGCCTGCTGGCAGGTGCCCCACAGTGCTGGGGGGTGGGGGTGGTGGGAGACATGGGTGGGGGCCTGGTGGAGGCTGCCCCTGGTGGCTGGGGGGTGGGGGTGGTGGGAGACATGGGTGGGGGCCTGGTGGAGGCTGCCCCTGGTGACTGGGGGGGTGGGGGTGCTGGGAGACATGAGTGGGGGCCTGGTGGAGGGTGACCCTGCACTGCTGGGGTGTGGGGGTGGTGGGAGACATGAGTGGGGGCCTGGTGGAGGGTGACCCTGGTGGCTGGGGGGTGGGGGTGGTGGGAGACATGAGTGGGGGCCTGGTGGATGGTGCCCCTGCACTGCTGGGGTTTGGGGGTGGTGGGAGACATGAGTGGGGGCCTGGTGGAGGGTGACCCTGGTGGCTGGGGGGTGGGGGTGGTGGGAGACATGAGTGGGGGCCTGGTGGAGGGTGACCCTGGTGGCTGGGGGGTGGGGGTGGTGGGAGACATGAGTGGGGGCCTGGTGGAGGGTGACCCTGGTGGCTGGGGGGTGGGGGTGGTGGGAGACATGAGTGGGGGCCTGGTGGAGGGTGCCCCTGGTGGCTGGGGGGTGGGGGTGGTGGGAGACATGAGTGGGGGCCTGGTGGAGGGTGACCCTGCACTGCTGGGGTTTGGGGGTGGTGGGAGACATGAGTGGGGGCCTGGTGGAGGGTGACCCTGGTGGCTGGGGGGTGGGGGTGGTGGGAGACATGAGTGGGGGCCTGGTGGAGGGTGACCCTGGTGGCTGGGGGGTGGGGGTGGTGGGAGACATGAGTGGGGGCCTGGTGGAGGGTGACCCTGGTGGCTGGGGGGTGGGGGTGGGTTGAGACATGAGTGGGGGCCTGGTGGAGGGTGCCCCTGGTGGCTGGGGGGTGGGGGTGGTGGGAGACATGAGTGGGGGCCTGGTGGAGGGTGACCCTGCACTGCTGGGGTTTGGGGGTGGTGGGAGACATGAGTGGGGGCCTGGTGGAGGGTGACCCTGGTGGCTGGGGGGTGGGGGTGGTGGGAGACATGAGTGGGGGCCTGGTGGAGGGTGACCCTGGTGGCTGGGGGGTGGGGGTGGTGGGAGACATGAGTGGGGGCCTGGTGGAGGGTGACCCTGCACTGCTGGGGTTTGGGGGTGGTGGGAGACATGAGTGGGGGCCTGGTGGAGGGTGACCCTGGTGGCTGGGGGGTGGGGGTGGTGGGAGACATGAGTGGGGGCCTGGTGGAGGGTGACCCTGCACTGCTGGGGTTTGGGGGTGGTGGGAGACATGAGTGGGGGCCTGGTGGAGGGTGACCCTGGTGGCTTGGGGGTGGGGGTGGTGGGGGACATGAGTTGGACATGGGTGGGGGCCTGCTGGCAGGTGCCCCACAGTGCTGGGGGGTGGGGGTGGTGGGGGACATGAGTTGGACATGGGTGGGGGCCTGCTGGCAGGTGCCCCACAGTGCTGGGGGGTGGGGGTGCAAGGGGACATGAGTTGGTGTTCATTAGTTCAAGGAGACATGTGCCTTTGCTGGGGGGCATGCCCATGGTGGGTGGGCTGCCTGCGGGACATGACCAGGGATACAGGGTAGTCCCCTGTGGTGTGGGCTGCCTGCAGGGGCCGTGGAGGGTGTACAGGGTACACCTGGGAGGACCCACACTGTCAAATCACATGTGGAACTTCCCGCGCACCCCTGTAATACACGCGCCCCCAGGTTATTCGCGTGTGGTACTTCCCGCGCACCCCTGAAATACACGCGCCCAGGCTATTCGCGTGTGGAACTTCCCGCGCACCCCTGAAATACACGCGCCCAGGCTATTCGCGTGTGGAACTTCCCGCGCACCCCTGGAATACACGCGCCCAGGCTATTCGCGTGTGGAACTTCCCGCGCACCCCTGTAATACACGCGCCCAGGCTATTCGCGTGTGGAACTTCCCGCGCACCCCTGGAATACACGCGCCCCCAGGCTATTCGCGTGTGGAACTTCACGCGCACCCCTGAAATACACGCGCCCAGGCTATTCGCGTGTGGAACTTCCCTCGCACCCCTGAAATACACGCGCCCAGGCTATTCGCGTGTGGAACTTCCCGCGCACCCCTGGAATACACGCGCCCCCAGGCTATTCGCGTGTGGAACTTCACGCGCACCCCTGGAATACACGTAGCCCGCTCCCCCAGGCCCGATCGCGTGAGGAACTTCACGCGAACCCCTGTAATACACGTAGCCCGCTCCCCCAGGCCCGATCGCGTGTGAAACTTCACGCGAACCCCTGAAATACACGTAGCCCGCTCCCCCAGGCCCGATCGCGTGAGGAACTTCACACGAACCCCTGTAATACACGTAGCCCGCTACCCCAGGCCCGATCGCGTGAGGAACTTCACGCGAACCCCTGTAATACACGTAGCCCGCTCCCCCAGGCCCGATCGCGTGTGAAACTTCACGCGAACCCCTGAAATACACGTAGCACGCTCCCCCAGGCCCGATCGCGTGAGGAACTTCACGCGAACCCCTGTAATACACGTAGCCCGCTCCCCCAGGCCCGATCGCGTGTGAAACTTCACGCGAACCCCTGAAATACACGTAGCCCGCTCCCCCAGGCCCGATCGCGTGAGGAACTTCACGCGAACCCCTGTAATACATGTAGCCCGCTACCCCAGGCCCGATCGCGTGAGGAACTTCACGCGAACCCCTGTAATACACGTAGCCCGCTCCCCCAGGCCCGATCGCGTGTGAAACTTCACGCGAACCCCTGAAATACACGTAGCACGCTCCCCCAGGCCCGATCGCGTGAGGAACTTCACGCGAACCCCTGTGATGCACGTACCCTGCTGAAATCGCGTGTTAGACTTCCCGCGCACCCCGGTATACACGCACACGTATTTTTTGTCAGCGGGTGTCCGTGTTTGTGGGTACCCCTTTGCACGTCATTTTTCCTGGAGGGCCACAGTATGGGACATTCATCATGGCAGTATATAGGTGCTATTTGTTGGCGCACCTTTTGGCGCACATTTCTTACAGCCGCAGAGACGCTACCGCCTGCTTTCTTGTGGCGGTCGTGTTTGTGCCTGTGCGCTGGTTTGAGCGTGCGCTTTTTTGCCCTATTCTATTCCATGAATATGAGTTTTAGGCGAGCGTGTGGGCGTTCCGCGCACTTGTGCCCTGTACTTCCCCCGTGACGCCCACGTTTTGGCAAGTTGTTCCCCATTCCGAGTGTTACGCCCATGTTCCGCCTACTTTTGTTGCGTGCGCCGCGCTATGTGCGAATTTCGCTGTGGCCTGTGCGATTTTCGCTGTGACCTGGCGCACGCTGTTAGATGGCCTGTGCGCCAACGTGCGCCGCGCACTTTTTTATCGCACATCCGCTGGTTTTCTCGCACACGGCCTCCCATGAATTGACGTGCGCTGCTTTTCGTGCGATTTTCGCAATTGCACTGCGATTTTCGCTATTCCACTGCGATTCGCACATTTTTGCCCACTTGCGCCGCGCTAATTATTCCATGAATCGGCCTGATAGTGTTTTTGGAATAAGACGACAATTGGACTACTGTGCTGGAATGGTGAAATTCACTATAAACTCACAGGAAGATCCACAAGAATTTCTAATGTACTTACTATTAGTACTGGAAAACAAAAACATACCTATAAATGAAATCTTCCAGATTTCATACATGTGGAAACATACATGCAGTCTGTGCAACAATGTGACACAAGAAGAAATTCCCAATGAACGCTTCATATATGTATCAATACCAAATTGTGAATCCATTCCATTTCAGCAACTTGTACAAAATGCAAACCATGGTAGATTATGCTCTACCTGCAATTCAGATAATCGCTCCACATTAGTAATACAAACACAAAGTAAATACATAATACTAATGCTTCTACGTTACAATGCAGATGGTACCAAAAACAACTGCAAGCTGACTGGATTCACACATGGTCAAATATCACTTGGTAAGAAAACCTTCACAACAATAGGTATAATCTACCACGCAGGAGCCACAACCAATTCAGGGCACTACACGGCATATATAAAAAAGAAATGTGGATGGTTTGAATGTAATGATAGTACCATTACTCTAAAGCAGAGATTATCATCAAATCTTACAAATGCTTATTTGATGTTCTTAAAACCAAAATTTGATAAATAAACTGTATTTAAACCTTTAAGTAAATTTGTGTTAAAAAAATATAAACTGTTAGAATACTCCAAAAGCTATCTAACTGCTCAAAGATTCTACAACAACTAATCAGATAAATGAATACCACTAAATTAGACCAAAAATACACAGTTAGAATACGCCAATTGGTATCTAACTGTCCCAAAATTATAAATTTGTGCTAAAATAATATAAACTGTTAGAATACTCCAAAAGCTATCTAACAGCTCAAAGATTCTACAACAACTAATCAGATAAATGAATACCACTAAATTAGGCCAAAAAATACACAGTTAGAATACGCCAATTGGTATCTAACTGTCCCAAAATTTAACAATATCCAAATAGATAAATCAAAACCACTAAAATATATTAAAAAAATAGACAGTTAGAATACACAAATTGGTATCTAACTGCTCCAAAATTTTAGAATATCAGAACAAATGAAGAATCTGTTACTGCTCCAAAAAAAATACAACAAAGCAAAGTATAAAGCATTAGCCAGAAACAAAAATTGAACATTGAAAACAAACAAATAAACTGTAGCATAACAGAAAAAGGTTTTTTTTTTTAATCCAACATGTATTTTTTTTTCTCCCACAGACCCAATGATTTTAGCAACAAATACAGAAACTGAGCAAATTGCACAGTACTCTGATTTGTACTCTACTAAATATGAGGGTCGAAAAAAAATAAAAGTATATTGCTTATACAATGTAATAAGTCATTACAAAATACTAATACTAACATGCTATTTTCTTTTATCACAGAAATGAAGAAGAAAAACATGGACTCCTATTACTAGACCAAACAGTAAGTATACAATAATAAGGACAACCATAGCAGCATATCACATCCATAGTATCTAATACCTTTGTTCCTTATACATTTGTTTTTCACCCAAAGTTATAAGCAAATATGAATGTGATATGCTGCGGTGGTTGTTGCCAGGGCATAGAGTCTTGGGTGCATGGCCAAATGGCCATGCACCCAAGACTCTATGCCCTGGCAACAACCACCGCAGCATATCACATCCATAGAGTCAAACATTTCAACTATGATCTATGGGAAACTTTTAATGTCCGCAAACAATGTGAGTGTCCTTAGAACACTTTGAACTTGCCAGCGAACAATACGGACACCGTTTTCAGGACACCCCCTACGAACATTTCAGAACAACGCGATAGTTCTTAGAACACTTTCAACTTAACAATGAACAATACGGACAGCGTCCTAAGGACACCCCCTACGAACATTCCAGGACACCGGGAGTGTTCTCAAAAACGTCTTTCTGAACACCTTCATTTTGTTTATTTGCGAACATTTCAGGACACCGCAGGTGTTCTTAGAACACATTCAACTTGACAGAGAACAATACGGACAGCGTCCTCAGGACACCCCCTACGAACATTCCAGGACACCGGGAGTGTTCTTAGAAGCTTCTTCAGAACACCACCATCTTGTTTATTTGCGAACATTTCAGGACACCGCGAGTGTTCTTAGGACACATTCAACTTGACAGAGAACAGTACGGACAGCGTCCTCAGGACACCCCCTACGAACACTCCCCGGACATCGCAAGTGTTCTTAGAAGCGTCTTCAGAACACCACCCTCTTGTTTATTTGCGAACATTTCAGGACACCGCGACTGTTCTTAGGACACATTCAACTTGACAGAGAACAATACGGACAGCGTCCTCAGGACACCCCCTACGAACACTCCCCGGACACCGCGAGTGTTCTTAGAAGCGTCTTCAGAACACCCCCATTTTGTTTATTTGCGAACATTTCAGGGCACCGCGAGGGTTCTTAGGACACATTCAACTTGATAGAGAACAATACGGACAGCGTCCTCAGGACACCCCCTACGAACACTCCCCGGACACCACGAGTGTTCTTAGAAGCGTCTTCAGAACACCCCCATTTTGTTTATTTGCGAACATTTCAGGACACCGTGCGTGTTCTTAGAACACATTCAACTTGACAGAGAACAATATGGACAGCATCCTCAGGACACCCCCTACGAACATTCCAGGACACCGGGAGTGTTCTTAGAAGCGTCTTCAGAACACCACCATCTTGTTTATTTGCAAACATTTCAGGACACCGCGAGTGTTCTTAGGACACATTCAACTTGACATAGAACAATACGGACAGCGTCCTCAGGAGACTCCCTACGAACACTCCCCGGACACCGCGAGTGTTCTTAGAAGCGTCTTCAGAACACCCCCATTTTGTTTATTTGTGAACATTTCAGGACACCGCGGGTGTTCTTAGAACACATTCAACTTGACAGAGAACAATACGGACAGCGTCCTCAGGACACCCCCTATGAACACTCCCTAGACACCGCGAGTGTTCTTAGAAGCGTCTTCAGAACACCCCCATTTTGTTTATTTGCGAACATTTCAGGACACCGCGGGTGTTCTTAGAACACCTTCAACTTGACAGAGAACAATACGGACAGCGTCCTCAGGACACCCCCTACGAACATTTCAGGACACCGGGAGCGTTCTCAAAAACGTCTTCAGAACACCCCCATTTTGTATATTTGCGAACATTTCAGGACACCGCGGGTGTTCTTAGAACACATTCAACTTGACAGAGAACAATACGGACAGCGTCCTCAGGACACCCCCTACGAACACTCCCCGGACACCGCGAGTGTTCTTAGGACAGTTTCACTTTGCTTGCGAACAAAACGGACACATATTGAGTCCTTAGAACACCTCCCAGTCAGTTTATTTAGAACATTTCAGAACACCCGTGATGTCCGCAAACAAATCGAACACAAAAAGAACGTCTAACACATAAAAAACACAACTTTCATTGTATCTCATACACTCCCACCCTCCCCAAACACTCCTACACACCAACACACTCTACAAAATACACATTTTGAAGAAAGTTTCACTGCGCTGTCCGCGGACGTCCGCGAAACCAAGATGGCGGGCGCTACCGAAAAATCTGACGCGCTTCACGCTCCACGCCGTCCAATCAGCGAACACGTTGCATGTCCGCGAACATCACGCAAGACGATTGGCCAATCAGGACACTGTCCGCGGTGCGAACAGGGAAGTGTGTCCGCGAACCCGAACACAGATATCACTAATTTTTTTGGACCTACTTTTTGGTCATTTTAAAAAAAACTACTGGATGGATTTTCACGAAATTTGCAAAAGCACGCTTTCGGGACCAAGCCGCTGCTCCTGGTCCAAATTTGGTGGAAATCCGTCCAGCGGTTTGGGCTGTAGGCGCGAGCAAAATGTTTTCCCATTCAGTCCTATGGAAACAGCAACTTAACCATAACTACATGGCCACTACCGTGGCCATGTAATATATATATGCATATATATATTATTTTTTGCAAAGTTTGTTGAGGATTCGTCCAGAGGGAGCGGAGTTATAAGCCACCCAAAAAGTGCTCTTCCTATGGAAACAGCAACTTAACCATAACTACATGGCCACTACCGTGGCCATGTAATATATATATGCATATATATATTATATGGCCACGGTAGTGGCCATGTAGTTATGGTTAAGTTGGTGTTTCCATAGGAAGAGCACTTTTTGGGTGGCTTATAACTCCGCTCCCTCTGGACGAATCCTCAACAAACTTTGCAAAAAAAGTATATGGCCCACTCTGAATTTGTTTGCAAAGTTTGGTGAGGATTCGTCCAGGGGGGGAAATGTTATAGGGGGGGTCCCAAAACTTTTGTTTTTTCCCATAGACATAATGGGAAAAAACTTTGCTCACGCCTATATCCCAAACCCCGCTGGACGGATTTACACCAAATTTCGGCAGGAGAGGCGGCTTGGTCCCGAAAGCGTGCTTTGCTTTACTTGGTGTAAATCCGTCCAGTAGTTTTTAAAAAAATTACAAAAATGTAAGTGAAAAAAATTAGTGATATCTGTGTTCGCTTTGCGGACACACTTCCCTCTTTGCTCCGCGGACAGGACAGTGATTGGGCAAGCAGCTTGCGTGATGTGCGCGGACATCTGACGTGCTCTCTCATTGGATGCGGTGAAAGCGTGCAGTGCGTCTGGCTTCAGAGACGCCCGCCATCTTTGTTCCTCACATGAGAGGCTTTGTCAGCAGGAGCGGGATCTGCCGCCTGCACAGTAAGGCCGCCCGTGTCTGTCTCCCGTTCCTCCCACCCCCGCTCATGCCCCGTGTGTCCTTCTTGTCCCCCCCACCGCCACTCATGCTCCGTGTCTCCCCTGTTCCTCCAGCCCTCCGCTCACGCCATCGGCACACGGTGGCCAGCGGAGGGCCGAGGAGCGGGATCTGCCGCCTGCACACGAACGCCGTGTGTCTCTCTCCCTTCCCCCCACCCCCTGCTCACCATATCTCCCGCCGCCCACCCCCTGCTCATGCCCTGTGTCTCTATCCCTCCCGCCACCCACCCCCCGCTCATGCCCCGTGTGTCTATCCCTCCCGCCGCCCACCCCCCGCTCAAGCCCCGTGTGTCTCTCTCCCTCCCGCTCATGCCCCATCTCTCTATCCCTCCCGCCGCTCATGCTCCATGTCTCTATCCCTCCCACTGCCCACCACCCGCTCATGCCCCGTGTCTCTATCCCTCCCGCCACCCACCCCCCGCTCATGCCCCGTGTCTCTATCCCTCCCGCCGCCCACCCCCCGCTCATGCCCCGAGTGTCTCTCCCCTCCCCCCACTCCCCGCTCATGCCCCGTGTGTCTATATCTCCCGCCGCCCACCCCCTGCTCATGCCCTGTGTCTCTATCCCTCCCGCCGCCCACCCCCCGCTCATGCCCAGTGTGTCTATCCCTCCCGCCGCCCACCCCCACTCATGCCCCGTGTGTCTCTCTCCCTCCCGCTCATGCCCCATCTCTCTATCCCTCCCGCCGCTCATGCTCCATGTCTCTATCCCTCCCACTGCCCACCACCCGCTCATGCCCTGTGTCTCTATCCCTCCTGCCACCCACCCCCCGCTCATGCTCTGTGTCTCTATCCCTCCCGCCGCCCACCCCCTGCTCATGCCCTGTGTGTCTATCCCTCCCGCCGCCCACCCCCCGCTCATGCCCCGTGTGTCTCTCCCCCTCCAGCCCACCCCCAACTCATGCCCCGTGTGTCTCTCTCCCTCCTGCTCATGCCCCGTGTGTCTATCCCTCCCGCCGCCCACCCCCGCTCATGCCCCGTGTCTCTATCCCTCCCCCGCTCATGCCCCGTGTCTCTATCCCTCTCCCGCTCATGTCCCATGTCTCTATCCCACCCGCCGCCCACCCCCCGCTCATGCCCCGTGTCTCTATCCCTCCCGCCGCCCACCCCCCGCTCATGACCGGTGTCTCTATCTCTCCCGCCGCCCACCCCCCGCTCATGCCCCATGTCTCTATCCTTCCGGCCGCCCACCACCGCTCATGCCCCGTGTCTCTATCCCTCCCGCCGCCCACCCCCCGCTTATGCCCCGTGTCTCTATCCCTCCCGCCGCCCACCCCCCGCTCATGCCCCGTGTGTCTATCCCTCCTGACGCCCACCCCCCGCTCATGCCCCGTGTGTCTATCCCTCCCGCAGCCCACCCCCCGCTCATACCCAGTGTGTCTATTCCTCCCGTCCAGCCCCCGCTCATGCCTCGTGTGTCTATCCCTCCCGCCGTCCACCCTCCGCTCATGCCCCGTGTCTCTATCCCTCCTGACGCCCACCCCCCGCTTATGCCCCGTGACTCTATCCCTCCCGCTGCACACCCCCACTCATGCCCCGTGTCTCTATCCCTCCGGCCGCCCACCCCCCACTCATGCCCCGTGTGTCTATCCCTCCCACCGCCCACCCCCGCTCATGCCCCACGTCTCTATCCATCCTGCCGCCCACCCCCGCTCATGCCCCGTGTCTCTATCCCTCCCGCCGTCCACCCCCCGCTCATGCCCCGTGTCTCTATCCCTCCCGCCGCCCACCCCCCACTCATGCCCCGTGTCTCTATCCCTCCCGCCGCCCACCCCCCGCTCATGCCCCGTGTGTCTATCCCTCCTGACGCCCACCCCCCGCTCATGCCCCGTGTGTCTATCCCTCCCGCAGCCCACCCCCCGCTCATACCCCGTGTGTCTATTCCTCCCGTCCAGCCCCCGCTCATGCCCCGTGTGTCTATCCCTCCCGCCGTCCACCCTCCGCTCATGCCCCGTGTGTCTATCCCTCCTGACGCCCACCCCCGCTCATGCCCCGTGTGTCTATCCCTTCCCCCACTCATGCCCCGTGTCTCTATCCTTCCCGCCACCCACACCATGTGTCTCTATCCCTCCCACCGCCCACCTCCCGCTCATGCCCCGTGTCTCTATCCCCCCCGCCGCCCACCCCCCGCTCATGCCCTGTGTGTCTCTCCCCTCCCGCCCACCCCTGCCCTGTGTGTCTCTCCCCTCCCGCCCACCCCTGCCCTGTGTGTCTCTCCCCTCCCGCCCACCCCTGCGTCTCTCCCCACCCCCGACCCCCCACTCATGCCCCGTGCGTCTATCTCTCCCGCAGCCCACACCCCGCTCATACCCCGTGTGTCTCTCCCCTCCCCCCACCCCCGCTCATGCCCCGTGTGTCTCTGCCCTCCCCCCCACCCCCACTCATGCCCCGTGTGTCTCTCCCCTCCCACCCACCCCCGCTCATGCCCCGTGGGTCTCTGTCCTCCCACCCAACCCCCCCTCGTGCCCCGTGTGTCTCTCCCCTCCCCCCACCCCCGCTCATGCCCTGTGTGTCTCTCCCCTCCCCCACCCCTGCTCATGCCCCGTGTGTCTCTCCCCTCCCCCCACCCCCGCTCATGCCCCGTGTCTCTATCCGTCCCGCCGCCCACCCCCCGTTCATGCCCCGTGTTTCTATCCCTCCCGCCGCCCACCCCCCGCTCATGACCCGTGTCTCTATCCCTGACGCCGCCCGCCCCCGTGTCTCTATCCCTCCCGCCGCCCACCCCCCGCTCATGCCCCGTGTGCCTATCCCTCCCGACGCCCACCCCCCGCTCATACCCCGTGTGTCTATTCCTCCCGCCCACCCCCCGCTCATGCCCCGTGTGTCTATCCCTCCCGCCGTCCACCCCCCGCTCATGCCCCGTGTGTCTATCCCTCCTGCCGCCCATCCCTGCTCATGCCCCGTGTGTCTATCCCTCCCGCCGCCCACCCCCCGCTCATGCCCCGTGTCTCTATCCCTCCCCCCACTCATGTCCGTGTCTCTATCCTTCCCGCCGCCCACCTCTTGCTCATGCCCCGTGTCTCTATCCCTCGCGCCGCCCACCCCCCACTCATGCCCCGTGTGTCTATCCCTCCTGCCGCCCACCCCCCACTCATGCCCCGTGTCTCTATTCCTCCCCCCACTCATGCCCTGTGCCTCTATCCTTCCCGCCGCCCACACCCTGTGTCTCTATCCCTCCCGCTGCCCACCTCCCGCTCATGCCCCGTGTCTCTATCCCTCCCGCCGCCCACCCCCGCTCATGCCCCGTGTGTCTCTCCCCGACCGCCCACCCCCGCCCCGTGTGACTCTCCCCTCCCGCCCCCCCCGACCCCCGCTCATGCCCCGTGTGTCTATCCCTCCCGCCCACCCCCTGCTCATGCCCTGTGTGTCTATCCCTCCCGCCGCCCACCCCCCGCTCATGCCCGTGTCTCTATCCCTCCCGCCCACCCCCCGCTCATGCCCTGTGTGTCTATCCCTCCTGCCCACCCCCCGTTCATGCCCTGTGTGTCTATCCCTCCTGCTGCCCACCCCCCGCTCATGCCCGTGTCTCTATCCCTCCCACCAGTCATGCCCCGTTTCTCTATCCCTCCCGCCGCCCACCCCCGCTCATGCCCTGTGTCTCTATCCCTATGGCCGCCCAACCCCGCTCATGCCCCGAGTCTCTATCTCTCCCGCCGCCCACCCCCCCACTCATGTCCCGTGTCTCTATCCCTCCCGCCGCCCACCCCCTGCTCATGCCCCGTGTCTCTATCCCTCCTGCCGCCCAACCCCCGCTCATGTCCCGTGTCTCTATCCCTCCCGCCGCCCACCCCCGCTCATGCCCCGTGTGTCTATCCCTGTCGCCGCCCACCCCGTTTGTGTCTATCCCTCCCGCCGCCTACCCCACGCGCATTCCCTGTGTGTCTATCCCTCCCGCCGCCCATCGCTCGCTCATGCCCCGTGTGTCTATCCCACCCGCCGCCCACCCCCCGCTCATGCCCCGTGTGTCTATCCCACCCGCCGCCCACCCTCCGCTCATGCCCCGAGTCTCTATCCCTCCCGCCGCCCACCCCCCGCTCATGCCCCGTGTGTCTATCCCTCCCGCTGCCCACCCCCGCTCATGCCCGTGTCTCTATCGCTCCCACCACCCACCCCTCGCTCATGCCCCGTGTCTCTATCCCTTCTGCGCCGCCAACCCTCCGCAAATGCCCTGTGTCTGTATCCCTCCCGCCTCCCACCCCCCGCTCATGCCCCGTGTCTCTAACCCTCCCGCCGCCCACCCCCCGCTCATGCCCCCTGTCTCTATCCCTCCCGCCGCCCACCCCCCAATCATGCCCCGTGTCTCTAGCCCTCCCGCCGCCCACCCCCCGCTCATGCCCCGTGTCTCTATCCCTCCCTCCCGCCCACCCACACTCATGCCCCGTGTCTGTCTCCTGTTTCCCCCACCCGCTCATGCCCCGTCGGTACACCCCGTTTCGGCATCGTCGTTTCGGCGACGGGATGTTTTGGCACGCCGCACACCAGTGCACATCGCCTGCTGTTTAGGGAAACGTTCAGTGCCGTTCACTGAAAATACGAGTTTCAACTTCACCCCACACTATTTTAAAATGAAACTCTTCTAGAGCGGTTTCATTTTAAAATAGTGTGGGATGAAGTTGAAACTCGCACTTTCAGTGCACTGCACTGAACGTTTCCCTAAACAGCAGGCGATGTGCACTGGGGTGCGGTGCACAGAGCAGAATTGATCTGCCGGGCTCACGAGGGTGGGGGCTGTGCTGCTCGGAGCAGACTGCTCCGAGCAGCACAGCCCCCACCTTCAAGGGCCCAGCTGTGTACTCTGCGTGGCTGTGGTGCCTGCATGAAGAACTCGCAGGACATTTATGTGCGGCCAGTTCGGTGCGGGCTGCCGCGCCGTACCAGCTCCTGCACCGAACTGGCTGCACCAAATTGTCCCGCGCCGAACCAGCCACCCCAAAATGTCCTGCTCCATGCCCCGTGTCTCTCTCCTGTTGCCCCACACCTCCCGCTCATGCCCCGTGTCTGTCTCCTGTACCCCCAACCCCCCGCTCATGCCCCGTGTCTCTCTCCTGTTGCCCCCCACAACCCCCCGCTCATGCCCAGTGTCTATCTCCTGTTCCCCCCACCCCCCGCTCATGCCCCGTGTCTGTCTCCTGTTCTCCCCACCCCCCACTCATGCCCCGTTTCTCTCTCCTGTTGCCCCCCACCCCCTGGTCATGCCCAGTGTCTGTCTCCGGTACCCCCCACCCACCGCTCATGCCCTGTGTCTTCCTCCTGTCCCCTCCCACCCCCTGCTCATGCCCTGTGTCTTCCTCTTGTCACCCCCTCCTATGATGCCCCTTGTTGACCTCTTGTTCTCCCCACTCCCCGCTCATGCCCCGTGTCTTCCTTCTTCCCCCCCCACTCCCCGCTCATGCCCTGTGTCTCCCTTCTTTCCCCCCCACCCCCCGCTCATGCCCCGTGTCTGCACTGTTGGAACAGGGCAGACAGGGGGCATGAGCGGGGGCCACACCTTGCCCCCCACATCCCCCCGCTCATGCCCAGTGTCTGTCTCCTGTTCCCCCACCCCGCTCATGCCCCGTGTCTGTCTCCTGTTCCCCCCACCCCCCGCTCATGCCCCGTGTCTCTCCTGTTCACCCCCGCTCATGCTCCGTGTCTGTCTCCCTCCTTTTCCCCCCACTCATGGCCGGTGTCTCCCCTGTTCACCCCACCCCCTGCTCATGCCCCGTGTCTCCCTTCTTTCCCGCTCATGCCCCGTGACTCCCTTCTTTCCACCCCCTGCTCATGCCCCGTGTCTCCCTCGTGTTACCCCCCACTCATGCCCCATGTGTCTCTCCTGGTCTTCCCGACCCCCTGCCGATGCCCTGTTGTGTTCTCTTTATACACACTGCCTTCTCTTTCCCTGGTGTCCATCTTGGTAAAACATTTTCCTTCCTACACCGGGACGCCTGCCTGCGGTGTCCTGGTTTGGGAAGAAAAATCTTTTTTTACCACCCCGGGTTCCCACTTTGAGAACCTAGGATGCTAGTGGTCTTCCTCCATTGAAAAGGACGTTATGGTTACGTTGCACTAATAAAAAACTATGAAATGCAGTAAAAAAAAATGTGTTAATGTGACTTTATGGTTAAGTTGCGCTACTAAAAACCTATGAAATTCAGTGAAAAAACTGTGCTAAAGGGACGTTATGGTTAAGTTGCGCTACTAAAAACCTATGAAATTCAGTAAAAAAACGTTGTTAAAGGGACGGTGTGGTTAAGTTGCGCTACTAAAAACCTATGAAATTCAGTAAAACAAGTTTGCTAAAGGGACGTTATGGTTAAGTTGCGCTACTAAAAACCTATGAAATTCAGTGAAAAAACGTTGTTAAAGGGACGTTATGGTTCAAAGTAAAACCGAAAAACGCCTGAAATTCGGCAGTTATGGTAAGATAAGCAACCATAACTCGCGCCACCGTGCACTGCTAACACTAACACCCAGGACATCAAAGATGACATCACAAATGTCATTGATGACATCACTGATGACATCACATGAGCATTCACTTTTCATGAAAACTCTGTACAAGGGATTCTTATAATGCTGACCAAAAACTGTCAAGGATCATTGGGGATAAATATCATGAGCTAATTTGTGCATTAAGCAATGCATTGATATAAATAGCATTATATTATGAAGTTCCATCCAGTATACTAAGCTACTCATGCAGAAACATAGGCAGTGTGTGCAGCATACATGATGAAGGTGCAATATTTTTAATCTTGCCATGTTGAATAGTGAAATGATAACTGCTTTCTTATTAGAGTTTTGCGTACTGTGAAACATGTAATAAGTAGATAATAAAACCCACTTAATACATAATTATTACAGACAAAACACAAAGTGACAACAACACATACAAATATGAGTATATACAGGGACAGTGAAGTAAATAAAAAAGCAGAAGTAGTAGCAGAAATAGTTCATAACCTAACTGATTGTCTTTATGCAGAGAAACTATTGCTCTGTTTCAAAGCTGCTACTTAGCATATGTATGTGTATCACATGATGTCACTGCACCCAAAGGAAAGGAGAGTGAGTACAATGTATACAAATATGAGCATATACAGGGAAGGTAGAGTAATCAAAATAAAACTATGAGAAAGTGCTGATAACCCTAATGATTATCTTCATGCACAGAAAGGATTGCTCTCTTTCAAGCCTGTGTCTTCCACTATGTATATGTTTCATATGATGTGACTTGACCCTAAGTCTACAAATATAGTACCTTTTCAATTTTTACTTCCTGACTGTTACTGAAGAAAACTATGTGGCCTAGATATGTCAGTAAATGGAAAAAAGGGAGAGCCAGACATGTGATGTCATCAGTGATGTCATCAATGACATTTGTGATGTCATCTTTGATGTCCTCGGTGTTAGTGTTAGCAGTGCACGGTGGCGCGAGTTATGGTTGCTTATCTTACCATAACTGCCGAATTTCAGGGGTTTTTCGGTTTTACTTTGAACCATAATATCCCTTTAACAAAGTTTTTTCACTGAATATATATATATATATATATAAATATATATATATTCACTAACAAAAATATTGTTAAAGGGACATTATGGTTAAGTTGCACTAGCAAAAACCTATGAAATTCAATGGAATAATGTAGTTAAAGGGACATTATGGTTACAGGAAAAACTGGGAAAAAATAAATTTGACAGTTATGGTAAGCCAAGCAACCATAACTCGTGCCACCAGTGTGCACTGCAAGGACTATCATCCATGATATCACCATAACTTGTTCCACCAGTGTGCACTGCAAGGACTATCATCCATGACATCAAAGATGCCATCACAAATCTCATTCATGACATCACTGATGACATGCCATGTGTGGCTCCCTCTGTTTTATTCACTACCATAAGTAGGCCTGGTGCTTTTCTTCACTAACATTCGGGAACAAACAATTCAAAAGGTTCTATATTTGTGTACGTCACCCTTCTCATATGTTCTTACACTACTTTCCTTACGGTTCACACACATCATATGATACATAACATGGGCACGGAAGTGGCCATATAGTTATTGTTAAATTGGTGTTTCCATAGGAAGAGCACTTTTTTGGCGGCATATAACTTCGCTCCCCCTGGACGAATCCTCATCAAACTTTGCAAAATAAGTATATGGGCCACTCTGATTTTTATTGCAAAGTTTGGTGAGGATTCGTCCAGGGGGGGTAAAGTTATAGGGGGGGTCCCAAAACTTTATTTTTTCCCATAGACTGAATGGGAAAAAATGTTTGCTCATGCCTACAGCCCAAACCGCTGGATGGATTTTCACCAAATGTGGACCAGGAGCAGCTGCTTGGTCCCAAAAGAGTGCTATTGCAAATTTGGTGAAAATCCGTCCAGTATTCTTTTTTAAAATGACCAAAAAGTAGGTGAAAAAAATGTGTGATATCTGTGTTCGGTCCGCGGACACACTTCCCTGTTCGCTCCGCGGACAGTGTCCTGATTGGCCAATCTGCTTGCGTGATGTCCGCGGACATGCAACGTGTTCGCTGATTGGATGGTGTTAAGCGTGAAGCGGGTCAGATTTTCGGTAGCGCCCGCCATCTTGGATTCCCGGATGTCCGCGGACAGCGCTGTGAAAGTTTGTTCAAAATGTGTATTTAGTAGAGTGTGTTGTGTGTAGGAGTGTTTGGGGAGGATGGAAGGGTATGAGATAGGTTAAATGTTGTGCTTTTTTATGTGGTAGATTTTCTTTTTGTGTTCGATTTGTCTGCGGACATCACAGGTGTTCTGAAATGTTCTAAATAAACTGAATGGGGGGTTTCTGAGGACTCAATATGTGTCCGTTTTGTTCGCAAGCAAGCTGAAACTGTTCTAAGAACACTCGCGGTGTCCTGAAATGTTTGCAAATAAACAAAATGGGGGTGTTCTGGGGACGCTGTCCGTATTGTTCTGTGGCAAGTTGAATGTGTTCTAAGAACACTCGGGGTGTCCTGAAATGTTCGCAAATAAACATAATGGGGGTGTTCGGGGGACGCTGTCCGTATTGTTCTGTGGCAAGTTGAATGTGTTCTAAGAACACTTGGGGTGTCCTGAAATGTTCGCAAATAAACAAAATGGGGGTGTTCTGATGACGCTGTCCGTATTGTTCATTGTCAAGTTGAAAGTGTTCTAAGAACTCTCGCGTTGTCCTGAAATGTTCGTAGAGGGTGTACTGAAGACGCTGTCCGTATTGTTCGATGGCAAGTTGAAAGTGTTCTAAGAACTTTCTCGGTGTCCTGAAATGTTCGCAGGGGGTGTCCTGAAGACGCTGTCCGTATTGTTCAATGGCAAGTTGAAAGTGTTCTAAGAACACTCGGGGTGTCCTGAAATGTTCGCAAATAAACAAAATGGGGGTGTTCTGAGGACGCTGTCAGTATTGTTCGTTGTTAAGTTGAAAGTGTTCTAGGGACTCTCGTGTTGTTCTGAAATGTTCGTACATAAACAAAATGGCGGTGTGTTCTAAGAACACACGCGTTGGCCTGAAGTGTTCTAAGAACTCTCGCGGTGTCCTGAAATGTTCGTAGGGGGTGTCCTGAAGACGCTCTAAGAACACTTGCGGTGTCCTGAAATGTTCGCAAATAAACAAATTGGGGTGTTCTGGGGACGCTGTCCGTATTGTTCTGTGGCAAGTTGAATGTGTTCTAAGAACACTGGGGTGTCCTGAAATGTTCGCAAATAAACAAAATGGGGGTGTTCTGATGACGCTGTCCGTATTGCTCGTTGTCAAGTTGAAAGTGTTCTAAGAACTCTCGCGTTGTCCTGAAATGTTCGTAGAGGGTGTACTGAAGATGCTGTCCGTATTGTTTGATGGCAAGTTGAAAGTGTTCTAAGAACTGTCTCGGTGTCCTGAAATGTTCGCAGGGGGTGTCCTGAAGACGCTGTCCGTATTGTTCAATGGCAAGTTGAAAGTGTTCTTAGAACACTCGGGGTGTCCTGAAATGTTCGCAAATAAACAAAATGGGGGTGTTCTGAGGACGCTGTCAGTATTGTTCGTTGTTAAGTTGAAAGTGTTCTAGGGACTCTCGTGTTGTCCTGAAATGTTCGTACATAAACAAAATGGCGGTGTGTTCTAAGAACACACGCGTTGGCCTGAAGTGTTCTAAGAACTCTCGCGGTGTCCTGAAATGTTCGTAGGGGGTGTCCTGAAGACGCTCTAAGAACACTTGCGGTGTCCTGAAATGTTCGCAAATAAACAAATTGGGGTGTTCTGGGGACGCTGTCCGTATTGTTCTGTGGCAAGTTGAATGTGTTCTAAGAACACTGGGGTGTCCTGAAATGTTCGCAAATAAACAAAATGGGGGTGTTCTGATGACGCTGTCCGTATTGCTCGTTGTCAAGTTGAAAGTGTTCTAAGAACTCTCGCGTTGTCCTGAAATGTTCGTAGAGGGTGTACTGAAGATGCTGTCCGTATTGTTTGATGGCAAGTTGAAAGTGTTCTAAGAACTGTCTCGGTGTCCTGAAATGTTCGCAGGGGGTGTCCTGAAGACGCTGTCCGTATTGTTCGATGGCAAGTTGAAAGTGTTCTAAGAACACTCGGGGTGTCCTGAAATGTTCGCAAATATACAAAATGGGGGTGTTCTGAGGACGCTGTCAGTATTGTTCGTTGTTAAGTTGAAAGTGTTCTAGGGACTCTCGTGTTGTCCTGAAATGTTCGTACATAAACAAAATGGGGGTGTGTTCTAAGAACACACGCGTTGTCCTGAAGTGTTCTAAGAACTCTTGCGGTGTCCTGAAATGTTCGTAGGGGGTGTCCTGAAGACGCTCTAAGAACACTTGCGGTGTCCTGAAATGTTCGCAAATAAACAAATTGGGGTGTTCTGGGGACGCTGTCCGTATTGTTCTGTGGCAAGTTGAATGTGTTCTAAGAACACTGGGGTGTCCTGAAATGTTCGCAAATAAACAAAATGGGGGTGTTCTGATGACGCTGTCCGTATTGTTGGTTGTCAAGTTGAAAGTGCTCTAAGAACTCTCGCATTGTCCTGAATTGTTCGTAGGGGGTGTCCTGAAGACACTGTCCGTATTGTTTGATTGCAAGTTTAAAGTGTTCTAAGAACTGTCTCAGTGTCCTGAAATGTTCGCAGGGGGTGTCCTGAAGACGGTGTCCGTATTGTTCGATGGAAAGTTGAAAGTGTTCTAAGAACACTCGGGGTGTCCTGAAATGTTTGCAAATAAACGAAATGGGGGTGTTCTGAGGACGCTGTCCGTATTGTTCGTTGTCAAGTTGAAAGTGTTCTAAGAACTCTTGCGTTGTCCTGAAATGTTCGTACATAAACAAAATGGGGGTGTGTTCTAAGAACACACGCGTTGTCCTGAAGTGTTCTAAGAACTCTCGCAGTGTCCTGAAATGTTCGTAGGGCGTGTGTTGAGGACGCTGTCCGTATTGTTCGATGGCAAGTTTAAAGTGTTCTAAGAACTGTCTCGGTGTCCTGAAATGTTTGTAAATAAACAAAATGGGGGTGTGTTCTAAGAACTCACGCGTGGTCCTGAAATGTTCGTAGGGGTTGTCCTGAAGACGCTGTCCGTATTGTTCGATGGCAAGTTGAAAGTGTTCTAAGAACTGTCTCGGTGTCCTGAAATTTTCGCAAATAAACAAAATGGGGGTGTGTTCTAAGAACACACGCGTTGTCCTGAAATGTTCGTAGGGGGTGTCCTGAGGACGCTGTCCGAATTGTTAGTTGTCGAGTTGAAAGTGTTCTAAGAACTCTAGTGGTGTCCTGAAATATTCGCAGGGGGTGTCCTGAAGACGCCGTCCGTATTGTTCGATGGCAAGTTGAAAGTGTTCTAAGAACACTCGGGGTGTCCTGAAATGTTCGCAAATAAACAAAATGGGGGTGTTCTGAGGACACTTTCCGTATTGTTCTTTGTCAAGTTGAAAGTGTTCTAAGAACTCTTGCGTTGTCCTGAAATGTTCCTACATAAAAAAATGGGGGGGTGTTCTAAGAACACACGCGTTGTCCTGAAGTGTTCTAAGAACTCACACGTTGTCCTGAAATGTTCGTAGGGGTTGTCCTGAAGACACTGTCCATATTGTTCGATGGCAAGTTGAAAGTGTTCTAAGAACTGTCTCGGTGTCCTGAAATGTGCGCAAATAAACAAAATGGGGGTGTGTTCTAAGAACACATGCGTTGTCCTGAAATGTTCGTAGGGGGTGTCCTGAGGACGCTGTCCGTATTGTTCGTTGTCGAGTTGAAAGTGTTCTAAGAACTCTCGCGGTGTCCTGAAATGTTCGTAGGGGGTGTCCTGAAGACGCTGTCCGTATTGTTCGATGGCAAGTTGAAAGTGTTCTAAGAACTTTCGCGTTGTCCTGAAATGTTCGTAGGGGGTATTCTGAAGACGCTGTCCGTATTGTTCGCTGGCAAATTGAAAGTGTTTTAAGAACACTGGTAATGTCCGCGGACATTAAAAGTTTCCATAGGCCATAGTTGAAATGTTTTACTCTATGTGTGCAATATGCTGTGGTGGTTGTGGCCAGGGCATAGAGTGTTGGGTGCATGGCCATTTAGCCATGCACCCAACACTCTATGCCTGGGTGCATGGACATTTGGCCATGCACCCAACACTCTCTGCCCTGGTCACAACCACTGCAGCATATCACATTTATAGTTGCTTATATCTTTGGGTCAAAAAAAATGTGTAAGGAACAAAGTTATAAGATACTATGGGTGTGATATGCTGTGATGTTGTGGCCAGGGCATAGAGTGTATAATATACTTACTGTTTGGTTTAGTAACTCGAGTACATGTATTTCTTGTTAATTTCTGTGATAAAAGAAAATAGCATGTTAGTATTAGTATTTTGTAATGACTTTTTACATTGTATAACCAACATTTTTTTTTTGGACCCTTATATTCAGTAAATTACAAACCAGAGAGTTTTGCAATTTGCTCAGTTTCTGTGTTCGTTGCTAAAATCATTGGGTCTGTGGGAGAAAAAAAAATCCATGTTGGATTAAAAAAAAACCTTTTTCTGTTATGCTACAGTTTATTTGTTTGTTTGTTTTCAGTGTCCATTTGTTGTTTTTGGCTAATGCTTTATATATTGGGTTGTTGCATTTTTTTTGGAGCAGTAACATATTATTTATTTGTTTGGATATTATGAAATTTTGGAATAGTTAGATACCAGTAAGCGTATTCTAACTGTCTATTTTTTTTATATATTTTAGTGGTATTGATTTATCTGTTTGGATATTGTTAAATTTTGGGACAGTTAGATACCAATTGGCAAATTCTAACTGTCTATTTTTTTATATATTTTAGTAGTATTAATTTATCTGTTTGGATATTGTTAAATTTTGGGACAGTTAGATACCAATTGGCATATTCTAATTGTCTATTTTTTGCTCTAATTTAGTGTTATTCATTTATGTGATTAATTGTTGTAGAATCTTTGGGCAGTTAGATAGCTTTTGGAATATTCTAACAGTTTATATTTTTTACTACAAGTTTACTTGAGGTTTAAGTACAGTTTAGTTATCAAATTTTGGTTTTAAGAACATTAAATAAGCATTTGTAAGATTTGCTGGTAATCTCTGCTTTAGAGTAATGGTATTATCATTACATTGAAACCATCCACATTTCTTTTTGATATATGCAGTGTAGTGCCCTGAATTGGTTGTGACTCCTGCGTGGTAGATTATAGCTATTGTTGTGAAGGTTTTCTTACCAAGTGATATTTGACCATGTGTGAATCCAGTCAGCTTGCTGTTAGGCTGAAAAACCAAACCCCTAACCGTTGTGTTGCCCCCCCCCTTTTTGGGCAAGCACGCTCCGCTCTTCTTCAGACAATCTTGAATAATCTTCAATTGGGGTGTAGATCACAATACACCCCCATTCGTATCAGGCCCCATGCAATGTGTACTCCTAGATTACACCTATCTTACTACCGTGGGCAATAACAAATAACACTAAGACACAAAGAAAACACAAAGAATCGTTTCAATTATAATACAATGGGATACATTTATTTATATACTCAAAGCTAAGCACAATGCATAACAATGCTGGCAGTTCTAATGCTATGTCTAATTTGCACCTTTTATACTTCTGGTGCAAAGCTACTATGCAGTATCTATAAGCCTTTCAGGTTCCTAATGTAAGCCTGTGCTGCAAATGTCTAATGTGTGGTTCTAATGCAATCTAATGCAAGCGCTAGCATCCATCACTTTCATGGGCAAATCCACACCTTCAATCCACACCATCAAATCCACACCATCACTCTAAACAATCCTTGTCTGGTTTTCCCCTTCTCCCCTTATGTGAGTGTCTATTCTGATCAGTCAGTCAGTCCAGGTCAAACCCATACTTCCCATTTGCATGTGTTCCCAGCTCTGTCTTTGCCATCTCTGCACGACTCTGCAATCAGCCAGTCAGTGGCAGGCCTCAATTCTGGTAACTGCCAACTGCCAAGCTCTCTCAAGCTCTCTCTCTGCCTCATCGATCTCATCAAGGCCCATCAGTCTGCTGCACCAAGCACCATCTCCAGCCAACCCTCTCTGTGGCTCTCCCGATCTCTCGTGCAGTCTCAACTCTCCTCATGCAGTTCTCCCAGTGCAGACCTCGAACTCCCTCGAACTCCTCCCAAAACTCTCTCACCCCTTTCCCTCCAGCCACTCCTGGTTATAGTCTCCAATGACGCACGGAATGTCTATGGAATGTCTCTCTCAGCGTTTAGCAAAATGCCTGCCTGTCTCCTTGCGTGTTTCTTTGCACGGCATGTCCTGTCGTGTGCTATCAACATGACATTTGGACTGGTATCTTTCTTTCATGATCATTCTGTGTGCGGTGAAAGACAGCATCTATTTCCCCATATTTCTGCATTCACTCCACTGTTAACATCACTCTTCATTATAAAAGGCTTTTAGGCCCTGTTTTAAAGCACCTCTTCTGTGTGAAAAGGCTTCCCTCTCTCCTGTCTACTCACTCCATTGGCGGCCCAACCCCTCGTGTTCTTTCCGCGAAGCACACCAGCCAAGCTGATTAGGCTCCCTTCTCTCTATCTGTGTTCCTGCCAAGCAAATGTTTACAAATACCTTCTCAGTGTACCCTGTTAACTCATAACAATTCTCCGCACTGAGCCAGTGGCGCAGGCAACTTCCGTCTCTCCATCAGAAAATGGATTATAGGCCTTGTTCTCGTTCTGAATGCTTCCTAGTGTTTACCACAAATCCAGGCCCTATAAAGCAAGCCATTCTAAGTGAATCCTACATACATACATGTGTGACAGCGTGTCAAACATATCTCTAATGTGTCTCTACAAAGCATAACATGTGTGTCATTCTAAATGTCTCTACGTGCATTTCAAATAATGGCACTGTGTGTGTCATTACAGGCCTAATGTTTCTCTCAGCCTAAGCGCTATTTCTAATGCAAGCATGAATACATAGCATATCATGGTGAGTATATATTGTGTCTCTAAAACACTACATGTCACTTCAAATATATGGCAAGTGCCATTCTATTGCAAATGGCAAAGTGAAAACTGGCAGCTTATTTCTTTATCATTCTAAAAGCATATTTGCAAATGCATATAAAGTTGACAGTCTAATATGTGATTGGGTAATGGTGTCTACTACAGCAATGTACTATGGATAGCTAAACAAAATGCAATAATGGAATGATTCCATAGCAAAGAGTAATGATTGGATAATGGTGAATGGGTAATGGTGATTCTAACAGTGAGTCTTAATAATGGGTGTTATGATTCTCTACAGCGAGTCTATGATTTCATCATAATGATAACAATCCAAGGCTCCTCATTTTATGCAATTCCACAGTATTACATATTTACTATGTGTTTGCACTACTAACGTGGAGCGATTATCTGAATTGCAGGTAGAACATAATCTACCATAGTTTGCATTTTGTACAAGTTGCTGAAATGGAATGGATTCACAATTAGGTATTGCTATATGTACAAAGCGTTCATTGGGGATTTCTTCTTGTGTCACATTGTTGCAGAGAGTGCATGTATGTTTCCACATGTATGAAATCTGGAAGATTTCATTTATAGGTATGTTTTTGTTTTCCAGTACTTGTAGTAAGTACATTAGAAATTCTTGTGGATCTTCCTGTGAGTTTATAGTGAATTTCACCATTTCAGCACAGTAGTCCAATTGTTGTCTTATTCCATAAACACTATACATGTTGTCAGGATTGTTTGTTTTCTGTGAAGTACTAACATTTGCAAACACAATGGGTCTGTACTGTGTAAGTAAATGTTCTCAATAATTGGTGGTAATTGAAATAGAATATTCATTGCTACATTTGCGTAGCAACTTACACCAACTATATTTGAGAGTTTAAATGGACCAGGTAGTTCTGTATCTGACTACTTTTTTTGGAGTTTGTCTTCCTACTTTGAAGAAGTACCTGGTTTACTTTCAGTAATTGATTTTTTTTTGCTTGTGGTACTTGATGAAGTATTACTTTCTTTTACTCTCTTTGGAGGATTTCCAGTGACATCCTGTTGCTTTTCTGTTTGATTTATTTTTCTTTTATAATGTTTTACTTTTTGCGGAACAGAATATGTGTTTAGATGGGGAGTGTATAGTGAGCGAAGTCTATTGTATTCTAAAATGCAAGGAATACCAGCGTTTATTTTACTTGCATCAAAGTTAATTAGAAATAGACCGTCAAGTATACGTAAGCGTGATAGTGCTACGTAGCTCATGCCTTCTTTAAAGACTGTGTTACCAATATCTATCATTGCTTTGTCTAGGGTAAGACCTTGTGATTTATGAATCGTGACTGCGTATGCAAGAGTTAGAGAAAATTGTTCTCTGCGTACATAAATGTCTTTGAAGAGAAGGAATCGAGCTGTTGAGCGTCCTATCCTTTTAACTTCTGAAAGTTTGTCAAAGAGTATATTGACAAACTGAATTTTGTTGTCACGTGGGTATGTTTGAAAGCCAACAACTGTACCCAGTGCTCCATCAACTAGTCCTTGGTCCACGTCAAGGTTACGTTTAAGCATTACTCTGCAATTTAAGTCTCATTTTAATATCTTTTCTAAGCCTGCTGTGTTTGAGATTGATTTTCCTAAATTATTTAGTCTTGTTGTGGCTTGGTCACACATGGGTAGTGTCATACCATGTACATCTAGATTGTCCGTGGCGCTAATTTCCATTATTGGTTGCATTTCTTTACTTAACATTATTTCATTGAATTTGAAACAGCTTGCAAGAGTTGGCATTAAGGCCATAGAATTGACATTTTTGTGGGGTAATTGTTCCATAACATCTGTAGCACATGCATTATCGCCATAAAGTGAATTAATTTGCCGGGTTTTCAATATGGTTTCTACTTCTTTAGAGAGTATACCAACTCTGATACTTTTTAAGATGTTGGCATAAGTGAGATCTGCAGATTGCTGCATGTTTTCTGTTAATTCTCTGTATTGGAAATGTTGCCAATTGACATTTCCAATGCTGCCAACAGTTTTACGACAGAATTTGTGTCCTAATGTTTTAACAATAGGCTTACATTTTACTGGTGTTAATTGAAGAAGATCTCCGAAAACAATAATGTGTTTTCCTGCAAAGAGCTCTTCATAGTTTGTTTTCAGTACTTCTTGTAATCTGAGATGAATCAAAGCCAACATTAGGTTGGAGACCATGTTCACTTCATCTATTAGTAGCATTTCCATTTGTTTTAATACTCTGCATAGTTCCATTACAGCTTCTGCAGAAAGTTTGTATTAGTCTAATTTGTTCTGGTGTTCTACTGCCAATAGTAGTAATCGGTGTAAAGTGACACCACCTATGTTGTAGGCAGCTAAACCTGTGGGGGCAGTGACAAGAGCTGACAGTCTGTTGTTTGTCAATTGTTGAAGGAATTTACTGATGATTTTGATTAGGAGTGTTTTGCCAGAACCAGCTTCACCACTGACGTACAGTAGTATAGGTTTATAATTATGGCTGGAACATTCTTTATTTTCATGTTGTACACCATGTGCAATTTGTTTTGTTACTTCTTCAAAAATGCTACGTTGTTCGTTGTTTAGTTTTGATTGTGGTATAGTTAAGTCTTCTTTATCTTCATACTGACACATAGTGTTTTCTACTTCTATCATAGCTAATTCTGCCTCATTTATTATTAGTGGTTCTCCCAGTGGTGTTTGGCTTCCTGTTACAGAAGGTTGACTACTGTCAGGAGTGTCTTTATCTAGTTGGGCCTGGAGTTCTTCTTCGTGTTGCTGTTCATTGTGCAACATTGTTTTGTATTGTGTAAAGTTTACATCAGTTATAGTGCTTTCATTTGCTTTGAAAGCATCTTCATATGAGTCATAGTTTTCTAGTGTTTCTTCTTCTTTTCTCCATGGTTTAAAGAGTTGTAGAAGGGACATGTAATATATTTCTTTATGTTGAGGAGTCTTCAATCACAATTTGATATGATTAATTAGATTTGGTTTAGTGAGATTAACTAAGCTGCCTTCACAGTTTGTCACTCTGTATTTACCTTTTTCTTTCATCAGGTTTTATATTATTTTTGTATGTGTAGTTTTGGGCTTTGTGGTATAGACACATGGTTTCCAAAGTATTACTTCTGTTTGGGTAGTATGTGTCGAATAAAAATAATTTCTTTAAATGTCTTGACAGTTGGGATCATGTTTGGCTATTGTTTCTATATCTTGGTATGTTTTTAGAACTCTTTTTCTAGATTTAGCTGGACCAAGACTTAGCCATACTATATTTTCAGATTTACCATACAATGCAGTACAGGTTAAACGATCAGCTGCTTCATATGATCCACATTCTCTATGGGAGAGCATTTTTATGCCTAAGCTGTATAATTTCTGAGACACTGTTTTATCTGATGATAGGTCATTCCAGAGGTCTTGGAGCTCTGTCTTTTCTGCTTTGGTTAAGTACGCTGTGACATATCGTGCAACTGCAGAATTGTCTGCAATGTACTGCACATCTATGTTTGCATTCCATAAGTGGGCAATGATTGCATTATAATCATTGATATATTTTTCTTCTTCTTTTCTTTTTATGTAATATGCATTTTTAGGTGACTTACCTTTAACACTATGTCTAACTGAAGACATGAGGTTGTTCACTTGACCTGTATTTGTAACTGGTCTAGGGAAACCAAATCGGCATTTGGTGTAGTAATTCCCTTTGTTTTTGTATTTGCGACGACAATATTTGCCACATTTATGTCTTTGAAATTGGAAAATTTGTGCATGATGATCACTATTTGTGGATTCTGATGGAATTTCACAAGTGACATATTTTCCAATAAACTGTAAAACAGTGGCATCACTGTCTTGACCAAATTTAGGAGCATCTTTAATCCATAAAAGCATGTGGATATGTGGTGCTCCTCTGGCTTGGTATTCTTTCCTCCAAAAGAAGTGTTGCACTTCTCCAAGGGGAGGAACAGTTTTATTACAAATAAAATGTAGCATAGCAATGAAGCGATGGTGAAAATATCTTGAAACATTAACAGGATCCAAAGAACAAAGTTCTCCTGGTGTTAGTATATCTGTTTGTTTTGTTTTTATTTGATATGCGTAGGAAATCTGTAAATCTTCCCATGCATATTCTGCACAACTTAATGTAACAAACCAAGTGGGTGGGCGAAGGTTTCTGATCATACAACGTACATCTCCATGACGTTGAAACCAGTACTCTTTAGTACCACACATATTTGCTAATAGATTTGTAATATTTGATTGTAAAACCTCATCCTTTTGTTGCACTTTTTGTAGTAATTGTGTAGCTGTCATATTTTGAAAGTGGGATCCTGATTTTAATATATGTGCAACTCCGTAACATAAAGTTGCTAGTTCACTTTCAAAGAGTAGGTGGAATATGTATTCCACATTTTGTCTAAATCTGGGATCTTCAGAATACATCCGTAATGAGCGGTATTCTGAAGCTGATATTTGAATAGGTCTATCATCATACCTTCCTCCTTTGCCAGTAGGAAAGAGTAGAGGAAAAGCACGTGCTTCTATACTTTTTTCCTATATGCTGATTGGTGATCCTTTTGTTTGACGCATTTGGTATGTTTCCAGTGCATCTTCTATGGTGTCATTAGAGTGCAAAGGTTGAATTGTATAATGGTCTAAAGTATTTGATATTGTAGCAGGATCTAGTAGATCAAATTGACCAGCTTCTTGTGTTTCTTGAAATATTTCAGTTGTATCTTTCAAGTTTTCTTCAATATTCATTTCTTTGTAATATTCATTATTCTCTTTAAGATATTGTAAGGCTTGTCTAACTTTATGTAAATCTACCAGCTGTTGCCATATTTTTTTGTCTTTTGTAGGTACTCCATTTACTAAGATAATTAACGATTGCTGCATTGGACGTTGCACTCCTAGAGTATGCACATTTTCTTTTAGATCTAATGGTAAATAAACTACTTTTCCACAAATGCCTTTTACCAATTCAGAGGGAGGTAATTTTACTGTTTTTGGTTGAAGGCGTATTATTGCTTGAAATGGGTGTACTGTTTGAATTATGATGCTCTCATATAAATTAAGTTGTTGTAGGGATTTTGGTAGTGGGTATAATTCCAAATTATTTGTGATAGCACGTGAAGGAGTTTGGTTGTTGTCAAGTTTTGTAGTGCAGTAACTGCAAAGTATTAAGGGGTCACTTATTTTGTATTTGTTTTCTGCTCTAAGGTAGAGAGCTAATTCAAACCATTTAGAATCTTCATTGTCTTCTATTTTATATGATAGGTCTACAGTTTTCGTGTTACGTTTATAAAAATTTCTGCCGCAACATACACATACATGGTTTGGTACTTCAGCTGATGTACTTTTAAATTTTAGTATTTCTTTTTTGTATGTGTTTAGCAAAAGGTTGCCATGTGTAGACCTGTTGCTAATTTGGTTTAAAGCTATTTCATTCTGTAAATGGCTTTCACTTCCAAAATATTTTTTCTGGATATAGTCAATTTCTTGAAGTAGGTCTTTTGCTGTACCATGTAGAAGAATGTTATTTAAATGTTCTAGTGCTAAAGCAGGACTTTTAGCATAGTACAGTTTATAGACTAGATTTCTTATAGTTGAAGGATGTGTTGATATTCTTTTGATATCATGGAAGGTGGTTTTACAAGTAGGTCCTGTAATGCAGGCCAATGAATGTCCTTGTAGTCCTGTGTATCTGCGCACTGGACAGGTATCCATATTTTGCAGTAGTTTAATTTTGATTTTGTCTTTGCTTTTTACATATTGATTGAGGAATTGGCGTAAAGACTTGAAAAATTGTTTAGGAATGTTACATATTGACGTGCATGGCCATTTGTGCACTAGACGTTCCAATTCATTTGAATGGAGGGGTAATTCTAAGTTTTCAGGGCATATTTTTGTAAGGAGTACTTCTTGTTCCATTATGGTATTATTAACTTTTTCATAACCACGACCACTGCTATGTATGGCAATTGTATTTGTTTGCTTTTGTTTGTACGCTTCTTCATTAAAGTATGGTTCTGTACTCGTAGTGTGACTCCATTCAACTCCGCAGATACTTAAGAAGTTTTTTCTGTTGACATTTTGTTCATTGAGAAGTCTTTTTTGTAATTTAGTTATTAGTTTTGTTAGTGGTTTCATTTTGTTTAACACTAAAATAAATAACTTTCTTTTGAGAAGAATTGCACTATCTATCAACGCTTCTAAAATTAATTTCCTACGATAGGTTTTAAGCATTGAACCTGATTTCTCTCCTGTTTTTATAAGATTTTGAAGGACTTTGTGACGGAACATTTTGGCTAAAATACTTTTCTTGGTATGCTTACTTTGCACTGTATTACAATTTAAAGAAGTAGTTTTATCTGTAGTGATAGCTGATTTTCTGTTAATTGTTTTTTGGCTTGTTTTACATTTTGATAGAGAAGGCAAAGTTTTTGTACTTGTAACTTCTTGTGTTTCACTAAATGACTGTGTTAGCTGTTTTGTTTGACCTTTTTTTACAAATTCTGCTACAGATGGATGCTTATGTTGGACACTAGTATTTTCATTTGCTCTACTTCTGCATTGCTTTCTACGGACTTGACTTTTGGTAGGCATTCTTTAGGGTCTGTTGAAAAAATAAAGAAGGTAAGGGTTGGGGTGTTGTGCAATGTATGTGTGCTGTGTGCATGAGTGTTTGAGTACGCTGATGTATGTAATGGTGTCTGATTGTGCATTGGGAACTACAACTAGTAGGGATGTGTATTCTTCAATTAATATGTTACTAACCTCAGGTTCAAATGACCGAAAAAACTAAGCTAGTGGTGTGGAGAAGTACAAATAGTAAATCTAATGTATACAATAAAAACAGTTATTTGTTCTATAATATGAAAATTCTAGCGGTTGAGTTGGGTAATTTGTGTGTCCAAAAGTAGGAATTTGTGCGCCATTCTGGCTGTAAATCGCTGTTTAAGACATGGGGATTTTTGGACGGAATGGTGCACAATCTCTATTTTTAGGCACAGAAATAGCATGAATTAACTTTACAGTATGTTTGAGTAATAATACAAATATTATGGTGATATTCTACTTAGTTTTTTCTAAAATGAGAAGTTTAATTCTTAGTTCTTCTTTGTTCTTGAAATTCGGCTGCTTCTTTTCAGGAGAATGGTCTTCACTGCAATTGTAAAAGAAACAAATTAGTAATTTCGTTTGTATATAGCATTGTTTTTAATTTAGATATTGATTTTTTTAATTGAAATCCTCAGCGCCTTCCTTGAAACTATTAAAACTATCTTATTCACATAAAATACGTCGCATCAGTTCAATACATATGATATGTTCTTAATGAACAAATTGTATTGCAATGAGTAACTGTGACAAACACAATATCTTTAGTATGTCTTGTGAAATTCATAATGTACCACTGAATTTCTGTAACTAAGCTGTTCTAGGTAATAGTGCCTTAATGTCATGCTTAAATTAAAGTAATCAAATAAATAAATAAATAAATGTAATTGTATAAGTATTATTTTTTGAGATTGGAACATAGAGTGTGCATGCATGAAATTTTGTTTGAATATATGTAGTCTATAAATTTCATTTAAAAAATGTTAGTTTAAAATGATTTGATAGTGTGTGTATAAAGAAAGTAAATAGTATAAAGGTTTATAAGTCTTAGTTGATTTTAGGAAATTGGAAAAAAGACAGTAGATTCATTTTACAGATTACACAAGCTAAAAGTCAGTTTGAAAATGTGTTCATGTACTGTACAGAAAATATGCATACCTGTAGTTTGTGTTCATGCATATGGATATGCATGGAGCTGCAAGTAGAAATCTTGGAGACTTGTACAGTATTTCTTGTAGATGGTGCTTACCAATGATATGACACTTGTACTCAGAGTACATTTGCAGTGCTGATCTATGATGATGCAGTTAGATGTAGAGGTCTTGAATGTGATTGGTGCATGGTCCTGTGATTTCTTAGCTACATCCAATGAGGCAATGGCACAGAGAATGAAGTGGAAATGGTAGAAGGGCTGTTCATGTTACGATATGTCTGCGGACATGGCGGTAGTTCGCGGACATCGGGAGTTTCATCCGGGGATTTTTGGATTCAGAAGTCATGCAAATGAGAATGAGCAGTGAAAGCAGTGGAGACTTGTACAGTATTTCTTGTAGATGGTGCTTGCCAATGATATGACACTTGTACTCAGAGTACATTTGCAGTGCTGAAATATGATGATGCAGTTAGATGTAGAGGTCTTGAATGTGATTGGTGCATGGTCATGTGATTTCTTAGCTACATCCAATGAGGGAATGGCACAGAGAGTGAAGTGGAAATGGTAGAAGGGCTGTTCATGTTACGATATGTCCGCGGACATGGCGGTAGTTCGCGGACATCGGGAGTTTCATCCGGGGATTTTTGGGTTCAGAAGTCATGCAAATGAGAATGAGCAGTGAAAGGGACTCTCTATCACCTAATGGGATGAACGAAGAACTTGACCTCAGCTGTTTCCTTTGATGCCTGAGTAGTCATTCTCATAGTTACCATGTAATATGTCTCTTTTTTTAATTGAAACAAAATTGTGATTTGTTTTTGTTACACTACATGCATAATAATTGTTCAATAAGTAAGAGAGTGTACTTTGGTTCCCATTGTGGGGCTAACACAGTGAATAGTTATTTACATATGGTTATTCCCAATGCAGTCTTTGCTTTGGTCACCTTCATATAGTTCCTGCTGACCCTTTTTTTTTCCTTTTTTTTTCTGCATTTACTCATAGCAGCTCCGTTTAGATAGGCACTAAGTTTGAGCCAATGATATTGAAATCTAATAATAGCCCCACTACGTTCGTCCAGTCCTCGGACTGGCCTACACCCGCTCTTCGAATTATGCATTCGTATGCGACCAACTCTTGGCGCATCTGCAGCATTACCGCCCAATTATAGAAGACCTATTCCTTCCAATTAAACGTGGAGTGACCGATTAAGGTTATTTGGTCTTCGGACCTTGTTTAAATATTTGAGACTCAAGTTTATCTGTAATAATACAGTGTATAGCATCGTCACCTTAGTGGCGAGTACAGGTCGTGACAAATTATCTTCAGAGGTAGTCATTATAGCATGGCCGCCGCCTTCGACGGGGCTTTAGATGTTCCCATGGTAACCGCATGTAAACACAGCATAAGAACAGTAACATGAAGCGCGCGCGTTCTCGGCGTCTTTTGTAGTCCCATTTACTTGCTGTAGCCAGGTAAGGCATGCTCCCTCCACATCGCACAAACGATTACCAAATACATCAGGACTTCGTAGCCTTTCAGCCAAGGATATCTATACTGAATAGTAATTAGACATGTACGTCTTTTAACAGTGCTCTCACGCGGCTACCATCGTATTTTTGAAATACTCTCCCGGCAACTCGACCACTAGTTAAACGACATCTCTTGCACGGCAAGGTCAGTGTAACACCTTTTCTACTATGAGGCTGCAATATACATAGCGAATTAGCTAAACCATTTCCTTTTCTTTCTCTTTTTTTCTTTCTTTTTTTCTTTTTCTTATTTTCTTTCTCACGCCTTTTTTAAAACGGGGATGTAATGACACATCATCTTTCTTGGATTGGCACGTATGTATGTATTCTTTTAACATTATACACAATGTCGGTTTCCGCATTTACCAACACATTAATTAATGTGGATTATGCTATTGATCTTGATGATGTATATTCGATTTTGGGGTATACATACCCGGTATGTAATACACAATACTCTCATCATAATGACATTTTGTGTTGATGACATTTTTACTGCTTTTTACTACTTTGGGAATCAACTTCATGAATAATGTATTTGAATTTTTTGCATAAACTTATGTTGTTAATGTTTGATTATGTTGAAATTCGTGGGCTACAGATCCGCTCACTTATCCATATTTTTCGGATCTTTTGAGCTGGCCCTGACGAAGGATGTTTAATTCCGAAATGCATAGGCCCCTATGAGCTCACCCAATACGTCTGCTTTGATTGAGATGCATTGTTGCCAAATATTCAACAAAGGAATAAATAATTTCCATTAACTTTAACTTAATGATCAGAAATCCTAACTTTATTAACACTATTAACTAAGCTATGCTGAACAACTACACCACAATGTGGTGAACGGGAGTGCAGCCCGCACCGCTGGCTTCACGGCCTTGGTCCTCACTTTTTGCTTTCGTTGTGTGCCATTTCATGGAGGCACCTTTCCAGCGGGTTTGCACCCCACTTTGAAACTCATTGAATTTGGATCTATTTGAAGAACTTTACAAGAACTGATTGTGCACGTTCACCACACTTAATTTAACAGTGAAAGGGATTGGTCAGGAAAGTTTACTGGGTGTGTTGTGCCAGGAGAGAGTTTCTCAGATACTCTTTTTGCTGAGAGAACAACAGATAGCTATGGCTGTGTGTTTCAGAAAACAGATTGTTTGGATTTTGGAATATTCGTGGATACATTGGTTGAAGGTGCATAGAGAAAGCTGTGGAGTAGCTGTAGATCTTGGATTTCCACATGTGGAAGTACACTGGCATGGAGTACGTGGAATGAAGTGGTTGGTTTTGCTACCTCTCTGTGCTACTTTGGAAACAAAGCAACATCCAGACATAATTGTAATTCATTGTGGAGGGAACAGTTTAGGACATGTGTCTGGAATTTCTTTGCAATTTGCTATGAAAGAAGGACTTGGGAAAGTCATGGACATGTTTCCTAATTCTCAAGTAATATTTTCACTGATTGTGCAGAGACAAATGTGGCTTTGTTCTTCTTCATTTGGTCCACAAATGGAAAAAGCAAGGCGCAATGTTAATAAAGGGTGTTTGTGCATTTCTAAGAGATTTTGGCATGTCCTCTTTTCACAATGAAAATATTATGTTTCGTAGTACATACATTTTTCGCAGAGATGGAGTCCATCTTACTTATGCTGGCAATCAGATTATTTTGAGAAATGTACAAAATGCATTGCCACCTATTTTAGAAATACAGCATCCATTTTGAAGTAGGTGTTAGGTATTTATAATTTTTGACATACAAAAAGCCTCTTTAAAGAGCCACCACTTTCTCCCAGAGAAAAATGCAATGGTAACAATACGGTAGCACCCCAATTTTTTTAATGTTCGCGAACTGTCCGGGACTTTTAAGAAATACAAAGGGCCCTGCTTTATTTATCTTCACTTCTATTTTTTAACTGTGAAAGGTGGCTCTGAAAAGAGCCTTATTTTTTTGATTTTTGTAAGTTTGTATTTTTTTTCGTTTTTTTAGACACGACACACTAGGAGAGGAGGGGAAAGGAGGGTAAAGGGGGGACACCAACCACAAGGATAAGAAAGGGCGAGCTGAGAGAGGAAGATGTAGAGTGGGTTTTATTTGGGTAGTGAGCAGGTCTTCTCGTGCTCTGAGACGATAGTCTCAAAAGGACTCCGAAGTCGCTCCCCCCTGCAGAGTACCCTGTCACAGTACATACATACAACTGTGACCCTCAAAAGGTAAGGTCATCAGAATTCTGTATGGCCTGTGAGGCAGCTTGAGGAAGATGCTGTCCCACAGAGGTGGTCCTTGTGGTTACAGGATCAGAAACGGAGGATGAAGTAGAGGAAATCAACCTACTACATTCTTCGCAAGGTACAACCTTGCGAATAGCCCCAGAGTGAAATGACCTCAGGTGTCGCTTCATGGTCGTGGTCCCAGAGCTGTACGAACTGTGCTTCCCGCGACTGAGTATCATTTTGCACTCATTGCAGATAACACGGTTCGCACGAGCCTTAGGACCATTCCAATAAATGGAAAATAACCGCCACACCCAAGACTCATGTCTAGAGTGGGTAGTAGGGATTTCCTCTACCTCATTCTCGTCATCCTCTTCTTCCTCCTCTGCATCCTCACTCCTGTTCCCCTCTTCAGGCCCTTGGGAAGGTGGTGGTGGTGGAGTGGGTGGGGGTGGTGCTGAAGCAGGTGCAGCACCAGGTGGCAGTTCTGCAGCCAGGGATGCTATCTCGATGGTGGAATCAGCAAGTTGCTGGAGAAATAGCTGTTCTCTGAAGAATAGCCAGAAACACAATGAGAATAAGCTCTAGGGTGTGGTCTTTTATAGGGGTGCTTGTCCGCAGTTCGCGGACATGCGCGCTGTCCGCGACCAGATCGAACACAAAAAAATGGTTCAAAAAGTTTCAAAAGATATGTAGAAACTGAGGATTACTATGTGGGACTTGTGCCATGATGAGTTTTTATGGAAAAATATTGTGGATTACTCGAAAATGTACTTTTAAATTGTTCGGGGACACGAACAGTGTCCGCATTCAGAACACGCGATCAGCATGGGCGCGGTCACATGATCCCTTCGCAAATAGGTCCACGAAGGAAGCTCCTGACCGCAGGACACCAAATGCACGGACATTGGTTTGCGCATGCGCGTTGATGTTCTACGGACAGTGTTCAGCTCCTGAATCAATTAAAAGTGCGTCACACATCAAACGAACATTTCTGGACATTGGGTATGTTCTAGAACAGTTTAAAGTTGCTAGCGAATACTACGGACAGGTATAGTGTTCTTTAGGACACTTCCATTTTCGTTTGATTGTGAACTTTTCAGGACATCAATCGTGTTCTTAGAACATTTAACTTGCTGGCGATCATTACGGACAGGTATAGTGTTCTTTAGGACACCTCCATTTTCGTTTAATTACAAACATTTCAGGACACCAATTGGGTTATTAGAACAGTTTGAACTTGCTAGCGAACAGTACGGACAGGTATAGTGTTCTTTAGCAAACCTCCATTTTCATTTAATTACGAACATTTCAGGACACCGCTTGTGTTCTTTGAACAGTTTCAACTTGCTAGCGAACAGTACTGACAGGTATAGTGTTCTTTAGGACACCTCCAATTTCGTTTATTTACGAACATTTCAGGACACCGCTTGTGTTCTTAGAACAGTTTCAACTTGGTAGCGAACAGTACGGACAGGTATAGTGTTCTTTATTAGGACACCTCCCTTTTCATTTAATTACGAACATTTCAGGACACCAATTGGGTGCTTAGAACAGTTTCAACTTTCTAGCGAACAATATGGACAGGTATAGTGTTCTTCAGGACACCTCAATTTTTGTTTATTTTAGAACATTTCAGAAAACCCGCACTGTCCGCGGACATCTACATTATTTTAAATAAAATAAAAAATGGGAAGTAATTACAACACAATATAAAAATGTAACTTTATTTCACATATATTAATAATTTATGACAGAGAAGGTGAGGCAGAAACAGAAACAAAAACAGGAGAATTAGGGGTTTCAACATGATTGGTATCAGGTGAAGAAGGGATGGAAGTCTCATCAAAATGTTTTGGATTATGGAAAGGGTTTGGGGATAATTGACTGGGATATGGTGAGGGGGACAAGTACATGTGGGGCAATGGTATGAGGTTTTTGTTTTAAAATGTTCCTCAACAAAATTTTTCAAATTATTAAAATTGCTCAATAATAAATCCATGATTTCTTTTAAGCTGTCAAGCATGTTTTTTCCATAACAGTTTCTTCAGACATATTTTCTATTTTGTTATGCTCTGTACAAAAAGAAATATATATGTTAAATATATACAAAATAATAACAATAACATGGTTTAAATTTAAAGTGTGTACCATTAGCTTCACTATTTTCTGACATTTCGTCATGTGGGAAGTGCTCCTCTAGCCATTCCAGAGTACTAGACATTTCTGTGAGAAAAAAAAAATATATATATATTTTTTTTTAAATCTAATACAGAAAGTTTATAAAGATGAGTAAAATGATGTACACTTACTATATCAGGTAAGATATGTTCTGAGTAGTCTGTAGGTCTGGTCTTGGTCTTAGTTGTGGAGTGTCTGTGAGGTAATTATGTTGGAAGCCTATTTATCTTCACTTGGTATATTCCATTTTAGAATATATTTGCATTTAAATGAATGGTTAGTGCGGTACATATATGGGTTACATTTCTTATGTGTTACTACATATAATATGTATGTGTACTACTTTGTGAATTTTTTTAATGTTATCATGTTGTAATATAACAATTAAACATACCCCCCCCAGACTTTTTAGGTAGTGGTACTGTTGTCCGAATATGTCAGCGGACATCAAAAATGTTCGCGGACATTACATTCAGTAGAAGTGGTTCAGTATGTTCCATATTACAAGTACATAAAGTCAAAGTTACTATTGTTAAGCTTTGCTACTAAAAACCTATAAAATTCAGTTAAACAACTTTGTTAAAGGGACGTTATGGTTAAGTTGTGCTACTAAAAACCTATTAAATTCAGTGAAAAAAACTTTGTTAAAGGGACGTTATGGTTAAGTTTTGCTACTAAAAACCTATGAAATTCAGTGAAAAAACTTTGTTAAAGGGACGTTATGGTTAAGTTGCGCTACTAAAAACCTATGAAATTCAGTGAAAAAAACTTTGTTAAAGGGACATTATGGTTAAGTTGCGCTGCTAAAAACCTATGAAATTCAGTGAAAAGACTTTGTTAAAGGGACGTTATGGTTAAGTTGTGCTACTAAAAACCTATGAAATTCAGTGAAAAAAACTTTGTTAAAGGGACGTTATGGTTAAGTTGCGCTACTAAAAACCTATGAAATTCAGTGAAAAAACTTTGTTAAATGGACGTTATGGATAGGTTGCGCTACTAAAAACCTATGAAATTCAGTGAAAAAACTTTGCTAAAGGGACGTTATGGTTCCAAGTAAAACCGAAAAACCCTTGAAATTCGCCAGTTATGGTAAGCTAAGCAACCATAACTCGCGCCACCATCGTGCACTGCTAAGACTAACACCCAGGACATCAAAGATGACATCACAAATGTCATTGATGACATCACTGATGACATCACATGTGCAGTTATCTTTCATGAAAAGTCTGTACAAGGGTTTCTTATTGTAATGTTAATTAAAAAAAAGTGTCAAGGATCATTGGAATAAATATCAAGTGCTAATTCGTCCATCCAGTCTACTAAGGTGCTCATGTAGAAACATAGGCATTGTGTGCAGCATACATGATGGAGGTGCAATATTCATAAACTTGCCATGTTGAATAGTGAAATGATAACTGTTTTCTTATTAGACTTTTGCATACTGTGAAAACATGTGATAAGTAGATAATAAAACCCACGTACTACATAATTGCATTATTATAGAAAAAACACAAAGAGACAACACCACATACAAATATGAGTATATAAAAGGAAATTGAAGTAAGAAAAAAACAGCAGTAGTAGCAAAAAGTGTTCATAACCTAACATATTACCTTTATGCAGAGAAATGATTGCTCTGTTTCAAACGTGATACTTACCCTATGTATATATATACATATATATATATATAACATGATCTGCCTTGACTCTAAGGAAAGTAGTGTGAATACAAGATATAAAAATAGGAACATATACAGGGAATGTACAGTAATAAAAAACAACAGAACTATCAGAAAGTGCTGACAACTCTACTTATTATTTTAATGCACAGAAAGGATTGCTATCTTTCAAGCTTGTGTCTTCCCCTATCTATATGTTTCATATGATGTGACTGGACCCTAAGGGAATTATTGCAAGAACATACTTGAAGGATAAGTCTACAAATATACTACCTTTTCCACTTTTAATTCCTGACTGTTACTGAAGAAAAGCATGTGGCCTAGATATGTCAGTAAAGGAAAAAAGGGGGAGCCAGACATGTGATGTCATCAGTGATGTCATCAATGACATTTGTGATGTCTTCTTTGATGTCCTGGGTGTTAGTCTTAGCAGTGCACGGTGGAGGAGCGAGTTGTGGTTGCTTAGCTTACCATAACTGGCGAATTTCAAGGGTTTTTCGGTTTTACTTGGAACCATAACGTCCCTTTAACAAAGTTTTTTCACTGAATTTCATAGGTTTTTAGTAGCGCAACTTAACCATAATGTCCCTTTAACAAAGTTTTTTTCACTGAATATATATATATATATATATATATATATATATATATATATATATATATATATATAACATTGTTAAAGGGACGTTATGGTTAAATTGCACTAGCAAAAACCTATGAAATTCAATGGAAAAACGTTGTTACAGGGACTTTATGGTTACAGGTAAAACCGAAAAACCCACAAAATTCGACAGTTATGGTAAGCTAAGCAGCCATAACTTGTGCCACCAGTGTGCACTGCAAGGACTAACACCCATGACATAAAAAAACAATGCCCCTGTCGCTAACCCTACGGATTCATGCAGGTAGGCTACAGCATTTAAAGAACTGCTGCCGACTTCCTGGTGGCTCTGCAAACCTACTAATGTGTGGCTAAAGTACTCCTAACTGTATAACGGCCACTGGTAAACAAGGAACAGCAACCTGCAGTGTTACGTGGGCGTGGTAAATGTCGCATTTCTTTGATTTACTTTCCATGACCCATTAAACAGATACATTGTGTGTGCACTCAGCAGTGTGACTGAAAGCATGAAGAGGTTGCCTGCCGGTTGTGCAGTATAAGAAAACATGTAACTGCAGGTGGGAAAGTTTGTACTAAGTCTGCAAAATGGCAAAGCTTGTGCACCTTCCTCATGCACATACTAGTGCATGCCAATGCAAATAAAAAAAACAGCAGAATATGCAGAGCGCAAACAACCTTAGTGGTGGTTAGAAAAGCGTGTTAGCTGCATGGGTCGCACAAAATAAATGGCTTCCTGCTGCACATAATGAAGCTGTGTTTCCTGTTGTAAACCTTCTTGTATTCCACAATGTATGCATATCTGTGCATGCTACCCCTAACACTAATGGCGTAGCATAAAGTGGTTATACTGCATGTGACGACAACTGAAATGAAAGCACAGGGTGCCAATGGGCAGGCTACCGCCCTTCCAACAATTATGTATTCTACTTTCATGTACAGCATTGCCCACAACTGCCACGGGCAATAAGAGGTGCACTCCTGTAGGGCAGTGGAGCTCTAAAATAACCTTAGCAAACCATGTGCCACACTACAGACCCTTACTCGGCAAAGGGCGTTGTACTGTGCATGTACTGGAACGTGCTACTGTACAGAGGCAAGGTACTCTGAAGTGCGCGGGAACGGTCCTTATGGGAGCATTACAATGACTGGCGCCTATGTACGCAAAGGCCACCCAATAATTCTGTCTTCTGGCACGTCCCCTGTCTTCTGGCATAGTTTCCAGGTAGGTGCTGCCCCTTCTGTACCTGACCTCTGCTGTCATTCCTTCTGTGGCGTTTGTGAGAACAGCATGATAAATGAAAATGAAAAGAAAGCCCATTTCACAGATCAACAACGGAATTGCCAATGCACACATGCACGGCTAGACGTGTGGCAGTGTGGGAAACACTGTAGTGGAATTGGTTAGAAAAGGGGTCGCTGTACAAGTAGGTTTGTTTACGCATTGCAGAGCATCTTCAAGAGAGTCACAGCGCAACACTAACTATAAATAAGTATGAATACTTTCAAGAAGGGCACCAAACCAATGTAGAGGCGGTGTACAAAAATCGGGATTGCTGGCATACTAAGATGAACGTTATAACTGATGGAAAGTATTCCTGCTGTGAAACGTAATATTCCCAAGGTCAAAGTATGTAATTGGCACATGTCTAAGAGAGGCAGAAATACACTTATTTGCAATGTACTGCACTGTCTGCATTTACAGACCAAATAGAAAATGATGCTCCCACATCCGTGATGGCATAATGCGGTAAAAACATATGCAAAATATCGGAAACAAACGCATGAACTGGGCAAGTGCCACCTTCATCGCAAACTGCACTGAAACTCGTGTAACACGCTGTGCAATTTTCCCTGCACAATCAACAACAGTAATATCGGCATGATTTCCGTCACACAGAGAAACCAAAATCAGGCACTTCATTGTAGCTACTCCATAGCACTACACATTCACATTTCCATTCACTTTCAGTCAATGTGTGTCCGAATCACGTAAAACCTGCACGCTGTGCCTCGTGAAACACACAGCCATAGCAGCACCCTCTGCATTTCTGTCCACAAATACACTGTGTAGCACAGTCTGTCCGTACACACCACACCCACAAACTTTGTTACCCAATCCGTAGTGTCCGCAGGCCCTTTTCTATGAGCATCATCTGCAAAAGGGGCATATGTAACTATCGTGATATTCGTGGACTTTTCGTGCTGGGCGCACGCGGGAGTGGGGGAATAACTTTGAACCAGGGGAGTGGACGTCGTTAGTTGTGCTGAATCTGAAAAGAACCTTTTGGGTCTTTGTTTTTTTTTTATAGGTGCTTCCCTGGATACAATGTGTGTGCTGTTTTTGTACGTAAATATGAGTTTTCAACGTTAGCTCACATTCTTACAATTGGCTCTGAAGTGCAGTGTGTAGATTGTGAAACAACACTTCATTGCCACTGTACGACAAAGACATGCCATTTGTTGTGAAAAGGTGTATGTATCGTGAACCAATGTTCTCATTCTCACAGTAGAACATCCCAGCAGCACTTACGAAGTCACACATGCTTCTGTTAATGAGACCCCTTCCGACCTCTGGCTGGTGACAGGAATCATTGGAATACTTCAACACTATTCTCGGGGGTATACATGAGAAACGCACCTTGGGAAAAAAGTGCTGCACTGCTTTCATCATAATCTTCGGTTGACGGAACACACAGGAACAAGGCATGTAACCCATAAAGAAGTCTCCAAAGTGCACAATCACTACATGTACAGTTGACAAAGAAGCCACCCGTCGACATTCTGGAAGCAGTCTGCCGAAACAGCATGATTCGACACTACTCCACAAAGCGTCCACTCACTCCAAACCGAAATTGCCAGACATGTCTTCTTGGAGGGCATACACGCACAGATCTTCCACAAAGCCATCACCCACAACGAAAACTGTATGTCTTGCCATGTTTGCTAGCCGCTGTACACAAAGTAATGGGGAAAGTGAATGCCTCCCTTTCCTGGGACACACACCCAAAGCACCTGATTGGCCAAAGGCCATAGCCCCATTTCTATTGGCCAGCATGCTCACAAATGCAGAATGTGGCATGTGCCTTTCTCCAAGTACCGCCAGGGCTGCGCCCCAGTAAAGCAGGAGGAGTCCATCTTCCTAATGGTATGCTTTCCTTTGACGCACTCCCTGAGCAGCACATGATAGGACAATCGCTACAGTCCCATTTCCATAGGCCAGCATGGTGAGGAGCGTCGAATGTGGCACGTGCGGGTCACCAAGTATGTTGAAGGTTCGGTCCCCAGTGCAGCAGGAGTCCCTCTTCCTATTGCCGCACATCCTAAGCAACTCATTGGACAATCCCCACAGTTCCATTTTCGTGGCCGCCACCCGCAAAATCCCTGCATGTGACTTCTGTGCTGCGTGGGGGAATAACTTGCAACCAGGGCAGGGAGAGTTTGTAGTAAGGGGTGACTCTTAAAAGAGTATTTTTTTTGTGTACAAAAACAACTTTTTTTCTGTTTTTAGTAGCTTTTGTGTTTTCGTCTATGTACATTAGTTCAGTTAGCTCTTCACTGCATCGTGTAGAAATTGGTAAAATGGTTTATGTAATTTGCAAGAGGTTAATTGCTGCATTTGTTGCCATACTTAATAAACTGTAGGATTACCCAACTCAGAAACATAACATTCAAAACATCCCCTACAAATTAGAGACAGTTTTCAGCACCTAGGAACAATATGAGTTAGTTTCTTCCATAGTTAAACAATGCCGACATAGCTCATTCTCTGGACTAGGCCTTTTTCATAGGAAACCATTTTCTTTAGTAGGTAACAGGTTTAATTGAAACCTTAACAAAGTATAACCAAATTTCCTACATGGAAAGCAAGCCAAAGATAAAGCATAGGTACACTTAGTAAATCTGGCATTATTTTTTAGGTAGCCAATTCTTCCCTATTGTGCCTCCACAACCTGGTTTTATAGGCCAATGGGCTAGATCGCACGCTGCGAAAATCAAATCCCAAGGTTTCCGACTCCTGTTGGCAATAATGACATGCCAATTTAATGCATCCTGCTCGTTTAGCTTGAATTGCTCAAGTAAGGAGCCTCTGGGAGGTTCCAAAAATGTGTTACACAGCAAAACGCATTTCCATAATAATATGCGCATGTTTAAAGATAGCAGAACCAGCTCTGGCCGAATTGCTGTCATTGTGGTCGAGGCTGGTAATGGAAGAACCACCAATTTCCAAAATATGCTCTCGACCACAGATAAAATCATAGGCGAACAGGGAATTATGGATTTCCAAGCTGTATAAAAAGGCAGCCGCCATTTTGGCTTCATAACACCTTATTGCCGGTACAGTTTCAATGTTACCCTTATTTATCCGCCATGCTAGGGTCTTCCTTAGAACTTCAAAACCCTTGTCTTGTCAGCATTAATGATCAATTCCTTCTCCACGGCATACTCCTGAAATACTTTTAACACTCTCTGCTATCCTATGTATGAGCGGCCCAGCAGTACAATGTCTTCCCCATAGGACACCCACACTGTTTTGTGCCCATACATTTTGGGTGCAATGAGTGCTGCTTTTTTTTAAAGATGGGCCCAAATCAGCTAAATAGATATTAAATAAAAAGGATATAATGCCCCTCCAGATTCAATCTCACTTTAATGTTAGTGTTTCTATGAGGTTCATTAAGTATACTACGGATGCTGCCTGGAGCGCCCCATCTATGCATCTTGCCCCACATTTTCTTTCTATGAATTCTGTCGAAAGCCAATGATAGGTAGATTGTGGCTACACAAATAGTAATTTTTCGAATTTACCATGTTTGTTTTTGGTGTAGTGGCCACTCCCTTCCTAAAGCGACCCCCACAAGCGTAGTGCTCACTCCCTTTGTAAAGCAACCAGACAGGTGTAGTGTCCACTCCCTTCCTAAAATGGCCCCCACAAGTGTAGTGCCCACTCCCTTCCTAGAGCGAACCCCACAGTGTCATGCTCACTCACTTCCTAAAGCAACCCCCACAAGTGTAGTGCCCACTCCCTTCCAAAAGCGACACCCACAGGTGTAGTGCCCACTCGTTTCCTAGAGTGACCCCCACAGGTGTAGTGCCCACTCCCTTCCTAAAGTGACCCCCACAGGCGTAGTGCCCACTCCCTTCTTAAAGCAATCCCACAGGTGTAGTGGCCAATCCCTTACTAAAGTGACCGCACAGGTGTAGTGGCCACTCCCTTCCTAAAGCAACCCCCACAGGTGTAGTGCTCACTCCCTTACAAAAGCGACCCCCACAGGCGTAGTGGCCACTACCTTCCTAAAGCGACCCCCCCACAAGTGTAGTAGCCACACCCTTCCTAAAGCGAGCCCCATAGGTGTAGTGCCCACTCCCTTCCTAAAGCGAACCCCACAGGTGTCGTGCCCACTCCCTTCCTAACGCGACCCCCAAAAGTGTAGTGGCCACTCCCTTCCTAAAGAGATCCCCACAGGTGTAGTGCCCACTCCCTTCCTAATGCGACTTCCACAAATGTAGTGATCACTCCCTTCCTAATGCGACCCTCACAGGTGTAGTGCCCACTCCCTTCCTAAAGTGACCCCAACAGGCGTAGTGCCCACTCCCTTCCTAAAGCGACCCCAACAAGCGTAGTGACCACTCCCTTCCTAAAGCGACCCCCATAGGCATAGTGCCCACTCCCTTCCTAACGCGACCCCCACACGTGTTGTGCCCACTCCCTTCCTTAAGCTACCACCACAGGCATAGTGGCCACTACCTTCCTAAAGCGACCCCCACAAGTGTAGTGGCCACTCGCTTCTTAAAGCGACCCCCACAGGTTTAGTGCCCACTCCCTTCCTAAGGCAACCCCGACAGGCATAGTGACCACTCCCTTCCTAAAGTGACCTCCACAGATGTAGTGGCCACTCCCTTCCCAAAGCGACCCCCCACAGGTGTAGTCGCCACTCCCTTCCTTAAGCGACCACCACAGGCGTAGTGGCCACTACCTTCCTAAAGCGACCCCCACAAGTGTAGTGGCCACTCCCTTCCTAAACCGAACCCCACAGGTGTAGTGCCCACTCCCTTCCTAAAGCGACCCCCACAAGTGTTGTGCCCACTCCCTTCCTAAAGAGATCCCCACAGGTGTAGTGCCCACTCACTTCCTAATGCGACCCACACAGTGTCATGCCCACTCCCTTCCTAAAGCGACCCCCACAAGTGTTGTGCCCACACCCTTCCTAACGAGACCCCCACAAGTGTAGTGCCCACTCCCTTCCTAAAGAGACCCCCACAAGTGTAGTGCCCACTCCCTTCCTAGAGCGACCCCCACAGTGTCATGCCGACTCACTTCCTAAAGCAAACCCCACAAGTGTAGTGCCCACTCCCTTCCAAAAGCGACACCCACAGGTGTAGTGCCCACTCGTTTCCTAGAGTGACCCCCACAGGTGTAGTGCCCACTTCCTTCCTAAAGCGACCCCCACAGGCGTAGTGCCCACTCCCTTCCTAAAGCGACTCTACGGGTGTAGTGGCCACTCCCTTACTAAAGTGACCGCACAGGTGTAGTGGCCACTCCCTTCCTAAAGCAGCCCCTACGGGTGTAGTGTCCACTCCTTTCCTAAAGTGACTCCCACAGGCGTAGTGGCCACTCCCTTCCCAAAGCGGCCCCCCACAGGTGTAGTGGCCACTCCCTTCCTAAAGTGACACCCACAGGTATTGTGCCCACTCCCTTCCTAAAGCGACACCCACAGGTGGCGTACCCACTCCCTTCCTAAAACGACCCCCACAGGTGTAGTACCCAAACGCTTCCTAAAGCGACCCCCACAAGTGTAGTGCCCATTCCCTTCCTAAAGCGACCTCCACAGGTGTAGTGGCCACTCCCTTCCTAAAGTGACCCCCTCAGGTGTAGTGCCAACTCCCTTCCTAAAGCGACCCCACAAGTGTAGTGGCCACTCCCTTCCTAAAGCAACCCCCACAGGTGTAGTGCCCACTCCCTTCCTAAAGCGACCCCCACAGGTGTCGTGCCGACTCCCTTCCTAATGAGACCCCCACAAGTGTAGTGCCCACTCCCTTCCTAAAGAGATCCCCACAGGTGTAGTGGCCACTCCCTTCCTAATGCGACTTCCACAAGTGTAGTGTCCACTCCCTTCCTAATGCGACCCCCACAGGTGTAGTGGCCACTCCCTTCCTAAAGCGACCCCCAGAGGTGTAGTGGCCACTCCCATCCTAAAGCGACCCCACAGGTGTAGTGGCCACTCCCTTACCAAAGCGACCCCATAGGTGTATTTGCCACTCCCTTCCTAAAGCAACCCCCACAGGTGTATTGCCCACTCCCTTCCCAAAGCAGCCCCTACAGGTGTAGTGTCCACTCCCTTCCTAAAGCTACCCCCACAAGTGTAGTAGCCACACCCTTCCTAAAGCGACCTCCACAGGTGTAGATGCCACTCCCTTCCTAAAGCGACCCCCACAAGTGTAGCGGCCACTCCCTTCCTAAAGCGACCCCCACAGGTGTAGGGATCACTCCCTTCTATAAAGCGACCCCCACAAGTGTAGTGCCCACTCCCTTCCTAAAGCGAACCCCACAGGTGTCGTGCCCACTCCTGTCCTGACGCGAACCCCACAAGTGTAGTGCCCACTCCCTTCCTAAAGAGATCCCCATGGGTGTAGTGCCCAATCCCTTCCTAATGCGACTTCCACAAGTGTAGTGACCACTCCCTTCCTAATGCGACCCTCACAGGTGTAGTGCCCACTCCCTTCCTAAAGTGACCCCAACAGGCGTAGTGCCCACTCCCTTCCTAAAGCGACCCCAACAGGCGTAGTGACCACTCCCTTCCTAAAGCGACCCCCACAGGCTTACTGCCCACTCCCTTCCTAACGTGACCCCCACAAGTGTTGTGCCCACTCCCTTCCTTAAGCAACCACCACAGGCGTAGTGGCCACTACCTTCCAAAAGCGACCCCCACAAGTGTAGTGGCCACTCCCTTCCTAAAGTGACCCCCACAGGTGTAGTGCCCACTCCCTTTCTAAAGCAACCCCCACAGGCGTAGTGACCACTCGCTTCCTAAAGTGACCCCCACAGGCGTAGTGGCCACTCCCTTCCCAAAGCGACCCCCCACAGGTGTAGTCGCCACTCCCTTCCTTAAGTGACCACCACAGGCGGAGTGGCCACTACCTTCCTAAAGCGACCCCCACAAGTGTAGTGGCCACTCCGTTCCTAAACCGAACCCCACAGGTGTAGTGCCCACTCCCTTCCTAAAGCGACCCCCACAAGTGTTGTGCCCACTCCCTTCCTAACGATACCCCCACAAGTGTAGTGCACACTCCCTTCCTAAAAAGATCCCCACAGGTGTAGTGCCCACTCACTTCCTAATGCGACTTACACAAATGTAGTGTCCACTCCCTTCCTAATGCGACCCTCACAGGTGTAGTGCCCACTCCCTTCCTAAAGCGACCCCAACAGGCGTAGTGCCCACTCCCTTCCAAAAGCGACCCCCACAGGTGTAGTGGCCACTCCCTTCCTAAAGCAACCCCCACAGGCGTAGTGCCCACTCCCTTCCTAAAGCGACCCCCACAGGTGTAGGGGCCACTCCCATCCTAAAGCGACCCCACAGGTGTAGTGGCCACTCCCTTACTAAAGTGACCCCACTGGTGTATTGGCCATTCCCTTCCTAAATCAAACCCCACAGGTGTAGTGCCCACTCCCTTCCTAAAGCAGCCCATACAGTTGTAGTGTCCACTCCCTTCCTAAAGCGACCCTCACAAGTGTAGTGCCCACTCTTTTCCTAAAGCAACCACCACAGGCGTTGTGGCCACTACCTTCCTAAAGCGACCCCCCAGAAGTGTAGTAGCCACACTCTTCCTAAAGCGACCTCCACAGGTGTAGTGGCCACTCCCTTCCTAAAGCGACCCCCACAGGTGTAGTGCCCATTCCCTTCGTAAAGCGACCCCCACAAGTGTAGTGGCCACTCCCTTCCTAAAGCAACCCCCACAGGTGCAGGGCACACTTCCTTCCTAAAGCGACCCTCACAAGTGTAGTGCCCACTCCCTTCCTAAAGCGACCCCCGCAGCTGTCGTGCCCACTCCCTTCCTAACACGTCTCACACAAGTGTGGTGCCCACTCCCTTCCTAAAGCGACTTCTACAAGTGTAGTGTCGACTCCCTTCCTAATATGACCCTCACAGGTGTAGTGCCCACTCCCTTCCTAAAGTGACCCCAACAGGCGTAGTGCCCACTCCCTTCCTAAAGCGACCCCCACAGGTGTAGTGGCCACTCCCTTCATAAAGAGACCCTACAGGTGTAGTGGCCACTCCCTTACAAAATCGTTCACAGGTGTATTGGCCACTCCCTTCCTAAAGGAACCCCCTTCACAGGTTTAGTGCCCACTCCCTTCCTAAAGCAGCCCCTACAGGTGTAGTGTCCACTCCCTTCCTAAAGCGACTGCCGCAGGTGTAGTGGTCACTCCCTTCCTAAAGCGACCCCACAGGTGCAGTGGCCACTCCCTTACTAAAGTGACCCCATAGGTGCATTGGCCACTCCCTTCCTAAAGCAACCCCCACAGGTGTAGTGCCCACTCCCTTCCTAAAGCAGCCCCCACAAGTGTAGTGGCCACTCCCTTCCTAAAGCGACCCCCACAAGTGTAGTGCCCACTCCCTTCCTAACGCGACCCCCACAAGTGTTGTGCCCACTCCCTTCCTTAAGCGACCACCACAGGCGTAGTGGCCACTACCTTCCTAAAGCGACCCCCACAAGTGTAGTGGCCACTCCCTTCCTAAAGCGACCCCCACAGGTGTAGTGCCCACTCCCTTCCTAAAGCAACCACCACAGGCGTAGTGACCACTCCATTCCTAAAGTGACCCCCACAGGCGTAGTGGCCACTCCCTTCCCAAAGCGACCCCCCACAGGTGTAGTCGCCACTCCCTTCCTTAAGCGACCACCACAGGCGGAGTGGCCACTACCTTCCTTAAGCGACCCCCACAAGTGTAGTGGCCACTCCGTTCCTAAACCGAACCCCACAGGTGTAGTGCCCACTCCCTTCCTAAAGCGACCCCCACAAGTGTTGTGCCCACTCCCTTCCTAACGAGACCCCCACAAGTGTAGTGCCCACTCCCTTCCTAAAGAGATCCCCACTGGTGTAGTGCCCACTCACTTCCTAATGCGACTTACACAAATGTAGTGTCCACTCCCTTCCTAATGCGACCCTCACAGGTGTAGTGCCCACTCCCTTCCTAAAGCGACCCCAACAGGCGTAGTGCCCACTCCCTTCCTAAAGCGACCCCCACAGGTGTAGTGGCCACTCCCTTCCTAAAGCGACCCCCACAGGCGTAGTGCCCACTCCCTTCCTAAAGCGACCCCCACAGGTGTAGGGGCCACTCCCATCCTAAAGCGACCCCACAGGAGTAGTAGCCACTCCCTTACTAAAGTGACCCCACTGGTGTATTGGCCATTCCCTTCCTAAATCAAACCCCACAGGTGTAGTGCCCACTCCCTTCCTAAAGCAGCCCATACAGGTGTAGTGTCCACTCCCTTCCTAAAGCGACCCTCACAAGTGTAGTGCCCACTCTTTTCCTAAAGCGACCACCACAGGCGTTGTGGCCACTACCTTCCTAAAGCGACTTCTACAAGTGTAGTGTCGACTCCCTTCCTAATATGACCCTCACAGGTGTAGTGCCCACTCCCTTCCTAAAGTGACCCCAACAGGCGTAGTGCCCACTCCCTTCCTAAAGCGACCCCCACAGGTGTAGTGGCCACTCCCTTCATAAAGAGACCCTACAGGTGTAGTGGCCACTCCCTTACAAAATCGTTCACAGGTGTATTGGCCACTCCCTTCCTAAAGGAACCCCCTTCACAGGTTTAGTGCCCACTCCCTTCCTAAAGCAGCCCCTACAGGTGTAGTGTCCACTCCCTTCCTAAAGCAACTGCCGCAGGTGTAGTGGTCACTCCCTTCCTAAAGCGACCCCACAGGTGTAGTGGCCACTCCCTTACTAAAGTGACCCCATAGGTGCATTGGCCACTCCCTTCCTAAAGCAACCCCCACAGGTGTAGTGCCCACTCCCTTCCTAAAGCAGCCCCCACAAGTGTAGTGGCCACTCCCTTCCTAAAGCGACCCCCACAAGTGTAGTGGCCACTCCCTTCCTAAAGCGACCCCCAAAGGTGTAGTGCCCACTCCCTTCCTAAAGCAACCACCACAGGCGTAGTGACCACTCCCTTCCTAAAGTGACCCCCAGAGGCGTAGTGGCCACTCCCTTCCCAAAGCGACCCCCCACAGGTGTAGTCGCCACTCCCTTCCTTAAGCGACCACCACAGGCGGAGTGGCCACTACCTTCCTAAAGCGACCCCCACAAGTGTAGTGGCCACTCCGTTCCTAAACCGAACCCCACAGGTGTAGTGCCCACTCCCTTCCTAAAGCGACCCCCACAAGTGTTGTGCCCACTCCCTTCCTAACGAGACCCCCACAAGTGTAGTGCCCACTCCCTTCCTAAAGAGATCCCCACTGGTGTAGTGCCCACTCACTTCCTAATGCGACTTACACAAATGTAGTGTCCACTCCCTTCCTAATGCGACCCTCACAGGTGTAGTGCCCACTCCCTTCCTAAAGCGACCCCAACAGGCGTAGTGCCCACTCCCTTCCTAAAGCGACCCCCACAGGTGTAGTGGCCACTCCCTTCCTAAAGCAACCCCCACAGGCATAGTGCCCACTCCCTTCCTAAAGCGACCCCCACAGGTGTAGGGGCCACTCCCATCCTAAAGCGACCCCACAGGAGTAGTAGCCACTCCCTTACTAAAGTGACCCCACTGGTGTATTGGCCATTCCCTTCCTAAATCAAACCCCACAGGTGTAGTGCCCACTCCCTTCCTAAAGCAGCCCATACAGGTGTAGTGTCCACTCCCTTCCTAAAGCGACCCTCACAAGTGTAGTGCCCACTCTTTTCCTAAAGCGACCACCACAGGCGTTGTGGCCACTACCTTCCTAAAGCGACCCCCCAGAAGTGTAGTAGCCACGCTCTTCCTAAAGCGACCTCCACAGGTGTAGTGGCCACTCCCTTCCTAAAGTGACCCCCACAGGTGTAGTGCCCATTCCCTTCGTAAAGCGACCCCCACAAGTGTAGTGGCCACTCCCTTCCTAAAGCAACCCCCACAGGTGCAGGGCACACTCCCTTCCTAAAGCGACCCCCACAAGTGTAGTGCCCACTCCCTTCCTAAAGCGACCCCTGCAGGTGTCGTGCCCACTCCCTTCCTAACACGTCCCACACAAGTGTAGTGCCCACTCCCTTCCTAAAGCAACTTCTACAAGTGTAGTGTCGACTCCCTTCCTAATATGACCCTCACAGGCGTAGTGCCCACTCCCTTCCTAAAGTGACCCCAACAGGCGTAGTGGCCACTCCCTTCATAAAGCGACCCCACAGGTGTAGTGGCCACTCCCTTACAAAAGCGTCCCACAGGTGTATTGGCCACTCCCTTCCTAAAGGAACCCCCTTCACAGGTGTAGTGCTCACTCCCTTCCTAAAGCAGCCCCTACAGGTGTAGTATCCACTCCCTTCCTAAAGCGACCCCCCCAGGTGTAGTGGCCACTCCCTTCCTAAAGTGACCCCCACAGGCATAGTGGCCACTCCGTTCCTAAAGCGACTGCCACAGGTGTAGTGGCCACTCCCTTCCTAAAGCGACGCCACAGGTGTAGTGGCCACTCCCTTACTAAAGCGACCCCATAGGTGTATTGGCCAATCCCTTCCTAAAGGAACCACACAGGTGTAGTGCCCACTCCCTTCCTAAAGCAGCCCCTACAGGTGTGGTGTCCACTCCCTTCCTAAAGCGACCCCCCACAAGTGTAGTGCCCACTCCCTTCCTAAAGTGACCACCACAGACATAGTGACCACTACCTTCCTAAAGCAACCACACAGGTGTAGTGCCCACTCCCTTACTAAAGCGACCCCATAGGTGTATTGGCCAATCCCTTCCTAAAGCAACCACACAGGTGTAGTGCCCACTCCCTTCCTAAAGCAGCCCCTACAGGTGTCGTGCCCACTCCCTTCCTAACACGTCCCACACAAGTGTGGTGCCCACTCCCTTCCTAAAGCGACTTCTACAAGTGTAGTGTCGACTCCCTTCCTAATATGACCCTCACAGGTGTAGTGGCCACTCCCTTCCTAAAGTGACCCCAACAGGCGTTGTGCCCACTCCCTTCCTAAAGCGACCCCCACAGGTGTAGTGGCCACTCCCTTCATAAAGCGACCCCACAGGTGTAGTGGCCACTCCCTTACAAAATCGTTCACAGGTGTATTGGCCACTCCCTTCCTAAAGGAACCCCCTTCACAGGTTTAGTGCCTACTCCCTTCCTAAAGCAGCCCCTACAGGTGTAGTGTCCACTCCCTTCCTAAAGCGACCCCCCCAGGTGTAGTGGCCATTCCCTTCCTAAAGTGACCCCCACAGGCATAGTGGCCACTCCCTTCCTAAAGCGACTGCCACAGGTGTAGTGGTCACTCCCTTCCTAAAGTGACCCCACAGGTGTAGTGGCCACTCCCTTACTAAAGTGAGCCCATAGGTGTATTGGCCACTCCCTTCCTAAAGCAACCCCCACAGGTGTAGTGCCCACTCCCTTCCTAAAGCAGCCCCCACAAGTGTAGTGGCCACTCCCTTCCTAAAGCGACCCCCACAAGTGTAGTGCCCACTCCCTTCCTAACGCGACCCCCACAAGTGTTGTGCCCACTCCCTTCCTTAAGCGACCACCACAGGCGTAGTGGCCACTACCTTCCTAAAGCGACCCCCACAAGTGTAGTGGCCACTCCCTTCCTAAAGCGACCCCCACAGGTGTAGTGCCCACTCCCTTCCTAAAGCAACCCCCACAGGCGTAGTGACCACTCCCTTCCTAAAGTGACCCCCACAGGCGTAGTGGCCACTCCCTTCCCAAAGCGACCCCCCACAGGTGTAGTCGCCACTCCCTTCCTTAAGCGACCACCACAGGCGGAGTGGCCACTACCTTCCTAAAGCGACCCAAACAAGTGTAGTGGCCACTCCGTTCCTAAACCGAACCCCACAGGTGTAGTGCCCACTCCCTTCCTAAAGCGACCCCCACAAGTGTTGTGCCCACTCCCTTCCTAACGAGACCCCCACAAGTGTAGTGCCCACTCCCTTCCTAAAGAGATCCCCACTGGTGTAGTGCCCACTCACTTCCTAATGCGACTTACAAAAATGTAGTGTCCACTCCCTTCCTAATGCAACCCTCACAGGTGTAGTGCCCACTCCCTTCCTAAAGCGACCCCAACAGGCGTAGTGCCCACTCCCTTCCTAAAGCGACCCCCACAGGTGTAGTGGCCACTCCCTTCCTAAAGCAACCCCCACAGGCGTAGTGCCCACTCCCTTCCTAAAGCGACCCCCACAGGTGTAGGGGCCACTCCCATCCTAAAGCGACCCCACAGGTGTAGTAGCCACTCCCTTACTAAAGTGGCCCCACTGGTGTATTGGCCATTCCCTTCCTAAATCAAACCCCACAGGTGTAGTGCCCACTCCCTTCCTAAAGCAGCCCATACAGGTGTAGTGTCCACTCCCTTCCTAAAGCGACCCTCACAAGTGTAGAGCCAACTCTTTTCCTAAAGCGACCACCACAGGCGTTGTGGCCACTACCTTCCTAAAGCGACCCCCCAGAAGTGTAGTAGCCACACTCTTCCTAAAGCGACCTCCACAGGTGTAGTGGCCACTCCCTTCCTAAAGCGACCCCCACAGGTGTAGTGCCCATTCCCTTCGTAAAGCGACCCCCACAAGTGTAGTGGCCACTCCCTTCCTAAAGCAACCCCCACAGGTGCAGGGCACACTCCCTTCCTAAAGCGACCCCCACAAGTGTAGTGCCCACTCCCTTCCTAAAGCGACCCCTGCAGGTGTCGTGTCCACTCCCTTCCTAACACGTCCCACACAAGTGTAGTGCCCACTCCCTTCCTAAAGCAACTTCTACAAGTGTAGTGTCGACTCCCTTCCTAATATGACCCTCACAGGTGTAGTGCCCACTCCCTTCCTAAAGTGACCCCAACAGGCGTAGTGGCCACTCCCTTCATAAAGCGACCCCACAGGTGTAGTGGCCACTCCCTTACAAAAGCGTCCCACAGGTGTATTGGCCACTCCCTTCCTAAAGGAACCCCCTTCACAGGTGTAGTGCCCACTCCCTTCCTAAAGCGACCCCCCCAGGTGTAGTGGCCACTCCCTTCCTAAAGTGACCCCCACAGGCATAGTGGCCACTCCCTTCCTAAAGCGACTGCCGCAGGTGTAGTGGCCACTCCCTTCCTAAAGCGACGCCACAGGTGTAGTGGCCACTCCCTTACTAAAGCGACCCCATAGGTGTATTGGCCAATCCCTTCCTAAAGCAACCACACAGGTGTAGTGCCCACTCCCTTCCTAAAGCACCCCCTACAGGTGTGGTGTCCACTCCCTTCCTAAAGCGACCCCCACAAGTGTAGTGCCCACTCCCTTCCTAAAGTGACCTCCACAGGTGTAGTGGCCACTCCCTTCCCAAAGCGACCCCCCACAGGTGTAGTCGCCACTCCCTTCCTTAAGCGACCACCACAGGCGTAGTGGCCACTACCTTCCTAAAGCGACCCCCACAAGTGTAGTGGCCACTCCCTTCCTAAACCGAACCCCACAGGTGTAGTGCCCACTCCCTTCCTAAAGCGACCCCCACAAGTGTTGTGCCCACTCCCTTCCTAACGAGACCTCTATAAGTGTAGTGGCCACTCCCTTCCTAAAGAGATCCCCACAGGTGTAGTGCCCACTCACTTCCTAATGCGACCCCCACAATGTCATGCCCACTCCCTTCCTCAAGCAACCCCCACAAGTGTTGTGCCCACACCCTTCCTAACGAGACCCCCACAAGTGTAGTGCCCACTCCCTTCCTAAAGAGACCCCAACAAGTGTAGTGCCCACTCCCTTCCTAGAGCGACCCCCACAGTGTCATGCCGACTCACTTCCTAAAGCAACCCCCACAAGTGTAGTGCCCACTCCCTTCCAAAAGCGACACCCACAGGTGTAGTGCCCACTCGTTTCCTAGAGTGACCCCCACAGGTGTAGTGCCCACTCCCTTCCTAAAGCGACCCCCACAGGCGTAGTGCCCACTCCCTTCCTAAAGCGACTCTACAGGTGTAGTGGCCACTCCCTTACTAAAGTGACCGCACAAGTGTAGTGGCCACTCCCTTCCTAAAGCAGCCCCTACAGGTGTAGTGTCCACTCCTTTCCTAAAGTGACTCCAACAGGCGTAGTGGCCACTCCCTTCCAAACCGGCCCCCCACAGGTGTAGTGGCCACTCCCTTCCTAAAGTGACACCCACAGGTATTGTGCCCACTCCCTTCCTAAAGCGACACCCACAGGTGGCGTACCCACTCCCTTCCTAAAACGACCCCCACAGGTGTAGTACCCATTCCCTTCCTAAAGCGACCCCCACAAGTGTAGTGCCCATTCCCTTCCTAAAGCGACCTCCACAGGTGTAGTGGCCACTCCCTTCCTAAAGTGACCCCCTCAGGTGTAGTGCCCACTCCCTTCCTAAAGTGACCCCCACAAGTGTAGTGGCCAATCCCTTCCTAAAGCAACCCCCACAGGTGTAGTGCCCACTCCCTTCCTAAAGCGACCCCCACAGGTGTCATGCCGACTCCCTTCCTAATGAGACCCCCACAAGTGTAGTGCCCACTCCCTTCCTAAAGAGATCCCCACAGGTGTAGTGCCCACTCCCTTCCTAATGCGACTTCCACAAGTGTAGTGTCCACTCCCTTCGTAATGCGACCCCCACAGGTGTAGTGGCCACTCCCTTCCTAAAGCGACCCCCAGAGGTGTAGTGGCAACTCCCATACTAAAGCGACCCCACAGGTGTAGTGGCCACTCCCTTACCAAAGCGACCCCATAGGTGTATTGGCCACTCCCTATCTAAAGCAACCCCCACAGGTGTAGTGCCCACTCCCTTCCTAAAGCAGCCCCTACAGGTGTAGTGTCCACTCCCTTCCTAAAGCTACCCCCACAAGTGTAGTGCCCACTCCCTTACTAAAGCGACCCCCACAGGCCTAGTGGCCACTATCTTCCTAAAGCGACCCCATACAAGTGTAGTAGCCACACCCTTCCTAAAGCGACCTCCACAGGTGTAGTGGCCACTCCCTTCCTAAAGCGACCCCCACAAGTGTAGCGGCCACTCCCTTCCTAAAGCAACCCCCCAGGTGTAGGGATCACTCCCTTCTATAAAGCGACCCCCACAAGTGTAGTGCCCACTCCCTTCCTAAAGCGAACCCCACAGGTGTCGTGCCCACTCCCGTCCTGACGCGAACCCCACAAGTGTAGTGCCCACTCCCTTCCTAAAGAGATCCCCACGGGTGTAGTGCCCACTCCCTTCCTAATGCTACTTCCACAAGTGTAGTGACCACTCCCTTCCTAATGCGACCCTCACAGGTGTAGTGCCCACTCCCTTCCTAAAGTGACCCCAACAGGCGTAGTGCCCACTCCCTTCCTAAAGCGACCCCAACAGGCGTAGTGACCACTCCCTTCCTAAAGCGACCCCCACAGGCGTAGTGCCCACTCCCTTCCTAACGTGACCCCCACAAGTGTTGTGCCCACTCCCTTCCTTAAGCAACCACCACAGGCGTAGTGGCCACTACCTTCCAAAAGCGACCCCCACAAGTGTAATGGCCAATCCCTTCCTAAAGCAACCCCCACAGGTGTAGTGCCCACTCCCTTCCTAAAGCGACCCCCACAGGTGTCGTGCCGACTCCCTTCCTAATGAGACCCCCACAAGTGTAGTGCCCACTCCCTTCCTAAAGAGATCCCCACAGGTGTAGTGCCCACTCCCTTCCTAATGCGACTTCCACAAGTGTAGTGTCCACTCCCTTCCTAATGCGACCCCCACAGGTGTAGTGGCCACTCCTTTCCTAAAGCGACCCCCAGAGGTGTAGTGGCCACTCCCATCCTAAAGCGACCCCACAGGTGTAGTGGCCACTCCCTTACCAAAGCGACCCCATAGGTGTATTGGCCACTCCCTTCCTAAAGTAACCCCCACAGTTGTAGTGCCCACTCCCTTCCTAAAGCAGCCCCTACAGGTGTAGTGTCCACTCCCTTCCTAAAGCTACCCCCACAAGTGTAGTGCCCACTCCCTTACTAAAGCGAACCCCACAGGCGTAGTGGCCACTATCTTCCTAAAGCGACCCCCCACAAGTGTAGTAGCCACTCCCATCCTAAAGCGACCCCACAGGTGTAGTGGCCACTCCCTTACCAAAGCGACCCCATAGGTGTATTGGCCACTCCCTTCCTAAAGCAACCCCCACAGGTGTAGTGCCCACTCCCTTCCTAAAGCAGCCCCTACAGGTGTAGTGTCCACTCCCTTCCTAAAGCTACCCCCACAAGTGTAGTGCCCACTCCCTTACTAAAGCGACCCCCACAGGCGTAGTGGCCACTCCCTTTCAAAGCGACCCCCCACAGGTGTAGTCGCCACTCCCTTCCTTAAGCGACCACCACAGGCGTAGTGGCCACTACCTTCCTAAAGCGACCCCCACAAGTGTAGTGGCCACTCCCTTCCTAAACCGAACCCCACAGGTGTAGTGCCCACTCCCTTCCTAAAGCGACCCCCACAAGTGTTGTGCCCACTCCCTTCCTAACGAGACCTCTATAAGTGTAGTGGCCACTCCCTTCCTAAAGAGATCCCCACAGGTGTAGTGCCCACTCACTTCCTAATGCGACCCCCACAATGTCATGCCCACTCCCTTCCTCAAGCGACCCCCACAAGTGTTGTGCCCACACCCTTCCTAACGAGACCCCCACAAGTGTAGTGCCCACTCCCTTCCTAAAGAGACCCCAACAAGTGTAGTGCCCACTCCCTTCCTAGAGCGACCCCCACAGTGTCATGCCGACTCACTTCCTAAAGCAACCCCCACAAGTGTAGTGCCCACTCCCTTCCAAAAGCGACACCCACAGGTGTAGTGCCCACTCGTTTCCTAGAGTGACCCCCACAGGTGTAGTGCCCACTCCCTTCCTAAAGCGACCCCCACAGGCGTAGTGCCCACTCCCTTCCTAAAGCGACTCTACAGGTGTAGTGGCCACTCCCTTACTAAAGTGACCGCACAAGTGTAGTGGCCACTCCCTTCCTAAAGCAGCCCCTACAGGTGTAGTGTCCACTCCTTTCCTAAAGTGACTCCAACAGGCGTAGTGGCCACTCCCTTCCAAACCGGCCCCCCACAGGTGTAGTGGCCACTCCCTTCCTAAAGTGACACCCACAGGTATTGTGCCCACTCCCTTCCTAAAGCGACACCCACAGGTGGCGTACCCACTCCCTTCCTAAAACGACCCCCACAGGTGTAGTACCCATTCCCTTCCTAAAGCGACCCCCACAAGTGTAGTGCCCATTCCCTTCCTAAAGCGACCTCCACAGGTGTAGTGGCCACTCCCTTCCTAAAGTGACCCCCTCAGGTGTAGTGCCCACTCCCTTCCTAAAGTGACCCCCACAAGTGTAGTGGCCAATCCCTTCCTAAAGCAACCCCCACAGGTGTAGTGCCCACTCCCTTCCTAAAGCGACCCCCACAGGTGTCGTGCCGACTCCCTTCCTAATGAGACCCCCACAAGTGTAGTGCCCACTCCCTTCCTAAAGAGATCCCCACAGGTGTAGTGCCCACTCCCTTCCTAATGCGACTTCCACAAGTGTAGTGTCCACTCCCTTCGTAATGCGACCCCCACAGGTGTAGTGGCCACTCCCTTCCTAAAGCGACCCCCAGAGGTGTAGTGGCAACTCCCATACTAAAGCGACCCCACAGGTGTAGTGGCCACTCCCTTAACAAAGCGACCCCATAGGTGTATTGGCCACTCCCTATCTAAAGCAACCCCCACAGGTGTAGTGCCCACTCCCTTCCTAAAGCAGCCCCTACAGGTGTAGTGTCCACTCCCTTCCTAAAGCTACCCCCACAAGTGTAGTGCCCACTCCCTTACTAAAGCGACCCCCACAGGCCTAGTGGCCACTATCTTCCTAAAGCGACCCCATACAAGTGTAGTAGCCACACCCTTCCTAAAGCGACCTCCACAGGTGTAGTGGCCACTCCCTTCCTAAAGCGACCCCCACAAGTGTAGCGGCCACTCCCTTCCTAAAGCAACCCCCCAGGTGTAGGGATCACTCCCTTCTATAAAGCGACCCCCACAAGTGTAGTGCCCACTCCCTTCCTAAAGCGAACCCCACAGGTGTCGTGCCCACTCCCGTCCTGACGCGAACCCCACAAGTGTAGTGCCCACTCCCTTCCTAAAGAGATCCCCACGGGTGTAGTGCCCACTCCCTTCCTAATGCTACTTCCACAAGTGTAGTGACCACTCCCTTCCTAATGCGACCCTCACAGGTGTAGTGCCCACTCCCTTCCTAAAGTGACCCCAACAGGCGTAGTGCCCACTCCCTTCCTAAAGCGACCCCAACAGGCGTAGTGACCACTCCCTTCCTAAAGCGACCCCCACAGGCGTAGTGCCCACTCCCTTCCTAACGTGACCCCCACAAGTGTTGTGCCCACTCCCTTCCTTAAGCAACCACCACAGGCGTAGTGGCCACTACCTTCCAAAAGCGACCCCCACAAGTGTAATGGCCAATCCCTTCCTAAAGCAACCCCCACAGGTGTAGTGCCCACTCCCTTCCTAAAGCGACCCCCACAGGTGTCGTGCCGACTCCCTTCCTAATGAGACCCCCACAAGTGTAGTGCCCACTCCCTTCCTAAAGAGATCCCCACAGGTGTAGTGCCCACTCCCTTCCTAATGCGACTTCCACAAGTGTAGTGTCCACTCCCTTCCTAATGCGACCCCCACAGGTGTAGTGGCCACTCCTTTCCTAAAGCGACCCCCAGAGGTGTAGTGGCCACTCCCATCCTAAAGCGACCCCACAGGTGTAGTGGCCACTCCCTTACCAAAGCGACCCCATAGGTGTATTGGCCACTCCCTTCCTAAAGCAACCCCCACAGGTGTAGTGCCCACTCCCTTCCTAAAGCAGCCCCTACAGGTGTAGTGTCCACTCCCTTCCTTAAGCAACCACCACAGGCGTAGTGGCCACTACCTTCCAAAAGCGACCCCCACAAGTGTAATGGCCAATCCCTTCCTAAAGCAACCCCCACAGGTGTAGTGCCCACTCCCTTCCTAAAGCGACCCCCACAGGTGTCGTGCCGACTCCCTTCCTAATGAGACCCCCACAAGTGTAGTGCCCACTCCCTTCCTAAAGAGATCCCCACAGGTGTAGTGCCCACTCCCTTCCTAATGCGACTTCCACAAGTGTAGTGTCCACTCCCTTCCTAATGCGACCCCCACAGGTGTAGTGGCCACTCCTTTCCTAAAGCGACCCCCAGAGGTGTAGTGGCCACTCCCATCCTAAAGCGACCCCACAGGTGTAGTGGCCACTCCCTTACCAAAGCGACCCCATAGGTGTATTGGCCACTCCCTTCCTAAAGCAACCCCCACAGGTGTAGTGCCCACTCCCTTCCTAAAGCAGCCCCTACAGGTGTAGTGTCCACTCCCTTCCTAAAGCTACCCCCACAAGTGTAGTGCCCACTCCCTTACTAAAGCGACCCCCACAGGCGTAGTGGCCACTATCTTCCTAAAGCGACCCCCCACAAGTGTAGTAGCCACACCCTTCCTAAAGCGACCGCCACAGGTGTAGTGGCCACTCCCTTCCTAAAGCGACCCCATAGGTGTATTGGCCACTCCCTTCCTAAAGCAACCCCCACAGGTGTAGTGCCCACTCCCTTCCTAAAGCAGCCCCTACAGGTGTAGTGTCCACTCCCTTCCTAAAGCTACCCCCACAAGTGTAGTGCCCACTCCCTTACTAAAGCGACCCCCACAGGCGTAGTGGCCACTCCCTTTCAAAGCGACCCCCCACAGGTGTAGTCGCCACTCCCTTCCTTAAGCGACCACCACAGGCGTAGTGGCCACTACCTTCCTAAAGCGACCCCCACAAGTGTAGTGGCCACTCCCTTCCTAAACCGAACCCCACAGGTGTAGTGCCCACTCCCTTCCTAAAGCGACCCCCACAAGTGTTGTGCCCACTCCCTTCCTAACGAGACCTCTATAAGTGTAGTGGCCACTCCCTTCCTAAAGAGATCCCCACAGGTGTAGTGCCCACTCACTTCCTAATGCGACCCCCACAATGTCATGCCCACTCCCTTCCTCAAGCGACCCCCACAAGTGTTGTGCCCACACCCTTCCTAACGAGACCCCCACAAGTGTAGTGCCCACTCCCTTCCTAAAGAGACCCCAACAAGTGTAGTGCCCACTCCCTTCCTAGAGCGACCCCCACAGTGTCATGCCGACTCACTTCCTAAAGCAACCCCCACAAGTGTAGTGCCCACTCCCTTCCAAAAGCGACACCCACAGGTGTAGTGCCCACTCGTTTCCTAGAGTGACCCCCACAGGTGTAGTGCCCACTCCCTTCCTAAAGCGACCCCCACAGGCGTAGTGCCCACTCCCTTCCTAAAGCGACTCTACAGGTGTAGTGGCCACTCCCTTACTAAAGTGACCGCACAAGTGTAGTGGCCACTCCCTTCCTAAAGCAGCCCCTACAGGTGTAGTGTCCACTCCTTTCCTAAAGTGACTCCAACAGGCGTAGTGGCCACTCCCTTCCAAACCGGCCCCCCACAGGTGTAGTGGCCACTCCCTTCCTAAAGTGACACCCACAGGTATTGTGCCCACTCCCTTCCTAAAGCGACACCCACAGGTGGCGTACCCACTCCCTTCCTAAAACGACCCCCACAGGTGTAGTACCCATTCCCTTCCTAAAGCGACCCCCACAAGTGTAGTGCCCATTCCCTTCCTAAAGCGACCTCCACAGGTGTAGTGGCCACTCCCTTCCTAAAGTGACCCCCTCAGGTGTAGTGCCCACTCCCTTCCTAAAGTGACCCCCACAAGTGTAGTGGTCAATCCCTTCCTAAAGCAACCCCCACAGGTGTAGTGCCCACTCCCTTCCTAAAGCGACCCCCACAGGTGTCGTGCCGACTCCCTTCCTAATGAGACCCCCACAAGTGTAGTGCCCACTCCCTTCCTAAAGAGATCCCCACAGGTGTAGTGCCCACTCCCTTCCTAATGCGACTTCCACAAGTGTAGTGTCCACTCCCTTCGTAATGCGACCCCCACAGGTGTAGTGGCCACTCCCTTCCTAAAGCGACCCCCAGAGGTGTAGTGGCAACTCCCATACTAAAGCGACCCCACAGGTGTAGTGGCCACTCCCTTAACAAAGCGACCCCATAGGTGTATTGGCCACTCCCTATCTAAAGCAACCCCCACAGGTGTAGTGCCCACTCCCTTCCTAAAGCAGCCCCTACAGGTGTAGTGTCCACTCCCTTCCTAAAGCTACCCCCACAAGTGTAGTGCCCACTCCCTTACTAAAGCGACCCCCACAGGCCTAGTGGCCACTATCTTCCTAAAGCGACCCCATACAAGTGTAGTAGCCACACCCTTCCTAAAGCGACCTCCACAGGTGTAGTGGCCACTCCCTTCCTAAAGCGACCCCCACAAGTGTAGCGGCCACTCCCTTCCTAAAGCAACCCCCCAGGTGTAGGGATCACTCCCTTCTATAAAGCGACCCCCACAAGTGTAGTGCCCACTCCCTTCCTAAAGCGAACCCCACAGGTGTCGTGCCCACTCCCGTCCTGACGCGAACCCCACAAGTGTAGTGCCCACTCCCTTCCTAAAGAGATCCCCACGGGTGTAGTGCCCACTCCCTTCCTAATGCTACTTCCACAAGTGTAGTGACCACTCCCTTCCTAATGCGACCCTCACAGGTGTAGTGCCCACTCCCTTCCTAAAGTGACCCCAACAGGCGTAGTGCCCACTCCCTTCCTAAAGCGACCCCAACAGGCGTAGTGACCACTCCCTTCCTAAAGCAACCCCCACAGGCGTAGTGCCCACTCCCTTCCTAACGTGACCCCCACAAGTGTTGTGCCCACTCCCTTCCTTAAGCAACCACCACAGGCGTAGTGGCCACTACCTTCCAAAAGCGACCCCCACAAGTGTAATGGCCAATCCCTTCCTAAAGCAACCCCCACAGGTGTAGTGCCCACTCCCTTCCTAAAGCGACCCCCACAGGTGTCGTGCCGACTCCCTTCCTAATGAGACCCCCACAAGTGTAGTGCCCACTCCCTTCCTAAAGAGATCCCCACAGGTGTAGTGCCCACTCCCTTCCTAATGCGACTTCCACAAGTGTAGTGTCCACTCCCTTCCTAATGCGACCCCCACAGGTGTAGTGGCCACTCCTTTCCTAAAGCGACCCCCAGAGGTGTAGTGGCCACTCCCATCCTAAAGCGACCCCACAGGTGTAGTGGCCACTCCCTTACCAAAGCGACCCCATAGGTGTATTGGCCACTCCCTTCCTAAAGCAACCCCCACAGGTGTAGTGCCCACTCCCTTCCTAAAGCAGCCCCTACAGGTGTAGTGTCCACTCCCTTCCTAAAGCTACCCCCACAAGTGTAGTGCCCACTCCCTTACTAAAGCGACCCCCACAGGCGTAGTAGCCACACCCTTCCTAAAGCGACCTCCACAGGTGTAGTGGCCACTCCCTTCCTAAAGCGAACCCCACAAGTGTAGCGGCCACTCCCTTCCTAAAGCAACCCCCACAGGTGTAGGGATCACTCCCTTCTATAAAGCGACCCCCACAAGTGTAGTGCCCACTCCCTTCCTAAAGCGAACCCCACAGGTGTCGTGCCCACTCCCGTCCTGACGCGAACCCCACAAGTGGAGTGCCCACTCCCTTCCTAAAGAGATCCCCACGGGTGTAGTGCCCACTCCCTTCCTAATGCGACTTCCACAAGTGTAGTGACCACTCCCTTCCTAATGCGACCCTCACAGGTGTAGTGCCCACTCCCTTCCTAAAGTGACCCCAACAGGCGTAGTGCCCACTCCCTTCCTAAAGCGACCCCAACAGGCGTAGTGACCACTCCCTTCCTAAAGCGACCCCCACAGGCGTAGTGCCCACTCCCTTCCTAACGTGACCCCCACACGTGTTGTGCCCACTCCCTTCCTTAAGCAACCACCACAGGCGTAGTGGCCACTACCTTCCAAAAGTGACCCCCACAAGTGTAGTGGCCACTCCCTTCCTAAAGCGACCCCCACAGGTGTAGTGCCCACTCCCTTCCTAAAGCAACCCCCACAGGCGTAGTGACCACTCCCTTCCTAAAGTGACCCCCACAGGTGTAGTGGCCACTCCCTTCCCAAAGCGACCCCCCACAGGTGTAGTCGCCACTCCCTTCCTTAAGCGACCACCACAGGCGGAGTGGCCACTACCTTCCTAAAGCGACCCCCACAAGTGTAGTGGCCACTCCGTTCCTAAACCGAACCCCACAGGTGTAGTGCCCACTCCCTTCCTAAAGCGACCCCCACAAGTGTTGTGCCCACTCCCTTCCTAACGATACCCCCACAAGTGTAGTGCCCACTCCCTTCCTAAAGTGATCCCCACAGGTGTAGTGCCCACTCACTTCCTAATGCGACTTACACGAATGTAGTGTCCACTCCCTTCCTAATGCGACCCTCACAGGTGTAGTGCCCACTCCCTTCCTAAAGCGACCCCAACAGGCGTAGTGCCCACTCCCTTCCTAAAGCGACCCCCACAGGTGTAGTCGCCACTCCCTTCCTAAAGCAACCCCCACAGGCGTAGTGCCGACTCCCATCCTAAAGCGACCCCACAGGTGTAGTGGCCACTCCCTTATTAAAGTGACCCCACTGGTGTATTGGCCATTCCCTTCCTAAATCAAACCCCACAAGTGTAGTGCCCACTCCCTTCCTAAAGTAGCCCATACAGTTGTAGTGTCCACTCCCTTCCTAAAGCGACCCTCACAAGTGTAGTGCCCACTCTTTTCCTAAAGCGACCACCACAGGCATTGTGGCCACTACCTTCCTAAAGCGACCCACCAGAAGTGTAGTAGCCACAGTCTTCCTAAAGCGACCTCCACAGGTGTAGTGGCCACTCCCTTCCTAAAGCGACCCCCACAGGTGTAGTGCCCATTCCCTTCATAAAGCGACCCCCACAAGTGTAGTGGCCACTCCGTTCCTAAAGCAACCGCCACAGGTGCAGGGCACACTCCCTTCCTAAAGCGACCCCCACAAGTGTAGTGCCCACTCCCTTCCTAAAGCGACCCCCGCAGGTGTCGTGCCCACTCCCTTCCTAACACGTCCCACACAAGTGTAGTGCCCACTGCCTTCCTAAAGCGACTTCTACAAGTGTAGTGTCGACTCCCTTCCTAATATGACGCTCACAGGTGTAGTGCCCACTCCCTTCCTAAAGTGACTCCCACAGGTGTAGTGGCCACTCCCTTCATAAAGCGACCCCACAGGTGTAGTGGCCACTCCCTTACAAAATCGTTCACAGGTGTATTGGCCACTGCCTTCCTAAAGGAACCCCCTTCACAGGTGTAGTGCCCAATCCCTTCCTAAAGCAGCCCCTACAGGTGTAGTGTCCACTCCCTTCCTAAAGCGACCCCCCAGGTGTAGTGGCCATTCCCTTCCTAAAGTGACCCCCACAGGCATAGTGGCCACTCCCTTCCTAAAGCGACTGCCACAGGTGTAGTGGCCACTCCCTTCCTAAAGCGACCCCACAGGTGTAGTGGCCACTCCCTTACTAAAGCGACCCCATAGGTGTATTGGCCACTCCCTTCCTAAAGCAACCCCCACAGGTGTAGTGCCCACTCCCTTCCTAAAGCAGCCCCCACAAGTGTAGTGGCCACTCCCTTCCTAAAGCGACCCCCACAAGTGTAGTGCCCACTCCCTTCCTAACGCGACCCCCACAAGTGTTGTGCCCACTCCCTTCCTTAAGCGACCACCACAGGCGTAGTGGCCACTACCTTCCTAAAGCGACCCCCACAAGTGTAGTGGCCACTCCCTTCCTAAAGCGACCCCCACAGGTGTAGTACCCACTCCCTTCCTAAAGCAACCCCCACAGGCGTAGTGACCACTCCCTTCCTAAAGTGACCCCCACAGGCGTAGTGGCCACTCCCTTCCCAAAGCGACCCCCCACAGGTGTAGTCGCCACTCCCTTCCTTAAGCGACCACACAGGCGGAGTGGCCACTACCTTCCTAAAGCGACCCCCACAAGTGTAGTGGCCACTCCGTTCCTAAACCGAACCCCACAGGTGTAGTGCCCACTCCCTTCCTAAAGTGACACCCACAAGTGTTGTGCCCACTCCCTTCCTAACGAGACCCCCACAAGTGTAGTGCCCACTCCCTTCCTAAAGAGATCCCCACTGGTGTAGTGCCCACTCACTTCCTAATGCGACTTACACAAATGTAGTGTCCACTCCCTCCCTAATGCGACCCTCACAGGTGTAGTGCCCACTCCCTTCCTAAAGCGACCCCAACAGGCGTAGTGCCCACTCTCTTCCTAAAGCGACCTCCACAGGTGTAGTGGCCACTCCCTTCCTAAAGCAACCCCCACAGGCGTAGTGCCCACTCCCTTCCTAAAGCAACCCCCACAGGTGTAGGGGCCACTCCCATCCTAAAGCGACCCCACAGGTGTAGTGGCCACTCCCTTACTAAAGTGACCCCACTGGTGTATTGGCCATTCCCTTCCTAAATCAAACCCCACAGGTGTAGTGCCCACTCCCTTCCTAAAGCAGCCCATACAGGTGCAGTGTCCACTCCCTTCCTAAAGCGACCCTCACAAGTGAAGTGCCCACTCTTTTCCTAAAGCGACCACCACAGGCGTTGTGGCCACTACCTTCCTAAAGCGACCCCCCAGAAGTGATGTAGCCACACTCTTCCTAAAGCGACCTCCACAGGTGTAGTGGCCACTCCCTTCCTAAAGGGACCCCCACAGGTGTAGTGCCCATTCCCTTCGTAAAGCGACCCACACAAGTGTAGTGGCCACTCCCTTCCTAAAGCTACCCCCACAGGTGCAGGGCACACTCCCTTCCTACAGCGACCCCCACAAGTGTAGTGCCCACTCCCTTCCTAAAGCGACCCCTGCAGATGTCGTGCCCACTCTCTTCCTAACACGTCCCACACAAGTGTAGTGCCCACTCCCTTCCTAAAGCAACTTCTACAAGTGTAGTGTCGACTCCCTTCCTAATATGACCCTCACAGGTGTAGTGCCCACTCCCTTCCTAAAGTGACCCCATCAGGCGTAGTGGCCACTCCCTTCATAAAGCGACCCCACAGATGTAGTGGCCACTCCCTTACAAAAGCGTCCCACAGGTGTATTGGCCACTCCCTTCCTAAAGGAACCCCCTTCACAGGTGTAGTGCCCACTCCCTTCCTAAAGCAGCCCCTACAGGTGTAGTGTCCACTCCTTTCCTAAAGTGACTCCAACAGGCGTAGTGCCCACTCCCTTCCTAAAGTGACACCCACAAGTGTTGTGCCCACTCCCTTCCTAACGAGACCCCCACAAGTGTCGTGCCCACTCCCTTCCTAACGAGACCCCCACAAGTGTCGTGCCCACTCCCTTCCTAAAGAGATCCCCACTGGTGTAGTGCCCACTCACTTCCTAATGCGACTTACACAAATGTAGTGTCCACTCCCTCCCTAATGCGACCCTCACAGGTGCAGTGCCCACTCCCTTCCTAAAGCGACCCCAACAGGCGTAGTGCCCACTCCCTTCCTAAAGTGACACCCACAAGTGTTGTGCCCACTCCCTTCCTAACGAGACCCCCAAGTGTAGTGCCCACTCCCTTCCTAAAGAGATCCCCACTGGTGTAGTGCCCACTCACTTCCTAATGCGACTTACACAAATGTAGTGTCCACTCCCTCCCTAATGCGACCCTCACAGGTTTAGTGCCCACTCCCTTCCTAAAGCGACCCCAACAGGCGTAGTGCCCACTCCCTTCCTAAAGCGACCCCCACAGGTGTAGTGGCCACTCCCTTCCTAAAGCAACCCCCACAGGCGTAGTGCCCACTCCCTTCCTAAAGCAACCCCCACAGGTGTAGGGGCCACTCCCATCCTAAAGCGACCCCACAGGTGTAGTGGCCACTCCCTTACTAAAGTGACCCCAATGGTGTATTGGCCATTCCCTTCCTAAATCAAACCCCACAGGTGTAGTGCCCACTCCCTTCCTAAAGGAACCCCCTTCACAGGTGTAGTGCCCACTCCCTTCCTAAAGCAGCCCCTACAGGTGTAGTGTCCACTCCCTTCCTAAAGCGACCCCCCCAGGTGTAGTGGCCACTCCCTTCCTAAAGCGACTGCCACAGGTGTAGTGGCCACTCCCTTACTAAAGCGACCCCATAGGTGTATTGGCCACTCCCTTCCTAAAGCAACCCCACTGGTGTAGTACCCACTCCCTTCCTAAAGCAGCCCCTGCAGGTGTAGTCTCTACTCCCTTCCTAAAGCGACCCCCACAAGTGTAGTGCCCACTCCCTTCCTAAAGTGACCACCACAGACATAGAGGCCACTACCTTCCTAAAGCAACCCGCCAGAAGTGTAGTAGTCACACCCTTCCTAAAGCGACCTCCACAGGTGTAGTGGCCACTCCCTTCCTAAAGCGACCCCCACAGGTTTAGTGCCCATTCCCTTCCTAAAGCGACCCCCACAAGTGTAGTGGCCACTCCCTTCCTAAAGCAACCCCCACAGGTGCAGGGCCCACTCCCTTCCTAAAGCCACCCCCACAAGTGTAGTGCCCACTCCCTTCCTAAAGTGACCCCCACAGGTGTCGTTCCCACTCCCTTCCTAACACGTCCCCCACAAGTGTAGTGCCCACTCCCTTCCTAAAGACATCCCCACAGGTGTAGTGCCCACTCCCTTCCTAACGCGACCCCCACAAGTGTTGTGCCCACTCCCTTCCTTAAGCGACCACCACAGGCGTAGTGGCCACTACCTTCCTAAAGCGACCCCCACAAGTGTAGTGGCCACTACCTTCCTAAAGCGACCCCCACAGGTGTAGTGCCCACTCCCTTCCTAAAGCAACACCCACATGCGTAGTGACCACTCCCTTCCTAAAGTGACCCCCACAGGCGTAGTGGCCACTCCCTTCCCAAAGCGACCCCCCACAGGTGTAGTCCCCACTCTCTTCCTGAAGCGACCACCACAGGCGGAGTGGCCACTCCGTTCCTAAACCGAACTCCACAGGTGTAGTGCCCACTCCCTTCCTAAAGCGACCCCCACAAGTGTTGTGCCCACTCCCTTCCTAACGATACCCCCACAAGTGTAGTGCCCACTCCCTTCCTAAAGAGATCCCCACAGGTGTAGTGCCCACTCACTTCCTAATGCGACTTACACAAATGTAGTATCCACTCCCTTCCTAATGCGACCCTCACAGGTGTAGTGGCCACTCCCTTACTAAAGTGACCCCACTGGTGTATTGGCCATTCCCTTCCTAAATCAAACCCCACAGGTGTAGTGCCCACTCCCTTCCTAAAGCAGCCCATACAATTGTAGTGTCCACTCCCTTCCTAAAGCAACTTCTACAAGTGTAGTGTCGACTCCCTTCCTAATATGACCCTCACAGGTGTAGTGCCCACTCCCATCCTAAAGCGACCCCACAGGTGTAGTGGCCACTCCCTTACTAAAGTGACCCCACTGGTGTATTGGCCATTAACTTCCTAAATCAAACCCCACAGGTGTAGTGCCCACTCCCTTCCTAAAGCAGCCCATACAATTGTAGTGTCCACTCCCTTCCTAAAGCGACCCTCACAAGTGTAGTGCCCACTCTTTTCCTAAAGCAACCACCACAGGCGTTGTGGCCACTACCTTCCTAAAGCGACCCCCCAGAAGTGTAGTAGCCACACTCTTCCTAAAGCGACCTCCACAAGTGTAGTGGCCACTCCCTTCCTAAAGCGACCCCCACAGGTGTAGTGCCCATTCCCTTCGTAAAGCGACCCCCACAAGTGTAGTGGCCACTCCCTTCCTAAAGCAACCCCCACAGGTGCAGGGCACACTCCCTTCCTAAAGCGACCCCCACAAGTGTAGTGCCCACTCCCTTCCTAAAGCGACCCCCGCAGGTGTCGTGCCCACTCCCTTCCTAACACGCCCCACACAAGTGTGGGGCCCACTCCCTTCCTAAAGCGACTTCTACAAGTGTAGTGTCGACTCACTTCCTAATATGGCCCTCACAGGTGTAGTGCCCACTCCCTTCCTAAAGTGACCCCAACAGGCGTAGTGCCCACTCCCTTCCTAAAGCGACCCCCACAGGTGTATTGGCCACTCCCTTCCTAAAGGAACCCCCTTCACAGGTGTAGTGCCCACTCCCTTCCTAAAGCAGCCCCTACAGGTGTAGTGTCCACTCCCTTCCTAAAGCGACCCCCCCAGGTGTAGTGGCCATTCCCTTCCTAAAGTGACCCCCACAGGCATAGTGGCCACTCCCTTCCTAAAGCGACTGCCACAGGTGTAGTGGTCACTCCCTTCCTAAAGCGACCCCACAGGTGTAGTGGCTACTCCCTTACTAAAGTGACCCCATAGGTGTATTGGCCACTCCCTTCCTAAAGCAACCCCCACAGGTGTAGTGCCCACTCCCTTCCTAAAACAGCCCCCACAAGTGTAGTGGCCACTCCCTTCCTAAAGCGACCCCCACAAGTGTAGTGCCCACTCCCTTCCTAACGCGACCCCCACAAGTGTTGTGCCCACTCCCTTCCTTAAGCGACCACCACAGGCGTAGTGGCCACTACCTTCCTAAAGCGTAGTGCCCACTCCCATCCTAAAGCGACCCCAACAAGTGTAGTGGCCACTCCCTTCCTAAAGCGACCCCCACAGGTGTAGTGCCCACTCCCTTCCTAAAGCAACCCCCACAGCCGTAGGGACCACTCCCTTCCTAAAGTGACCCCCACAGGCATAGTGGCCACTGCCTTCCCAAAGCGACCCCCCACAGGTGTAGTCGCCACTCCCTTCCTTAAGCGACCACCACAGGCGGAGTGGCCACTACCTTCCTAAAGCAACCCCCACAAGTGTAGTGGCCACGCCGTTCCTAAACCGAACCCCACAGGTGTAGTGCCCACTCCCTTCCTAAAGCGACCCCCACAAGTGTTGTGCCCACTCCCTTCCTAACGAGACCCCCACAAGTGTAGTGCCCACTCCCTTCCTAAAGAGATCCCCACTGGTGTAGTGCCCACTCACTTCCTAATGCGACTTACACAAATGTAGTGTCCACTCCTTTCCTAATGCGACCCTCACAGGTGTAGTGCCCACTCCCTTCCTAAAGCAACCCCCACAGGCGTAGTGCCCACTACCTTCCTAAAGCGACCCCCACAGGTGTAGGGGCCACTCCCATCCTAAAGCGACCCCACATGTGTAGTAGCCACTCCCTTACTAAAGTGACTCCACTGGTGTATTGGCCATTCCCTTCCTAAATCAAACCCCACAGGTGTAGTGCCCACTCCCTTCCTAAAGCAGCCCATACAGGTGTAGTGTCCACTCCCTTCCTAAAGCGACCCACACAAGTGTAGTGCCCACTCTTTTCCTGAAGTGACCACCACAGGCGTTGTGGCCACTACCTTCCTAAAGCGACCCCCCAGAAGTGTAGTAGCCACACTCTTCCTAAAGCGACCTCCACAGGTGTAGTGGCCACTCCCTTCCTAAAGCGACCCCCACAGGTGTAGTGCCCATTCCCTTCGTAAAGCGACCCCCACAAGTGTAGTGGCCACTCCCTTCCTAAAGCAACCCCCACAGGTGCAGGGCACACTCCCTTCCTAAAGCAACCCCCACAGGTGTAGTGCCCACTCCCTTCCTAAAGCGACCCCTGCAGATGGCGTGCCCACTCCCTTCCTAACACGTCCCACACAAGTGTAGTGCCCACTCCCTTCCTAAGCAACTTCTACAAGTGTAGTGTCGACTCCCTTCCTAATATGACCCTCACAGGTGTAGTGCCCACTCCCTTCCTAAAGTGACCCCAACAGGCGTAGTGGCCACTCCCTTCATAAAGTGACCCCACAGGTGTAGTGGCCACTCCCTTACAAAAGCGTCCCACAGGTGTAGTGCCCACTCCCTTCCTAAAGCAGCCCCTATAGGTGTATTGTCCACTCCCTTCCTAAAGCGACCCCCCCAGGTGTAGTGGCCACTCCCTTCCTAAAGTGACCCCCACAGGCATAGTGGCCACTCCCTTCCTAAAGCGACTGCCACAGGTGTAGTGGCCACTCCCTTCCTAAAGCGACGCCACAGGTGTAGTGGCCACTCCCTTACTAAAGCGACCCCATAGGTGTATTGGCCAATCCCTTCCTAAAGCAACCACACAGGTGTAGTGCCCACTCCCTTCCTAAAGCAGCCCCTACAGGTGTGGTGTCCACTCCCTTCCTAAAGTGACCCCCACAAGTGTAGTGACCACCACAGACATAGTGACCACTACCTTCCTAAAGCGACCCGCCAGAAGTGTAGTAGCCACACCCTTCCTAAAGCGACCTCCACAGGTGTAGTGGCCACTCCCTTCCCAAAGCGACCCCCCACAGGTGTAGTCGCCACTGCCTTCCTTAAGCGACCACCACAGGTGTAGTGCCCACTCCCTTCCTAAAGCGACCCCCACAAGTGTTGTGCCCACTCCCTTCCTAACGAGACCCCCACAAGTGTAGTGCCCACTCCCTTCCTAAAGAGATCCCCACAGGTGTAGTGCCCACTCACTTCCTAATGCGACCCCCACAGTGTCATGCCCACTCCCTTCCTCAAGCGACCCCCACAAGTGTTGTGCCCACACGCTTCTGTTGGGTGTCCTGACCCACGTTTAAGCTATCATGCTACAACATTTGGTGCTGTGGGCTTAGAAAATTCAAGATGGCGGAAAACCCACATGTGCGCCGAAATCCAGGAAAGCTGCGCAGTTTGTGCGCACACCAAAATGGTTGCCTCACTTGCCACCCACCAGTGCGAGAATGATAGGCCGGGTTGCCATGAGGGAAATGGGTTGCCAAAGGAAAAACAGTAGCGCCGGTTAGCTTCAAAGCGCTTTAAAACCACCCTGTGTTTCTCTGAAGGCAGGCTCAAAATGTCTATTTTAAACATTGCAACACATCTAAAAACTCACTGGACACCAGCAGACATTTGGTAGAATGGAGTGTTGTGTGCCTACAAAATCTGGGAAATGAAGAGCCCAAAACAATGCTTATAACAAAACTGCTATGGAGTCAGCAGTTTAAGTTGCACTGGATTTAAAGACACTAAAATCGAAAATGTTTAGATTAAATGAGTGACCTATGTTTGGTGTCACATGCCTTTGTAATTGTTTAAATGTCATAGTTTTAAACTTAGAATCAGCATTCTAGCTGCATATGTAAAAATGTTTAGTTTATTTGAATGCAGAAACTGGGGAACAGAAGTGACATTTTATCTAAAAAAAAAAAACTGGCTTAAGGAACTGAACTTTGCCTGGCAACTACCCCCATCAGGAGTGAAACTTGAGTCACAGCTGTGTTGCCAGGCCAATCTGCCTTTTGCTGGCCACACTAAGGATATGCCATCTCCCTGATAATTGAATTAAGGGGAGCCCCACAGAACACAGGAGCTCTGAACAATGCAACCCCCTTCACCCAGGCAGATGGTTTATTACAGAGGTCGTAAAGCAGCTTCCTCTTGGCAGAAGCTGGGAGGGGCACTGCCTGTGAGAGCAAGCTGGCTTGGCAGAACTGGAAAAACCAGAAATTCAACCTTGTGCTGGAGGAAAACCACACCCCTTTGGGGCCAGAACATAACTCTAAAAAGATGAATAACTCATAGAGCGGACATGTGAAAATTGTATAAATGACACCATAATTCTTGTGATTTTTCTGCCCACATTTTAAGAGGTTTTTAGAACCGGTGGCATGTTCAGGGGGGTTTTAGCGGAAAAGTGAATATTACTCAAAATGTGTGCATGTGAAAAATCTGACACTTCATCAACTAATGTCCATACTCCCTGCGCACATGTATGTAAAGTAGGGTCAATGTCAGAAATGGCAAAATCAGTTAAAAAGTGCAAAATATTGCCATTTCTGAATGCAAGCCCCCAGGAAGAGCAAAGTTTGGACAGGGTATATCTCCTGTGATATGTGATGTGTGCATGTAATTTTAAACCAATGTTTACCTGTGCAAATATGTCTTTTGTTATCAAATATAGATTGTGTGCAAGTTGACAGGAGGAGTGGACTTTCTGAAGGCTGTAAAATGACATCACTCTGACACAACTTAGCTCCCCCAATCAAGTGAGAAATGGAAGTTTGACCAATTAGAAGCTGAGAGAGAGGTAGGGTCAGTGATGCTCACACACACCCATTTCAAAACACATAAAAGCAGAGAGACAGGACAGATAGGGACTTTCAAATCCATTTGCAGCTGGAAGCTCTGCCGGGAAAATCCATACTTTACCTCCATCAATCTCCAGAGAAAGCTGTGCAGAAAGATCCAGACTTTAAATCCCTCAATCTTCAGAATCCAGAGAGAGAGCAGACCCAGATCACTGTGAAGTGCAGAGACCAGAGGCGAGTCTAAAACCTGACCAGATCCGTGGCGTGGCCCATTTAATTCAAGAATATAGTGTGAGTACATAGTAAAACTGTACCAAACCAAAGCTCTTAGTTTAAATTCATCTAATTCAATCTATTTAACCTAAGTAGAACTGCCTGATAACTCCAAATCTGTCACCTGTCATTCTAGCTGCAAAATCTGTCACTTGTCATTTTGAGCTTTTAAAATTTCAAATCTGAAAAACAACCTTTACAAAATCGCTCATATCTCCGCGACCGTTTGTGCTAGAGACTTGCAGTAACTTTCATTTGGAAGCTGAGATCCTAGGCTTTCTTAGGACTCCAAAACGATAGTGATAGTCCTTGTAGTTCTTCTGTAATAGCGCCCGATGCATTCGCGAATTTTGCCGCAATTTGCAAATTTCTCCACGTGTAAAAAAATCTGCTGCTGCTTGCCTTCCATTTGCCAGAAATTCGTTTAACCTGCTAATCATTCCTGAATCATTGCAAGAGTGAGCCTGAGCTAATATTAACTTGATTTCACTCACCCTGAACCTCTAAAGGGAATTAAAAGCATTTTAGCATATTTTTTTCTTCATTTCCAGCACATTTAAAAGCATTTTGCCTGTGTTTTCAACTTCTGTAGTCTAAGTTGCTGGGTGAACTGAATTACATTTGAATTGCATTTCTGAGAACTGTGTGCTTCCCTCCATTTCCTTGCATTGCATAAAAAGGGGGGGGTGAATTGCCAGAGAAAAGTGATTACATTGTTTTGTTGAAATCATATTGAGTATTTTCTATACTGCATTTCATTCATTCAACCTTGCATTTCCTTGAACCCTATAAAACATTCTCTTCCACATTATTCTTCTGTCCCTATTTACCAGTGTGCTATCTTATCCATTTCATGTCAACTCCTTAGTGATTATAAAGAAGTGTGCTAGTGCCAGATTCTCCGTTGTTAATCTTTATCATATCAGATTAAGTGTGATATTCAATTATTAATTTATTATAAAGCGTGATATAATATATATTGTTTAAGTATCAAATAAACCTTTAAACTTGCAGAACAGAACTACTTCTTGGCTCAGTGGGGTCAGGGGGATTCCAATGGAGGGGTGTTATATAGGGGTAGTCATCCAGAACGCATGAACTGGACATAAAGATATATCAATAAGGGTTTTCATTCAGTATTCTAGACTAGGTGTTGACTTGGCTGTAGTGCTGAATTGAATCCTCTTACAAACTGGGGGCTCGGCCGGACGTTTGGGTTAGAATACCACTTGTGCAGCTTAATACAGTGTGCTAACTGACGGGATACATACATCCGGTCGGATCACCACGCTGCATTACGCTGTGAAGCATTCCTCAAAAGGGACACTCCAAGAAAAGTTCTGTTCTGCAAAAATAAAATACTAACTTCTGTAAGTCAGGACAGAGACCAATCTCTAGAATGACGACCTTGGTAGATATGAAAATAGCCAGAGAGCACTTCTTACATAAACTATTTGTGAGAGGTGAATGGGCTGAGCAGGGCCAGGATGCCTGGTTGCAGGCCATCACGCGACAGGTCACTGAAACAGGGTCAGACTTATGGAGAGATCAGGGTCCATTACATGTGGCCCTGAGTGAACTATATATGGCTCCTAAAGCCAAAGAGGAACACAATAAGATTGCCAGGATAGCAGCATACCTGTACCTATATATGGGAGACATGCAGGATAGATGTGCTGAAAGCCAAAATCTGGCAAATAGGCAACAGGTGGTGTTAGAGAAGGTCCAATCTGACCTGGTCTCTTCTGAGCAGAGGCTGCAGGGGAGCCAGGAGTCAGAAAAGGACAGCAGGCAGTACATCATTAAAATAAAAGAGGATATGGGCATCCTACAACAGGAAAAGACAGACCAGGATACCAGATTTCTGGCCCTGCAGAAGGAGCACCAAGACAGTTTGGACTCCTTACTGCAGAACCAGAAAAAGTTGGAGCAACAGATCAATTTCAACAGGGCATGCGCGGAGCAGGTAGTCACCCTGCAAAGCCAGCTAGATAGAGAGAAAGAGGAGAGCAATAAACTGATTCTGAAAGACCTGGATACCCAGGCAGAGTTTGATCAGGAGCGCCAGAAAGCTGGTGCCTTCCAAAGGCAGAGGGACGACCTGGCGGCACAAATGCAGGCTCTTAGTCAGGAAAGAGACGCCATAGGCCAGGAAGTCTGCCATTTAAAAAGGAAAATGGAAGAAAATCACCTGGCCCTCCAGGGGCTGGGTGACCTCCAAAAAGAAAACCAGAACTTGTTAGAGCACACCAGGAGGGTGGAGGATGCTCTAGCAAGAAAGGAGCAGGCCAATAGGGACACAGCTCAGGAGGTAAACCTCCTGCAGCAAAGACTGGCCCAGTTCTCCAGGACCAACCAGGAAGCACAGAGGGAAAATGAGGCCCTCTGTCAACACAATGATAGGCTCCAACAACAGGTAGCGATGCAGGAGAAACTGATAGAGTCGAGTAAGGCCTTAACAGAGGAACTGAAAGCACAAATGCAGGCTCTTGCATTGCAACAGGGAGCAGGGGCGGATAGAGATGAGGTCCGCTGGGAAAGAGAGATTCCTGACCATAACCGCAGGAGCCCTAACACCAGGGGCCTTCATCTCCCCCAGTCCCTGGATTCTACCACCCCCATGTCCCCTGGCGCACATGAGCACAGGGCCACAGGGATGGCAGATTACTATCCAGCTAAGAGTATGGGGCTCATAGGCCAGTACCACTCAGGAATGGAGGGGTGGGCATCCGGGTATGGGCACCCAAGTACAGTACAGTTCAATGGGGAACCCCAGGAGAGTAGGCCCATTAAGGGCATCCTGAAAACCTCTGCCCAGTTAGGTCAGTGGAGGGGGTACCCATCAAATCCTGGCAGCAAGGAGGAATCTGAAGACTCCTCTGAACTGCTCAGGACACAGGAGACCAGGTCCCCACATTCTGCCAGCCATTCCCAGGCTCACAGAATCCGGGAAAACCTGGAAGAACAGACGGGAACCTCAGGGAGCAGTGCCTCTGAGTCCGAGGACGAATGGACAAGGGTTACCCGAACCAAAAAGGCCAATAAGGCAAAAAGGGCCTTGCTTAAGGACCCCTTAAAGCAGATTAAGGCGATCAGGAGCGTCATCACGCCTTACCATAAGAACGCTAAGTATTCTGTTTGGGAGCACTTAGAGTTGTTTGAACAAATGATGGAGACTTTCCATTTGAAGGACAGCCAAAGCTGTATTCAATATGTAAAGTGGACCTTCTCCCCGGAATACTCCAGTTTCTTTGCGGGGCTGGAGGACCAAAATCATTTAAGATGGTCCACCTATAAGGCGGCCATCCTGAAACATTTTTCCATTCATAGAAATCCTCAAGAGGCTCGCAAGGCAGCCTACAATTTACAATGTGGGGAGGATCAGGCCCCACAAGAATTTGTGCAGGAACTGAAACGTGCTTTTGCGCAGACCACCAGAAGGGTGCGCACAGACAGTAGAGAATTCATTAATACATTTTTTCATGCCTTGCCCAAATACATAATGACCCAGCTCGTGAGGGATTTTCACGAGAAAAGATCTTTAGACTGGGTCATTGAACAGGCTACCCGGATCTATGAGGTGCAGAAACCGGTAGATAGCAAAAGTAATGCCCAGAAAAACCCCAAAGCCAACACCACCCCTGCTGCTGCCAAGGTGGCAGAGGTAAAGGTCACCCCCGTTTTAGATTTGGAGATGGGGGGGCCTAAAAACCTACCTGCACCTAATAATGCTAGGCCCAGAAGGTCCTCGGGCCAGTCACAGACAGGGAGCCAGGGAGGCAGCCCCACAAATGGGGTCCCTCGCTCTCCTGATTATGTAAGTCCCCGTTACAAGGGAAACAGACCCATCCTGGGTTATGTGTGGACTCCTCCAGCCCAAGGGGGGGGATCCAGCCAAGCACCTAACCCAGGGAACTTCCCTCCTAACTTCCCACCGGAGGGCAGAAACTCTCCAAACCCTGGGCAGAACTTTTTCCCCAGATATCCACCCGACTTTCAGCCCCAAAACCATCCATCCTTCTTTCCCCAATTCCCTGAGCCCAGACCACTGAATCCGGGAGAGGGGAGGCCAAGGGTGGAGGGGTACCCAAATCTTCCCAACCCGGGGTATTACCAGAGGAGGGACAGCTACCCTTCCCGGGATCAGCCCAGGGGAGAAAACAGGGCCCCGTATCAGCCTGAGCGGGTTTCCCAGTTAGAGCGCCAGGTTCAAAACATGGCGCGGGATCTGGGTCACATACTGAGGGCTCAGCAGAAACCTCAGATGGGCGTGCCGGCGCAGAACGCACCCAACTCTGGACCTGGTGCCCCAGAACAATGACGGGGGCAGCACCCCGATAACTCACCGGTTCCCAGGGAGGAGGCACAAAGGGAAGGGGGGTGTAAAGCCTTGGAGGAAGCTTCCTTCCTCACTTGTAAACAGCCCCTGGAAACCCAGGAACCGGAAACAAAATCTCTTGCCCCTGAAAGTCTGCCTCCTAAGGAGCAGAGGGGGGGTAGGAGAAACAAAAGACCCAAACAGACTCAGTTTGAGGAGGAGGTACAGGTCTTCCAATTTGAGGGAGAGGGATCCTCAGAGGATCCTGGGAAAAGGATCTTCTCCTTCAGAGAGGGGGGAACTCCTCCCAAAGAAAAATGGGGCCCTAGGGATGCAAATCCAGACTGGGGAGATGTGGAGACTGAGCTACCGCCGCCCACCATCTCATCCCAGAACCAACAGCAAGAAAATCCCCTGGTTCAAACCCATCCTGGTGACTGCCTCCAAAAAGGGGGGGGCGGCCCGGAACCGGAGCCAGGGGAACCCAAAATGGCTCTGATCTCCAGTTGCCAAATTTTTCTTTCAGATTTCCAAGGCCCTCCACAGAATTCTGCCCAAAATTCTTCTCTCGCGATGTCCAAAACCAGAAAATTAGCCCACCAGTTGTCCAAAAATGTACATTATCTGTGCCCCCTTGAGGAGAAGGAGGGAAGATATTATGCCCCGGTACAAGTACAGGGGCAGGGTACAATCTCGGCACTGGTGGACACTGGATCTCAAGCTACCCTTCTGTCCAGAAGGGCCTTTGACGAACTGAATGCAGGAAGGGGAGAGAATTACCAAATTCCTCTCACCTCTCTTTCTGGACAACTGCAGAACTTTGACGGGAAGGAAATTCCCGTTGAGGGGACTGCAGACTTGGACATTAAGATCGGGCGACACAAGTTGAAACACCCGTTCTTAGTTTTGACCCCAGAGGGCACCCCTTGTTTACTAGGGAATGACCTCCTGAGAAGGTTTTCACCCCTAATAGATTGCGTAAACAAGGTCCTCTGGACCCAGACTAGCCGACCAATAAAATTAAAACAGAGTGTCAACCATGTTAGTTTAAACGGCACCTACCACATGGTTGAACAAAAATCTGACCAAGTAGAATTTCACTTCCAGAACAACCAGATTCCAAACGTGACAGTAATAGCAGTAGGACAACAGACTGGTGATGGGGGGTCCTCTCTATTTCTGAAAATCAACCTTCCTTCCAGTCTAAAGTGGTATTCCACGCTGGAAGGAAACACTCTGAAATTCTATACTAATCCACAATCAGAAACTCCCACTCCTATAGTCCAGAAAGATGTGAAATCAGCTCAGAGCCTGGCTGATATTCAGCAAATTGGAGAGCAGTTGTTCATCCCTGTTCAGTTAAATGATGGGAAGGACTCTGTTCTCGCTCGAGTGTGTGTGAACAACGGTAAGAGCTTCATCAGCGAAGCCATGTTTCGCCAACTCCCAAAGGATCCAGCCATTCCCACCTTCAAACTGATAGACAAATGGGAAATGGACCTGGAAGCACCTAATTCCAAACATCTCCTGCCAAGCAGGTGTATGCTCAAAATCTCCATTGGCAACAAGAGCATAGTCCATAATTGTTGGGTCGTGCGAGACGTCACTGCCGCCTTTTACTTAGGCAGTGACATTCTCAATCGCTTCGCCATTAGTTTGGACCTAATAAACTTCAAAGCTTGGTCCCGATTAGCGGATAATCCCATGGGCTTTGATGATCCAGAAAAAGCATTTAGGTCTGCTCAATTGCTACCTTATGCAGTTGAAATTCAGGTTAAAGAGGAAGTCACCATCCCAGAAAGGACCCGACAATTCTCCCTGGAAGTGAAAGTTAAAAGAGGACAATATTTGCAAAACCCTGATGCTTACATACATCTAAATGCTTCTCTCCAACAGCAAGGGTTAGGGGTAAACCCAACACCATTAGTCAACATAGAACATGACACCATTCTAATAGAGGTGGATAACAGCGACTTAAAGAGTATTACTCTAGCCGCAGGCACCATTATTGGAATGGCGGTTGATGACCGACATTTTTCCATCGACTTAGTAAATGAACTGTTAGGACCAATCCCCAAGGACTGTTTTGACAGTGACAGTGATGACAATACAACACCAGACAGGATTTTTACCCGGCATGGGGGGAACTTGCTGGTGTACACTTCCTGCCCCTATGGTAAGGAAGATGTGACTTGTGACTTCAGGAGGGATGAGGTGATTTTCCAGGTCCATGAGGGCTGCCTTTCCCACCTGAAGCCTCCAGTCCAAATCAGCACTCTGACCAGGGACTTCTCCACCCAGCTGGAGGAGACCGCTGAGATAGCCAAGCCAGAAGTCTTTCCAGGCTTCAGGCAGATGGTGGAAGAGAGAGTCAACCTAGCTGATGCCTGTGTGACTCTGGAACAAAAGCAAAAGTTGAAACAAGTTTTCTTGGATTTCCAAGATCTCTTTGCGGTAGACTCATATGACTGTGGTCGCACCGACATCCACACAACCACAATCCCCACAGACCCTGGCATGACTCCTGTGTTTGTGAAGCAATATCGCTTGCCTCTCGCATCAATGGAGTCCCTTACTGAAATAATTAAGAACCTTGAGTCCAGGGGAATAATCCGTCCAGTCCACAGCACTTTCAATAATCCGGTGCTGGGAATATTGAAGCCAAACGGCCAGTGGAGACTCTGCGCTGACCTCAGGGAGCTCAACAAACGGGTCCATACTTCCCGATGGCCTCTGCCCTACATTGACCAAGGGCTGGCCCAGATCCAGGGGTCACAGGTATTCACTGCAATAGACCTGACCAATGGATACTGGACTGTGCCTGTCAGTAGGGAGGACCAATACAAACTGGCTTTTACCTTTGGGGGCCAGCAGTACACATGGACCCGGACTCCCTTCGGATACCTTAACTCCGGTAATGAGTTCAATATTTTCCTCCATAAGGCCATGCCCGACCTGGGTGCGAGGGGTAACCTGGCTTATGTAGATGATGTCCTCATTAAAAGTTCATCTGTGGAGGAACACATAGCGGAGATCCGTTATGTTCTGACGCAGTTGAGGGCCGCCGGAGCAAAACTTTCCTTTCAAAAAGCACAGTGGTGTAGAACCCGTGTTAATTTCTTGGGGCATGAGATTACTCCTCAGGGCCTCTGTCCCCAGGAAAAGAAAGTGGAAGCACTTCAGAAACTGAAAGACCCCACAACTCTGCGGGAACTAAGGAGCCTCCTTGGACTGACTAATTACAGCAGAAAGTTCATTGAGGGCTACGCAGAGATCACCAGACCCCTGATTCATCTCCTGAAGGGGGGGATCAAGTGGGAATGGGGTCCAGAACAAGCCGAGGCGGTAAAACAACTCAAAAGAAGCCTCTCACAAGCGCCCTGCCTAGCTTACCCTGTCAGAAACAAGGAGTTCTTCCTGGAGACGGGGTTTTCTAATACGTGCTTGACGGCAGTATTATACCAAAAGCATGACAAGGTCAATAAAGTAATCTCATATGCGAGCAAAACTTTATCCTCTGTGGAGGAGAAATTCAACGATTGTGAGAAGGCACTCCTGGCGACGGTGTGGGCATTGAAGAATTACCGCCCGTTTATCCAGGGGGAGCACATCATAGTGGAGACTCCACACCAGCCTCTGCAATATCTCCAAAGTGACAGAATCCGGGCCGGAAATGTGAGTAATTCCCGAATTACTTCCTGGATTCTGTCAATGCAAGGCTTTCCTGTGGAGGTCAGATATGGCCAAAACAAGAAGAGTCCCCTCGCGCAAGGTCTGGCTGACTTGCATGATTGTGCCAGAGAAAACTGTCTCGAGGACGAAAGTCTAAAAATCAAGGACAACACGGAGGCATACCTTAATTCCCCACACAAAGTCTTTGAAGAGGACAAGTGTGAGGGAATGCCCACTGTCTATGTGGATGGATGCTCTTACCATGTTGACAACAACGGGGAGAAAGAACTGGTGGCCGGCGTAGGGAATGCATGGGTGAATGAGTTCCCAGAACCCTCCGCTGGATACAAAATTGGTCCCCGAAGTAGTCAGGTGGCAGAATTGATGGCTGTGCATCAGGCCATCCTCGCTGCTGTCCAGCATCAACTCCACGAACTGGTCATAATCACAGATTCGTATTATGTACGGAACGGGTTCGTGGAGCACCTGGTTAATTGGAAAACCAGAGGCATGTTATGTGCTAACAACAAACCCTTGAAACATGGGAAGTTGATCCAAAACATTGATGATCTGGTCATCTCGAATGAGATGACCATCTATTGGAAAAAGATCAAGGGACATTCCAAAGTAGAGGGACCAGACAAAACTGGAAATGACTTAGCTGATCAGCTGGCCAAAACCGGGGCCATCCAAGGGGATCTAATTGAGATTGAGTCCCTGTTGGGGGAAATCCAGGTCACTGCTATCACTAGGTCCCAGACAAATGCTCACAACGACCTTTCAATTGTACAATGGAGTAAGGAGACCCCTGATGCTGATTTGATTACCGCTCAGAAGGGGGATCCAATTATTGGTAAATTTTACCAGCACCTTGAGGACCCTGAGAACTTTCCCCTGACGGATACCGATTACATTGGGAAAGAGGACCTAAGAGTGTTGATGAAATGTCCAAAAATGTTCCGGATCCAAGACGGTTTGTTGGTAAGGAAATCCAAAGCTGGCCACGATCAGTGGGTGGTTCCTACCTCATTCCGAAGCCTGATGTTAAGTCACGCCCATGATGCGGCCACTGCCGGTCATAGGGGGTTTCACACAACATTGGAAATCTTAAGAGAGGTTGCATACTGGCCACACATGGGGCAGGACCTCGACCAATACTTGAAGGGGTGTCTTGTGTGTGCACAATTTCAGCCATCATCCCTCACGCACCGCGCGCCTCTCCAAAAGAGGGGGATGACACTGCCATGGTCAGATTTACAAATCGACTTTGTAGGCCCCGTGATTCGCTCCGCGAGGGGGAATAAGTACATGTTGACCGTCACATGCTTGTTCACCAAGTGGGTGGAATGTCTCCCAGCCCCAAATTGCAAGGCAGAAACCGCAGCTGCCCTGATGATTAACCATATCTTTTCCCGTTTTTTTCTACCTCAAAGGATTGAGTCAGACAGAGGTAGCCACTTCACCAGTGAAGTAATGACAAAGATGTGGGAGATACTGGGGGTCAAAAGAAAGTTGCATATTGCTTACCGGCCAGCTTCTTCTGGGGCAGTAGAGAGATATAACCGAACCATTGTGAGCATATTAAAGAAGTTTGTGGCAGATTCTGGGCCAAGTTGGGATATCCGATTACCTCTGGTCCTAATGGCCATCAGATCTACCCCTTCATCTGCAACCAAAATGTCACCATTTGAGTTGATGACTGGGCGCAAGATGGTGCTTCCTCAGCATTTGCTCTACAGGACCCAAGAGCAGACACTGATAAATGCCTCCACTACTCATGAGTATGTGGAGAATTTAAGGAAACACCTTCAACATGCTTTTGCTTATGCTCAGCGGAATCTAGAAAGATCGGCTGATAGCATGAAGACCCATTATGACCTGAAAACTTCCAGGAAGGAATATCAGGTGGGAGACCGGGTCTATCTATACAACTTCCAAAGGAACCAGGCCAAGCAGCGCAAATTTTTGCCTACATGGAAGGGACCCTTTGAGATCATCGACAAGATCTCTCCTGTGGCCTACAAAATCCACATCCCCAAAGGTCCTTTGGCAGCGGGGGAAGACAAGTGGGTCCACATAAACCAGTGGAAATGTTGCCATCCCAGGCACACTCTGCAACAACTGGAGGAATCCTCTGGAATCCTAGCGGGTACTGTCTCAGACTAATTCAGTTCCAATCATAAAACATACCACATCTAGTCTCTAAAATATTGTGATTTGCATGAAACTGTCTCTTAGTTATACTGTTTTTTTTTTCAAAATAAGAATGTAATGTTTCGTGATGATGAAATGCATATGCTGCCCCACTATCTCAACAGTGGTGGAAAAACGTCTATGAGTAGGTATTGCCGCTCTTCCTTTGTCGTCCTAGGAGAAAGAAAACCTGGAGACGGGCCAAGGAGGACGATCCGGAGACCGGGAGCAGAGACGCGATGGGCCCTGTGTACCGCCCAATACTCCCATCAGGACCGGCGAGGAGAACCGATCGATCAGTACCGGATGGAGAAGAAGATGCTGAGCTGTGCCATTTGCAGAATTGGAAGAAGATTATGCGGACAGACCGGTGCGTGGGTCAAAACCCTTGTGCACCCGACTCCCCATCGACTCAAATTCAAAGTGCAGTCGCGTGGGGGGGGCTTGTTGGGTGTCCTGACCCACGTTTAAGCTATCATGCTACAACATTTGGTGCTGTGGGCTTAGAAAATTCAAGATGGCGGAAAACCCACATGTGCGCCGAAATCCAGGAAAGCTGCGCAGTTTGTGCGCACACCAAAATGGTTGCCTCACTTGCCACCCACCAGTGCGAGAATGATAGGCCGGGTTGCCATGAGGGAAATGGGTTGCCAAAGGAAAAACAGTAGCGCCGGTTAGCTTCAAAGCGCTTTAAAACCACCCTGTGTTTCTCTGAAGGCAGGCTCAAAATGTCTATTTTAAACATTGCAACACATCTAAAAACTCACTGGACACCAGCAGACATTTGGTAGAATGGAGTGTTGTGTGCCTACAAAATCTGGGAAATGAAGAGCCCAAAACAATGCTTATAGCAAAACTGCTATGGAGTCAGCAGTTTAAGTTGCACTGGATTTAAAGACACTAAAATCGAAAATGTTTAGATTAAATGAGTGACCTATGTTTGGTGTCACATGCCTTTGTAATTGTTTAAATGTCATAGTTTTAAACTTAGAATCAGCATTCTAGCTGCATATGTAAAAATGTTTAGTTTATTTGAATGCAGAAACTGGGGAACAGAAGTGACATTTTATCTAAAAAAAAAAAACTGGCTTAAGGAACTGAACTTTGCCTGGCAACTACCCCCATCAGGAGTGAAACTTGAGTCACAGCTGTGTTCCCAGGCCAATCTGCCTTTTGCTGGCCACACTAAGGATATGCCATCTCCCTGATAATTGAATTAAGGGGAGCCCCACAGAACACAGGAGCTCTGAACAATGCAACCCCCTTCACCCAGGCAGATGGTTTATTACAGAGGTCGTAAAGCAGCTTCCTCTTGGCAGAAGCTGGGAGGGGCACTGCCTGTGAGAGCAAGCTGGCTTGGCAGAACTGGAAAAACCAGAAATTCAACCTTGTGCTGGAGGAAAACCACACCCCTTTGGGGCCAGAACATAACTCTAAAAAGATGAATAACTCATAGAGCGGACATGTGAAAATTGTATAAATGACACCATAATTCTTGTGATTTTTCTGCCCACATTTTAAGAGGTTTTTAGAACCGGTGGCATGTTCAGGGGGGTTTTTGCGGAAAAGTGGATATTACTCAAAATGTGTGCATGTGAAAAATCTGACACTTCATCAACTAATGTCCATACTCCCTGCGCACATGTATGTAAAGTGGGGTCAATGTCAGAAATGGCAAAATCAGTTAAAAAGTGCAAAATATTGCCATTTCTGAATGCAAGCCCCCAGGAAGAGCAAAGTTTGGACAGGGTATATCTCCTGTGATATGTGATGTGTGCATGTAATTTTAAACCAATGTTTACCTGTGCAAATATGTCTTTTGTTATCAAATATAGATTGTGTGCAAGTTGACAGGAGGAGTGGACTTTCTGAAGGCTGTAAAATGACATCACTCTGACACAACTTAGCTCCCCCAATCAAGTGAGAAATGGAAGTTTGACCAATTAGAAGCTGAGAGAGAGGTAGGGTCAGTGATGCTCACACACACCCATTTCAAAACACATAAAAGCAGAGAGACAGGACAGATAGGGACTTTCAAATCCATTTGCAGCTGGAAGCTCTGCCGGGAAAATCCATACTTTACCTCCATCAATCTCCAGAGAAAGCTGTGCAGAAAGATCCAGACTTTAAATCCCTCAATCTTCAGAATCCAGAGAGAGAGCAGACCCAGATCACTGTGAAGTGCAGAGACCAGAGGCGAGTCTAAAACCTGACCAGATCCGTGGCGTGGCCCATTTAATTCAAGAATATAGTGTGATTACATAGTAAAACTGTACCAAACCAAAGCTCTTAGTTTAAATTCATCTAATTCAATCTATTTAACCTAAGTAGAACTGCCTGATAACTCCAAATCTGTCACCTGTCATTCTAGCTGCAAAATCTGTCACTTGTCATTTTGAGCTTTTAAAATTTCAAATCTGAAAAACAACCTTTACAAAATCGCTCATATCTCCGCGACCGTTTGTGCTAGAGACTTGCAGTAACTTTCATTTGGAAGCTGAGATCCTAGGCTTTCTTAAGACCCCAAAACGATAGTGATAGTCCTTGTAGTTCTTCTGTAATAGCGCCCGACGCATTCAAGAATTTTACCGCGATTTGCAAATTTCTCCACGTGTAAAAAAATCTGCTGCTGCTTGCCTTCCATTTGCCAGAAATTCGTTTAACCTGCTAATCATTCCTGAATCATTGCAAGAGTGAGCCTGAGCTAATATTAACTTGATTTCACTCACCCTGAACCTCTAAAGGGAATTAAAAGCATTTTAGCATATTTTTTTCTTCATTTCCAGCACATTTAAAAGCATTTTGCCTGTGTTTTCAACTTCTGTAGTCTAAGTTGCTGGGTGAACTGAATTACATTTGAATTGCATTTCTGAGAACTGTGTGCTTCCCTCCATTTCCTTGCATTGCATAAAAAGGGGGGGTGAATTGCCAGAGAAAAGTGATTACATTGTTTTGTTGAAATCATATTGAGTATTTTCTATACTGCATTTCATTCATTCAACCTTGCATTTCCTTGAACCCTATAAAACATTCTCTTCCACATTATTCTTCTGTCCCTATTTACCAGTGTGCTATCTTATCCATTTCATGTCAACTCCTTAGTGATTATAAAGAAGTGTGCTAGTGCCAGATTCTCCGTTGTTAATCTTTATCATATCAGATTAAGTGTGATATTCAATTATTAATTTATTATAAAGCGTGATATAATATATATTGTTTAAGTATCAAATAAACCTTTAAACTTGCAAAACAGAACTACTTCTTGGCTCAGTGGGGTCAGGGGGATTCCAAGGGAGGGGTGTTATATAGGGGTAGTCATCCAGAACGCATGAACTGGACATAAAGATATATCAATAAGGGTTTTCATTCAGTATTCTAGACTAGGCGTTGACTTGGCTGTAGTGCTGAATTGAATCCTCTTACACTTCCTAACGAGACCCCCACAAGTGTAGTGCCCACTCCCTTCCTAAAGAGACCCCCACAAGTGTAGTGCCCACTCCCTTCCTAGAGCGGCCCCCACAGTGTCATGCCGACTCACTTCCTAAAGCAACCCCCACAAGTGTAGTGCCCACTCGATTCCAAAAGCGACACCCACAGGTGTAGTGCCCACTCGTTTCCTAGAGTGACCCCCACAGGTGTAGTGCACACTCCCTTCCTAATGCGACCCCCACAGGCGTAGTGCCCACTCCCTTCCTAAAGCGACTCTACAGGTGTAGTGGCCACTCCCTTACTAAAGTGACTGCACAAGTGTAGTGGCCACTCCCTTCCTAAAGCAGCCCCTACAGGTGTAGTGTCCACTCCTTTCCTAAAGTGACTCCAAAAGGCATAGTGGCCACTCCCTTCCCAAACCGGCCCCCCACAGGTGTAGTGGCCACTCCCTTCCTAAAGTGACACCCACAGGTATTGTGCCCACTCCCTTCCTAAAGCGACACCCACAGGTGGCGTACCCACTCCCTTCCTAAAACGACCCCCACAGGTGTAGTACCCATTCCCTTCCTAAAGCGACCCCCACAAGTGTAGTGCCCATTCCCTTCCTAAAGCGACCTCCACAGGTGTAGTGGCCACTCCCTTCCTAAAGTGACCCCCTCAGGTGTAGTGCCCACTCCCTTCCTAAAGTGACCCCCACAAGTGTAGTGGCCAATCCCTTCCTAAAGCAACCCCCACAGGTGTAGTGCCCACTCCCTTCCTAAAGCGACCCCCACAGGTGTTGTGCCGACTCCCTTCCTAATGAGACCCCCACAAGTGTAGTGCCCACTCCCTTCCTTAAGAGATCCCCACAGGTGTAGTGCCCACTACCTTCCTAATGGGACTTCCACAAGTGTAGAGTCCACTCCCTTCCTAATGCGACCCCCACAGGTGTAGTGGCCACTCCCTTCCTAAAGCGACCCCCAGAGGTGTAGTGGCCACTCCCATACTAAAGCGACCCCACAGGTGTAGTGGCCACTCCCTTACCAAAGTGACCCCATAGGTGTATTGGCCACTCCCTTCCTAAAGCAACCCCCACAGGTGTAGTGCCCAATCCCTTCCTAAAGCAGCCCCTACAGGTGTAGTGTCCACTCCCTTCCTAAAGCTACCCCCACAAGTGTAGTGCCCACTCCCTTACTAAAGCGACCCCCACAGGCCTAGTGGCCACTATCTTCCTAAAGCGACCTCCCACAAGTGTAGTAGCCACACCCTTCCTAAAGCGACCTCCACAGGTGTAGTGGCCACTCCCTTCCTAAAGTGACCCCCACAAGTGTAGCGGCCACTCCCTTCCTAAAGCAACCCCCACAGGTGTAGGGATCACTCCCTTCTATAAAGTGACCCCCACAAGTGTAGTGCCCACTCCCTTCCTAAAGCGAACCCCACAGGTGTCGTGCCCACTCCCGTCCTGACGCGAACCCCACAAGTGTAGTGCCCACTCCCTTCCTAAAGAGATCCCCACGGGTGTAGTGCCCACTCCCTTCCTAATGCTACTTCCACAAGTGTAGTGACCACTCCCTTCCTAATGCGACCCTCACAGGTGTAGTGCCCACTCCCTTCCTAAAGTGACCCCAACAGGCGTAGTGCCCACTCCCTTCCTAAAGCGACCCCAACAGGCGTAGTGACCACTCCCTTCCTAAAGCGACCCCCACAGGCGTAGTGCCCACTCCCTTCCTAACATGACCCTCACAAGTGTTGTGCCCACTCCCTTCCTTAAGCAACCACCACAGGCGTAGTGGCCACTACCTTCCAAAAGCGACCCCCACAAGTGTAGTGGCCAATCCCTTCCTAAAGCAACCCCCACAGGTGTAGTGCCCACTCCCTTCCTAAAGCGACCCCCACAGGTGTCGTGCCGACTCCCTTCCTAATGAGACCCCCACAAGTGTAGTGCCCACTCCCTTCCTAAAGAGATCCCCACAGTTGTAGTGCCCACTCCCTTCCTAGTGCGACTTCCACAAGTGTAGTGTCCACTCCCTTCCTAATGCGACCCCCACAGGTGTAGTGGCCACTCCCTTCCTAAAGCGACCCCCAGAGGTGTAGTGGCCACTCCCATCCTAAAGCGACCCCACAGGTGTAGTGGCCACTCCCTTACCAAAGCGACCCCATAGGTGTATTGGCCACTCCCTTCCTAAAGCAACCCCCACAGGTGTAGTGCCCACTCCCTTCCTAAAGCAGCCCCTACAGGTGTAGTGTCCACTCCCTTCCTAAAGCTACCCCCACAAGTGTAGTGCCCACTCCCTTACTAAAGCGACCCCCACAGGCGTAGTGGCCACTATCTTCCTAAAGCGACCCCCCACAAGTGTAGTAGCCACACCCTTCCTAAAGCGACCTCCACAGGTGTAGTGGCCACTCCCTTCCTAAAGCGACCCCCACAAGTGTAGCGGCCACTCCCTTCCTAAAGCAACCCCCACAGGTGTAGGGATCACTCCCTTCTATAAAGCGACCCCCACAAGTGTAGTGCCCACTCCCTTCCTAAAGCGAACCCCACAGGTGTCGTGCCCACTCCCGTCCTGACGCGAACCCCACAAGTGTAGTGCCCACTCCCTTCCTAATGCGACCCTCACAGGTGTAGTGCCCACTCCCTTCCTAAAGTGACCCCAACAGGCGTAGTGCCCACTCCCTTCCTAAAGCGACCCCAACAGGCGTAGTGACCACTCCCTTCCTAAAGCGACCCCCACAGGCGTAGTGCCCACTCCCTTCCTAACGTGACCCCCACACGTGTTGTGCCCACTCCCTTCCTTAAGCAACCACCACAGGCGTAGTGGCCACTACCTTCCAAAAGCGACCCCCACAAGTGTAGTGGCCACTCCCTTCCTAAAGCGACCCCCACAGGTGTAGTGCCCACTCCCTTCCTAAAGCAACCCCCACAGGCGTAGTGACCACTCCCTTCCTAAAGTGACCCCCACAGGTGTAGTGGCCACTCCCTTCCCAAAGCAACCCCCCACAGGTGTAGTCGCCACTCCCTTCCTTAAGTGACCACCACAGGCGGAGTGGCCACTACCTTCCTAAAGCGACCCCCACAAGTGTAGTGGCCACTCCGTTCCTAAACCGAACCCCACAGGTGTAGTGCCCACTCCCTTCCTAAAGCGACCCCCACAAGTGTTGTGCCCACTCCCTTCCTAACGATACCCCCACAAGTGTAGTGCCCACTCCCTTCCTAAAGAGATCCCCACAGGTGTAGTGCCCACTCACTTCCTAATGCGACTTACACGAATGTAGTGTCCACTCCCTTCCTAATGTGACCCTCACAGGTGTAGTGCCCACTCCCTTCCTAAAGCGACCACAACAGGCGTAGTGCCCACTCCTTTGCTAAAGCGACCCCCACAGGTGTAGTGGCCACTCCCTTCCTAAAGCAACCCCCACAGGCGTAGTGCCGACTCCCATCCTAAAGCGACCCCACAGGTGTAGTGGCCACTCCCTTACTAAAGTGACCCCACTGGTGTATTGGCCATTCCCTTCCTAAATCAAACCCCACAGGTGTAGTGCCCACTCCCTTCCTAAAGCAGCCCATACAGTTGTAGTGTCCACTCCCTTCCTAAAGCGACCCTCACAAGTGTAGTGCCCACTCTTTTCCTAAAGCGACCACCACAGGCATTGTGGCCACTACCTTCCTAAAGCGACCCACCAGAAGTGTAGTAGCCACACTCTTCCTAAAGCGACCTCCACAGGTGTAGTGGCCACTCCCTTCCTAAAGCGACCCCCACAGGTGTAGTGCCCATTCCCTTCGTAAAGCGACCCCCACAAGTGTAGTGGCCACTCCCTTCCTAAAGCAACCACCACAGGTGCAGGGCACACTCCGTTCCTAAAGCGACCCCCACAAGTGTAGTGCCCACTCCCTTCCTAAAGCGACCCCCGCAGGTGTCATGCCCACTCCCTTCCTAACACTTCCCACACAAGTGTAGTGCCCACTGCCTTCCTAAAGCGACTTCTACAAGTGTAGTGTCGACTCCCTTCCTAATATGACCCTCACAGGTGTAGTGCCCACTCCCTTCCTAAAGTGACTCCCACAGGTGTAGTGGCCACTCCCTTCATAAAGCGACCCCACAGGTGTAGTGGCTACTCCCTTACAAAATCGTTCACAGGTGTATTGGCCACTGCCTTCCTAAAGGAACCCCCTTCACAGGTGTAGTGCCCACTCCCTTCCTAAAGCAGCCCCTACAGGTGTAGTGTCCACTCCCTTCCTAAAGCGACCCCCCTAGGTGTAGTGGCCATTCCCTTCCTAAAGTGACCCCCACAGGCATAGTGGCCACTCCCTTCCTAAAGCGACTGCCACAGGTGTAGTGGCCACTCCCTTCCTAAAGCGACCCCACAGGTGTAGTGGCCACTCCCTTACTAAAGCGACCCCATAGGTGTATTGGCCACTCCCTTCCTAAAGCAACCCCCACAGGTGTAGTGCCCACTCCCTTCCTAAAGCAGCCCCCACAAGTGTAGTGGCCACTCCCTTCCTAAAGCGACCCCCACAAGTGTAGTGCCCACTCCCTTCCTAACGCGACCCCCACAAGTGTTGTGCCCTCTCCCTTCCTTAAGCGACCACCACAGGCGTAGTGGCCACTACCTTCCTAAAGCGACCCCCACAAGTGTAGTGGCCACTCCCTTCCTAAAGCGACCCCCACAGGTGTAGTGCCCACTCCCTTCCTAAAGCAACCCCCACAGGCGTAGTGACCACTCCCTTCCTAAAGTGACCCCCACAGGCGTAGTGGCCACTCCCTTCCCAAAGCGACCCCCCACAGGTGTAGTCGCCACTCCCTTCCTTAAGCGACCACCACAGGCGGAGTGGCCACTACCTTCCTAAAGCGACCCCCACAAGTGTAGTGGCCACTCCGTTCCTCAACCGAACCCCACAGGTGTAGTGCCCACTCCCTTCCTAAAGTGACACCCACAAGTGTTGTGCCCACTCCCTTCCTAACGAGACCCCCACAAGTGTAGTGCCCACTCCCTTCCTAAAGAGATCCCCACTGGTGTAGTGCCCACTCACCTCCTAACGCGACTTACACAAATGTAGTGTCCACTCCCTCCCTAATGCGACCCTCACAGGTCTAGTGCCCACTCCCTTCCTAAAGCGACCCCAACAGGCGTAGTGCCCACTCCCTTCCTAAAGCGACCCCCACAGGTGTAGTGGCCACTCCCTTCCTAAAGCAACCCCCACAGGCGTAGTGCCCACTCCCTTCCTAAAGCAACCCCCACAGGTGTAGGGGCCACTCCCATCCTAAAACGACCCCACAGGTGTAGTGGCCACTCCCTTACTAAAGTGACCCCACTGGTGTATTGGCCATTCCCTTCCTAAATCAAACCCCACAGGTGTAGTGCCCACTTCCTTCCTAAAGCAGCCCATACAGGTGCAGTGTCCACTCCCTTCCTAAAGCGACCCTCACAAGTGTAGTGCCCACTCTTTTCCTAAAGCGACACCACAGGCGTTGTGGCCACTACCTTCCTAAAGCGACCCCCCAGAAGTGTTGTAGCCACACTCTTCCTAAAGCGACCTCCACAGGTGTAGTGGCCACTCCCTTCCCAAAGGGACCCCCACAGGTGTAGTGCCCATTCCCTTCGTAAAGCGACCCCCACAAGTGTAGTGGCCACTCCCTTCCTAAAGCTACCCCCACAGGTGCAGGGCACACTCCCTTCCTACAGCGACCCCCACAAGTGTAGTGCCCACTCCCTTCCGAAAGCGACCCCTGCAGATGTCGTGCCCACTCCCTTCCTAACACGTCCCACACAAGTGTAGTGCCCACTCCCTTCCTAAAGCATCTTCTACAAGTGTAGTGTCGACTCCCTCCCTAATATGACCCTCACAGGTGTAGTGCCCACTCCCTTCCTAAAGTGACCCCAACAGGCGTAGTTGCCATTCCCTTCATAAAGCGACCCCACAGATGTAGTGGCCACTCCCTTACAAAAGCGTCCCACAGGTGTATTGGCCACTCCCTTCCTAAAGGAACCCCCTTCACAGGTGTAGTGCCCACTCCCTTCCTAAAGCAGCCCCTACAGGTGTAGTGTCCACTCCTTTCCTAAAGTGACTCCAACAGGCGTAGTGCCCACTCCCTTCCTAAAGTGACACCCACAAGTGTAGTGGCCACTCCCTTCCTAACGAGACCCCCACAAGTGTAGTGCCCACTCCCTTCCTAAAGAGATCCCCACTGGTGTAGTGCCCACTCACTTCCTAATGCGACTTACACAAATGTATTGTCCACTCCCTCCCTAATGCGACCCTCACAGGTGTAGTGCCCACTCCCTTCCTAAAGCGACCCCAACAGGCGTAGTGCCCACTCCCTTCCTAAAGTGACACCCACAAGTGTTGTGCCCACTCCCTTCCTAACGAGACCCCCACAAGTGTAGTGCCCACTCCCTTCCTAAAGAGATCCCCACTGGTGTAGTGCCCACTCACTTCCTAATGCGACTTACACAAATGTAGTGTCCACTCCCTCCCTAATGCGACCCTCACAGGTGCAGTGCCCACTCCCTTCCTAAAGCGACCCCAACAGGCGTAGTGCCCACTCCCTTCCTAAAGCGACCCCCACAGGTGTAGTGGCCACTCCCTTCCTAAAGCAACCCCCACAGGCGTAGTGCCCACTCCCTTCCTAAAGCAACCCCCACAGGTGTAGGGGCCACTCCCATCCTAAAGCGACCCCACAGGTGTAGTGGCCACTCCCTTACTAAAGTGACCCCACTGGTGTATTGGCCATTCCCTTCCTAAATCAAACCCCACAGGTGTAGTGCCCACTCCCTACAGGTGCTGTGTCCACTCCCTTCCTAAAGCGACCCTCACAAGTGTAGTGCCCACTCTTTTCCTAAAGCGACCACCACAGGCGTTGTGGCCACTACCTTCCTAAAGCGAGCCCAAGCGAGCCCCCAGAAGTGTTGTAGCCACACTCTTCCTAAAGCGACCTCCACAGGTGTAGTGGCCACTCCCTTCCTAAAGGGACCCCCACAGGTGTAGTCCCCATTCCCTTCGTAAAGCGACCCCCACAAGTGTAGTGGCCACTCCCTTCCTAAAGCTACCCCCACAGGTGCAGGGCACACTCCCTTCCTACAGCGACCCCCACAAGTGTAGTGCCCACTCCCTTCCTAAAGCGACCCCTGCAGATGTCGTGCCCACTCCCTTCCTAACACGTCGCACACAAGTGTAGTGCCCACTCCCTTCCTAAAGCAACTTCTACAAGTGTAGTGTCGACTCCCTTCCTAATATGACCCTCACAGGTGTAGTGCCCACTCCCTTCCTAAAGTGACCCCAACAGGCGTAGTGGCCACTCCCTTCATAAAGCGACCCCACAGATGTAGTGGCCACTCCCTTACAAAAGCGTCCCACAGGTGTATTGGCCACTCCCTTCCTAAAGGAACCCCCTTCACAGGTGTAGTGCCCACTCCCTTCCTAAAGCAGCCCCTACAGGTGTAGTGTCCACTCCCTTCCTAAAGCGACCCCCCCAGGTGTAGTGGCCACTCCCTTCCTAAAGCGACTGCCACAGGTGTAGTGGCCACTCCCTTACTAAAGCGACCCCATAGGTGTACTGGCCACTCCCTTCCTAAAGCAACCCCACTGGTGTAGTACCCACTCCCTTCCTAAAGCAGCCCCTGCAGGTGTAGTGTCCACTCCCTTCCTAAAGCGACCCCCACAAGTGTAGTGCCCACTCCCTTCCTAAAGTGACCACCACAGACATAGAGGCCACTACCTTCCTAAAGCAACCCGCCAGAAGTGTAGTAGTCACACCCTTCCTAAAGCGACCTCCACAGGTGTAGTGGCCACTCCCTTCCTAAAGCGACCCCCACAGGTTTAGTGCCCATTCCCTTCCTAAAGCGACCCCCACAAGTGTAGTGGCCACTCTCTTCCTAAAGCAACCCCCACAGGTGCAGGGCCCACTCCCTTCCTAAAGCCACCCCCACAAGTGTAGTGCCCACTCCCTTCCTAAAGCGACCCCCACAGGTGTCGTTCCCACTCCCTTCCTAACACGTCCCCCACAAGTGTAGTGCCCACTCCCTTCCTAAAGACATCCCCACAGGTGTAGTGCCCACTCCCTTCCTAACGCGACCCCCACAAGTGTTGTTCCCACTCCCTTCCTTAAGCGACCACCACAGGCGTAGTGGCCACTACCTTTCTAAAGCGACCCCCACAAGTGTAGTGGCCACTACCTTCCTAAAGCGACCCCCACAGGTGTAGTGCCCACTCCCTTCCTAAAGCAACCCCCACATGCGTAGTGACCACTCCCTTCCTAAAGTGACCCCCACAGGCGAAGTGGCCACTCCCTTCCCAAAGCGACCCCCACAAGTGTAGTGGCCACTCCGTTCCTAAACCGAACCACACAGGTGTAGTGCCCACTCCCTTCCTAAAGCGACCCCCACAAGTGTTGTGCCCACTCCCTTCCTAACGATACCCCCACAAGTGTAGTGCCCACTCTTTTCCTAAAGCAACCACCACAGGCGTTGTGGCCACTACCTTCCTAAAGCGACCCCCCAGAAGTGTAGTAGCCACACTCTTCCTAAAGCGACCTCCACAGGTGTAGTGGCCACTCCCTTCCTAAAGCGACCCCCACAGGTGTAGTGCCCATTCCCTTCGTAAAGCGACCCCCACAAGTGTAGTGGCCACTCCCTTCCTAAAGCAACCCCCACAGGTGCAGGGCACACTTCCTTCCTAAAGCGACCCCCACAAGTGTAGTGCCCACTCCATTCCTAAAGCGACCCCCGCAGCTGTCGTGCCCACTCCCTTCCTAACACGTCTCACACAAGTGTGGTGCCCACTCCCTTCCTAAAGCGACTTCTACAAGTGTAGTGTCGACTCCCTTCCTAATATGACCCTCACAGGTGTAGTGCCCACTCCCTTCCTAAAGTGACCCCAACAGGCGTAGTGCCCACTCCCTTCCTAAAGCGACCCCCACAGGTGTAGTGGCCACTCCCTTCATAAAGCGACCCTACAGGTGTAGTGGCCACTCCCTTACAAAATCGTTCACAGGTGTATTGGCCACTCCCTTCCTAAAGGAACCCCCTTCACAGGTTTAGTGCCCACTCCCTTCCTAAAGCAGCCCCTACAGGTGTAGTGTCCACTCCCTTCCTAAAGCGACTGCCACAGGTGTAGTGGTCACTCCCTTCCTAAAGCGACCCCACAGGTGTAGTGGCCACTCCCTTACTAAAGTGACCCCATAGGTGCATTGGCCACTCCCTTCCTAAAGCAACCCCCACAGGTGTAGTGCCCACTCCCTTCCTAAAGCAGCCCCCACAAGTGTAGTGGCCACTCCCTTCCTAAAGCGACCCCCACAAGTGTAGTGCCCACTCCCTTCCTAACGCGACCCCCACAAGTGTTGTGCCCACTCCCTTCCTTAAGCGACCACCACAGGCGTAGTGGCCACTACCTTCCTAAAGCGACCCCCACAAGTGTAGTGGCCACTCCCTTCCTAAAGCGACCCCCACAGGTGTAGTGCCCACTCCCTTCCTAAAGCAACCCCCACAGGCGTAGTGACCGCTCCCTTCCTAAAGTGACCCCCCCACAGGTGTAGTGCCCACTCCCTTCCTAAAGCAACCCCCACAGACGTAGTGACCACTCCCTTCCTAAAGTGACCCCCACAGGCGTAGTGGCCACTCCCTTCCCAAAGCGACCCCCCACAGGTGTAGTCGCCACTCCCTTCCTTAAGCGACCACCACAGGCGGAGTGGCCACTACCTTCCTAAAGCGACCCCCACAAGTGTAGTGGCCACTCCGTTCCTAAACCGAACCCCACAGGTGTAGTGCCCACTCCCTTCCTAAAGCGACCCCCACAAGTGTTGTGCCCACTCCCTTCCTAACGAGACCCCCACAAGTGTAGTGCCCACTCCCTCCCTAAAGAGATCCCCACTGGTGTAGTGCCCACTCACTTCCTAATGCGACTTACACAAATGTAGTGTCCACTCCCTTCCTAATGCGACCCTCACAGGTGTAGTGCCCACTCCCTTCCTAAAGCGAACCCAACAGGCGTAGTGCCCACTCCCTTCCTAAAGCGACCCCCACAGGTGTAGTGGCCACTCCCTTCCTAAAGCAACCCCCACAGGCGTAGTGCCCACTCCCTTCCTAAAGCGACCCCCACAGGTGTAGGGGCCACTCCCATCCTAAAGCGACCCCACAGGAGTAGTAGCCACTCCCTTACTAAAGTGACCCCACTGGTGTATTGGCCATTCCCTTCCTAAATCAAACCCCACAGGTGTAGTGCCCACTCCCTTCCTAAAGCAGCCCATACAGGTGTAGTGCCCACTCTTTTCCTAAAGCGACCACCACAGGCGTTGTGGCCACTACCTTCCTAAAGCGACCCCCCAGAAGTGTAGTAGCCACACTCTTCCTAAAGCGACCTCCACAGGTGTAGTGGCCACTCCCTTCCTAAAGCGACCCCCACAGGTGTAGTGCCCATTCCCTTCGTAAAGCGACCCCCACAAGTGTAGTGGCCACTCCCTTCCTAAAGCAACCCCCACAGGTGCAGGGCACACTCCCTTCCTAAAGCGACCCCCACAAGTGTAGTGCCCACTCCCTTCCTAAAGCGACCCCTGCAGGTGTCGTGCCCACTCCCTTCCTAACACGTCCCACACAAGTGTAGTGCCCACTCCCTTCCTAAAGCAACTTCTACAAGTGTAGTGTCGACTCCCTTCCTAATATGACCCTCACAGGTGTAGTGCCCACTCCCTTCCTAAAGTGACCCCAACAGGCGTAGTGGCCACTCCCTTCATAAAGCGACCCCACAGGTGTAGTGGCCACTCCCTTACAAAAGCGTCCCACAGGTGTATTGGCCACTCCCTTCCTAAAGGAACCCCCTTCACAGGTGTAGTGCCCACTCCCTTCCTAAAGCAGCCCCTACAGGTGTAGTATCCACTCCCTTCCTAAAGCGACCCCCCCAGGTGTAGTGGCCACTCCCTTCCTAAAGTGACCCCCACAGGCATAGTGGCCACTCCCTTCCTAAAGCGACTGCCACAGGTGTAGTGGCCACTCCCTTCCTAAAGCGACGCCACAGGTGTAGTGGCCACTCCCTTACTAAAGCGACCCCATAGGTGTATTGGCCAATCCCTTCCTAAAGGAACCACACAGGTGTAGTGCCCACTCCCTTCCTAAAGCAGCCCCTACAGGTGTGGTGTCCACTCCCTTCCTAAAGCGACCCCCCCACAAGTGTAGTGCCCACTCCCTTCCTAAAGTGACCACCACAGACATAGTGACCACTACCTATCTAAAGCAACCACACAGGTGTAGTGCCCACTCCCTTACTAAAGCGACCCCATAGGTGTATTGGCCAATCCCTTCCTAAAGCAACCACAAAGGTGTAGTGCCCACTCCCTTCTTAAAGCAGCCCCTACAGGTGTCGTGCCCACTCCCTTCCTAACACGTCCCACACAAGTGTGGTGCCCACTCCCTTCCTAAAGCGACTTCTACAAGTGTAGTGTCGACTCCCTTCCTAATATGACCCTCACAGGTGTAGTGGCCACTCCCTTCCTAAAGTGACCCCAACAGGCGTAGTGCCCACTCCCTTCCTAAAGCGACCCCCACAGGTGTAGTGGCCACTCCCTTCATAAAGCGACCCCACAGGTGTAGTGGCCACTCCCTTACAAAATCGTTCACAGGTGTATTGGCCACTCCCTTCCTAAAGGAACCCCCTTCACAGGTTTAGTGCCTACTCCCTTCCTAAAGCAGCCCCTACAGGTGTAGTGTCCACTCCCTTCCTAAAGCGACCCCCCAAGGTGTAGTGGCCATTCCCTTCCTAAAGTGACCCCCACAGGCATAGTGGCCACTCCCTTCCTAAAGCGACTGCCACAGGTGTAGTGGTCACTCCCTTCCTAAAGCGACCCCACAGGTGTAGTGGCCACTCCCTTACTAAAGTGAGCCCATAGGTGTATTGGCCACTCCCTTCCTAAAGCAACCCCCACAGGTGTAGTGCCCACTCCCTTCCTAAAGCAGCCCCCACAAGTGTAGTGGCCACTCCCTTCCTAAAGCGACCCCCACAAGTGTAGTGCCCACTCCCTTCCTAACGCGACCCCCACAAGTGTTGTGCCCACTCCCTTCCTTAAGCGACCACCACAGGCGTAGTGGCCACTACCTTCCTAAAGCGACCCCCACAAGTGTAGTGGCCACTCCCTTCCTAAAGCGACCCCCACAGGTGTAGTGCCCACTCCCTTCCTAAAGCAACCCCCACAGGCGTAGTGACCACTCCCTTCCTAAAGTGACCCCCACAGGCGTAGTGGCCACTCCCTTCCCAAAGCGACCCCCCACAGGTGTAGTCGCCACTCCCTTCCTTAAGCGACCACCACAGGCGGAGTGGCCACTACCTTCCTAAAGCGACCCAAACAAGTGTAGTGGCCACTCCGTTCCTAAACCGAACCCCACAGGTGTAGTGCCCACTCCCTTCCTAAAGCGACCCCCACAAGTGTTGTACCCACTCCCTTCCTAACGAGACCCCCACAAGTGTAGTGCCCACTCCCTTCCTAAAGAGATCCCCACTGGTGTAGTGCCCACTCACTTCCTAATGCGACTTACAAAAATGTAGTGTCCACTCCCTTCCTAATGCGACCCTCACAGGTGTAGTGCCCACTCCCTTCCTAAAGCGACCCCAACAGGCGTAGTGCCCACTCCCTTCCTAAAGCGACCCCCACAGGTGTAGTGGCCACTCCCTTCCTAAAGCAACCTCCACAGGCGTAGTGCCCACTCCCTTCCTAAAGCGACCCCCACAGGTGTAGGGGCCACTCCCTTCCTAAAGTGACCCCAACAGGCGTAGTGGCCACTCCCTTCATAAAGCGACCCCACAGGTGTAGTGGCCCCTCCCTTACAAAAGCGTCCCACAGGTGTATTGGCCACTCCCTTCCTAAAGGAACCCCCTTCACAGGTGTAAAGCCCACTCCCTTCCTAAAGCAGCCCCTACAGGTGTAGTATCCACTCCCTTCCTAAAGCGACCCCCCCAGGTGTAGTGGCCACTCCCTTCCTAAAGTGACCCCCACAGGCATAGTGGCCACTCCCTTCCTAAAGCGACTGCCACAGGTGTAGTGGCCACTCCCTTCCTAAAGCGACGCCACAGGTGTAGTGGCCACTCCCTTACTAAAGCGACCCCATAGGTGTATTGGCCAATCCCTTCCTAAAGCAACCACACAGGTGTAGTGCCCACTCCCTTCCTAAAGCACCCCCTACAGGTGTGGTGTCCACTCCCTTCCTAAAGCGACCCCCACAAGTGTAGTGCCCACTCCCTTCCTAAAGTGACCACCACAGACATAGTGACCACTACCTTCCTAAAGCGACCCGCCAGAAGTGTAGTAGCCACACCCTTCCTAAAGCGACCTCCACAGGTGTAGTGGCCACTCCCTTCCCAAAGCGACCCCCCACAGGTGTAGTCGCCACTCCCTTCCTTAAGCGACCACCACAGGCGTAGTGGCCACTACCTTCCTAAAGCGACCCCCACAAGTGTAGTGGCCACTCCCTTCCTAAACCGAACCCCACAGGTGTAGTGCCCACTCCCTTCCTAAAGCGACCCCCACAAGTGTTGTGCCCACTCCCTTCCTAACGAGACCCCCACAAGTGTAGCGGCCACTCCCTTCCTAAAGAGATCCCCACAGGTGTAGTGCCCACTCACTTCCTAATGCGACCCCCACAATGTCATGCCCACTCCCTTCCTCAAGTGACCCCCACAAGTGTTGTGCCCACACCCTTCCTAACGAGACCCCCACAAGTGTAGTGCCCACTCCCTTCCTAAAGAGACCCCAACAAGTGTAGTGCCCACTCCATTCCTAGAGCGACCCCCACAGTGTCATGCCGACTCACTTCCTAAAGCAACCCCCACAAGTGTAGTGCCCACTCCCTTCCAAAAGCAACACCCACAGGTGTAGTGCCCACTCGTTTCCTAGAATGACCCCCACAGGTGTAGTGCCCACTCCCTTCCTAAAGCGACCCCCACAGGCGTAGTGCCCACTCCCTTCCTAAAGCGACTCTACAGGTGTAGTGGCCACTCCCTTACTAAAGTGACCGCACAAGTGTAGTGGCCACTCCCTTCCTAAAGCAGCCCCTACAGGTGTAGTGTCCACTCCTTTCCTAAAGTGACTCCAACAGGCGTAGTGGCCACTCCCTTCCAAACCGGCCCCCCACAGGTGTAGTGGCCACTCCCTTCCTAAAGTGACACCCACAGGTATTGTGCCCACTCCCTTCCTAAAGCGACACCCACAGGTGGCGTACCCATTCCCTTCCTAAAGCGACCCCCACAAGTGTAGTGCCCATTCCCTTCCTAAAGCGACCTCCACAGGTGTAGTGGCCACTCCCTTCCTAAAGTGACCCCCTCAGGTGTAGTGCCCACTCCCTTCCTAAAGTGACCCCCACAAGTGTAGTGGCCAATCCCTTCCTAAAGCAACCCCCACAGGTGTAGTGCCCACTCCCTTCCTAAAGCGACCCCCACAGGTGTTGTGCCGACTCCCTTCCTAATGAGACCCCCACAAGTGTAGTGCCCACTCCCTTCCTTAAGAGATCCCCACAGGTGTAGTGCCCACTACCTTCCTAATGGGACTTCCACAAGTGTAGAGTCCACTCCCTTCCTAATGCGACCCCCACAGGTGTAGTGGCCACTCCCTTCCTAAAGCGACCCCCAGAGGTGTAGTGGCCACTCCCATACTAAAGCGACCCCACAGGTGTAGTGGCCACTCCCTTACCAAAGCGACCCCATAGGTGTATTGGCCACTCCCTTCCTAAAGCAACCCCCACAGGTGTAGTGCCCACTCCCTTCCTAAAGCAGCCCCTACAGGTGTAGTGTCCACTCCCTTCCTAAAGCTACCCCCACAAGTGTAGTGCCCACTCCCTTACTAAAGCGACCCCCACAGGCCTAGTGGCCACTATCTTCCTAAAGCGACCTCCCACAAGTGTAGTAGCCACACCCTTCCTAAAGCGACCTCCACAGGTGTAGTGGCCACTCCCTTCCTAAAGCGACCCCCACAAGTGTAGCGGCCACTCCCTTCCTAAAGCAACCCCCACAGGTGTAGGGATCACTCCCTTCTATAAAGTGACCCCCACAAGTGTAGTGCCCACTCCCTTCCTAAAGCGAACCCCACAGGTGTCGTGCCCACTCCCGTCCTGACGCGAACCCCACAAGTGTAGTGCCCACTCCCTTCCTAAAGAGATCCCCACGGGTGTAGTGCCCACTCCCTTCCTAATGCTACTTCCACAAGTGTAGTGACCACTCCCTTCCTAATGCGACCCTCACAGGTGTAGTGCCCACTCCCTTCCTAAAGTGACCCCAACAGGCGTAGTGCCCACTCCCTTCCTAAAGCGACCCCAACAGGCGTAGTGACCACTACCTTCCTAAAGCGACCCCCACAGGCGTAGTGCCCACTCCCTTCCTAACATGACCCTCACAAGTGTTGTGCCCACTCCCTTCCTTAAGCAACCACCACAGGCGTAGTGGCCACTACCTTCCAAAAGCGACCCCCACAAGTGTAGTGGCCAATCCCTTCCTAAAGCAACCCCCACAGGTGTAGTGCCCACTCCCTTCCTAAAGCGACCCCCACAGGTGTCGTGCCGACTCCCTTCCTAATGAGACCCCCACAAGTGTAGTGCCCACTCCCTTCCTAAAGAGATCCCCACAGTTGTAGTGCCCACTCCCTTCCTAGTGCGACTTCCACAAGTGTAGTGTCCACTGCCTTCCTAATGCGACCCCCACAGGTGTAGTGGCCACTCCCTTCCTAAAGCGACCCCCAGAGGTGTATTGGCCACTCCCATCCTAAAGCGACCCCACAGGTGTAGTGGCCACTCCCTTACCAAAGCGACCCCATAGGTGTATTGGCCACTCCCTTCCTAAAGCAACCCCCACAGGTGTAGTGCCCACTCCCTTCCTAAAGCAGCCCCTACAGGTGTAGTGTCCACTCCCTTCCTAAAGCTACCCCCACAAGTGTAGTGCCCACTCCCTTACTAAAGCGACCCCCACAGGCGTAGTGGCCACTATCTTCCTAAAGCGACCCCCCACAAGTGTAGTAGCCACACCCTTCCTAAAGCGACCTCCACAGGTGTAGTGGCCACTCCCTTCCTAAAGCGACCCCCACAAGTGTAGCGGCCACTCCCTTCCTAAAGCAACCCCCACAGGTGTAGGGATCACTCCCTTCTATAAAGCGACCCCCACAAGTGTAGTGCCCACTCCCTTCCTAAAGCGAACCCCACAGGTGTCGTGCCCACTCCCGTCCTGACGCGAACCCCACAAGTGTAGTGCCCACTCCCTTCCTAATGCGACCCTCACAGGTGTAGTGCCCACTCCCTTCCTAAAGTGACCCCAACAGGCGTAGTGCCCACTCCCTTCCTAAAGCGACCCCAACAGGCGTAGTGACCACTCCCTTCCTAAAGCGACCCCCACAGGCGTAGTGCCCACTCCCTTCCTAACGTGACCCCCACACGTGTTGTGCCCACTCCCTTCCTTAAGCAACCACCACAGGCGTAGTGGCCACTACCTTCCAAAAGCGACCCCCACAAGTGTAGTGGCCACTCCCTTCCTAAAGCGACCCCCACAGGTGTAGTGCCCACTCCCTTCCTAAAGCAACCCCCACAGGCGTAGTGACCACTCCCTTCCTAAAGTGACCCCCACAGGTGTAGTGGCCACTCCCTTCCCAAAGCGACCCCCCACAGGTGTAGTCGCCACTCCCTTCCTTAAGCGACCACCACAGGCGGAGTGGCCACTACCTTCCTAAAGCGACCCCCACAAGTGTAGTGGCCACTCCGTTCCTAAACCGAACCCCACAGGTGTAGTGCCCACTCCCTTCCTAAAGCGACCCCCACAAGTGTTGTGCCCACTCCCTTCCTAACGATACCCCCACAAGTGTAGTGCCCACTCCCTTCCTAAAGAGATCCCCACAGGTGTAGTGCCCACTCACTTCCTAATGCGACTTACACGAATGTAGTGTCCACTCCCTTCCTAATGCGACCCTCACAGGTGTAGTGCCCACTCCCTTCCTAAAGCGACCACAACAGGCGTAGTGCCCACTCCCTTCCTAAAGCGACCCCCACAGGTGTAGTGGCCACTCCCTTCCTAAAGCAACCCCCACAGGCGTAGTGCCCACTCCCTTCCTAAAGTGACCCCCACAGGCGTAGTGGCCACTCCCTTCCCAAAGCGACCCCCCACAGGTGTAGTCGCCACTCCCTTCCTTAAGCGACCACCACAGGCGGAGTGGCCACTACCTTCCTAAAGCGACCCCCACAAGTGTAGTGGCCACTCCGTTCCTCAACCGAACCCACAGGTGTAGTGCCCACTCCCTTCCTAAAGTGACACCCACAAGTGTTGTGCCCACTCCCTTCCTAACGAGACCCCCACAAGTGTAGTGCCCACTCCCTTCCTAAAGAGATCCCCACTGGTGTAGTGCCCACTCACCTCCTAACGCGACTTACACAAATGTAGTGTCCACTCCCTCCCTAATGCGACCCTCACAGGTGTAGTGCCCACTCCCTTCCTAAAGCGACCCCAACAGGCGTAGTGCCCACTCCCTTCCTAAAGCGACCCCCACAGGTGTAGTGGCCACTCCCTTCCTAAAGCAACCCCCACAGGCGTAGTGCCCACTCCCTTCCTAAAGCAACCCCCACAGGTGTAGGGGCCACTCCCATCCTAAAACGACCCCACAGGTGTAGTGGCCACTCCCTTACTAAAGTGACCCCACTGGTGTATTGGCCATTCCCTTCCTAAATCAAACCCCACAGGTGTAGTGCCCACTTCCTTCCTAAAGCAGCCCATACAGGTGCAGTGTCCACTCCCTTCCTAAAGCGACCCTCACAAGTGTAGTGCCAACTCTTTTCCTAAAGCGACCACCACAGGCGTTGTGGCCACTACCTTCCTAAAGCGACCCCCCAGAAGTGTTGTAGCCACACTCTTCCTAAAGCGACCTCCACAGGTGTAGTGGCCACTCCCTTCCCAAAGGGACCCCCACAGGTGTAGTGCCCATTCCCTTCGTAAAGCGACCCCCACAAGTGTAGTGGCCACTCCCTTCCTAAAGCTACCCCCACAGGTGCAGGGCACACTCCCTTCCTACAGCGACCCCCACAAGTGTAGTGCCCACTCCCTTCCTAAAGCGACCCCTGCAGATGTCGTGCCCACTCCCTTCCTAACACGTCCCACACAAGTGTAGTGCCCACTCCCTTCCTAAAGCATCTTCTACAAGTGTAGTGCCGACTCCCTCCCTAATATGACCCTCACAGGTGTAGTGCCCACTCCCTTCCTAAAGTGACCCCAACAGGCGTAGTTGCCATTCCCTTCATAAAGCGACCCCACAGATGTAGTGGCCACTCCCTTACAAAAGCGTCCCACAGGTGTATTGGCCACTCCCTTCCTAAAGGAACCCCCTTCACAGGTGTAGTGCCCACTCCTTTCCTAAAGCAGCCCCTACAGGTGTAGTGTCCACTCCTTTCCTAAAGTGACTCCAACAGGCGTAGTGCCCACTCCCTTCCTAAAGTGACACCCACAAGTGTAGTGGCCATTCCCTTCCTAACGAGACCCCCACAAGTGTAGTGCCCACTCCCTTCCTAAAGAGATCCCCACTGGTGTAGTGCCCACTCACTTCCTAATGCGACTTACACAAATGTAGTGTCCACTCCCTCCCTAATGCGACCCTCACAGGTGTAGTGCCCACTCCCTTCCTAAAGCGACCCCAACAGGCGTAGTGCCCACTCCCTTCCTAAAGTGACACCCACAAGTGTTGTGCCCACTCCCTTCCTAACGAGACCCCCACAAGTGTAGTGCCCACTCCCTTCCTAAAGAGATCCCCACTGGTGTAGTGCCCACTCACTTCCTAATGCGACTTACACAAATGTAGTGTCCACTCCCTCCCTAATGCGACCCTCACAGGTGTAGTGCCCACTCCCTTCCTAAAGCGACCCCAACAGGCGTAGTGCCCACTCCCTTCCTAAAGCGACCCCCACAGGTGTAGTGGCCACTCCCTTCCTAAAGCAACCCCCACAGGCGTAGTGCCCACTCCCTTCCTAAAGCAACCCCCACAGGTGTAGGGGCCACTCCCATCCTAAAGCGACCCCACAGGTGTAGTGGCCACTCCCTTACTAAAGTGACCCCACTGGTGTATTGGCCATTCCCTTCCTAAATCAAACCCCACAGGTGTAGTGCCCACTCCCTACAGGTGCTGTGTCCACTCCCTTCCTAAAGCGACCCTCACAAGTGTAGTGCCCACTCTTTTCCTAAAGCGACCACCACAGGCGTTGTGGCCACTACCTTCCTAAAGCGAGCCCAAGCGAGCCCCCAGAAGTGTTGTAGCCACACTCTTCCTAAAGCGACCTCCACAGGTGTAGTGGCCACTCCCTTCCTAAAGGGACCCCCACAGGTGTAGTGCCCATTCCCTTCGTAAAGCGACCCCCACAAGTGTAGTGGCCACTCCCTTCCTAAAGCTACCCCCACAGGTGCAGGGCACACTCCCTTCCTACAGCGACCCCCACAAGTGTAGTGCCCACTCCCTTCCTAAAGCGACCCCTGCAGATGTCGTGCCCACTCCCTTCCTAACACGTCGCACACAAGTGTAGTGCCCACTCCCTTCCTAAAGCAACTTCTACAAGTGTAGTGTCGACTCCCTTCCTAATATGACCCTCACAGGTGTAGTGCCCTCTCCCTTCCTAAAGTGACCCCAACAGGCGTAGTGGCCACTCCCTTCATAAAGCGACCCCACAGATGTAGTGGCCACTCCCTTACAAAAGCGTCCCACAGGTGTATTGGCCACTCCCTTCCTAAAGGAACCCCCTTCACAGGTGTAGTGCCCACTCCCTTCCTAAAGCAGCCCCTACAGGTGTAGTGTCCACTCCCTTCCTAAAGCGACCCCCCCAGGTGTAGTGGCCACTCCCTTCCTAAAGCGACTGCCACAGGTGTAGTGGCCACTCCCTTACTAAAGCGACCCCATAGGTGTACTGGCCACTCCCTTCCTAAAGCAACCCCACTGGTGTAGTACCCACTCCCTTCCTAAAGCAGCCCCTGCAGGTGTAGTGTCCACTCCCTTCCTAAAGCGACCCCCACAAGTGTAGTGCCCACTCCCTTCCTAAAGTGACCACCACAGACATAGAGGCCACTACCTTCCTAAAGCAACCCGCCAGAAGTGTAGTAGTCACACCCTTCCTAAAGCGACCTCCACAGGTGTAGTGGCCACTCCCTTCCTAAAGCGACCCCCACAGGTTTAGTGCCCATTCCCTTCCTAAAGCGACCCCCACAAGTGTAGTGGCCACTCTCTTCCTAAAGCAACCCCCACAGGTGCAGGGCCCACTCCCTTCCTAAAGCCACCCCCACAAGTGTAGTGCCCACTCCCTTCCTAAAGCGACCCCCACAGGTGTCGTTCCCACTCCCTTCCTAACACGTCCCCCACAAGTGTAGTGCCCACTCCCTTCCTAAAGACATCCCCACAGGTGTAGGGCCCACTCCCTTCCTAACGCGACCCCCACAAGTGTTGTTCCCACTCCCTTCCTTAAGCGACCACCACAGGCGTAGTGGCCACTACCTTTCTAAAGCGACCCCCACAAGTGTAGTGGCCACTACCTTCCTAAAGCGACCCCCACAGGTGTAGTGCCCACTCCCTTCCTAAAGCAACCCCCACATGCGTAGTGACCACTCCCTTCCTAAAGTGACCCCCACAGGCGAAGTGGCCACTCCCTTCCCAAAGCGACCCCCACAAGTGTAGTGGCCACTCCGTTCCTAAACCGAACCACACAGGTGTAGTGCCCACTCCCTTCCTAAAGCGACCCCCACAAGTGTTGTGCCCACTCCCTTCCTAACGATACCCCCACAAGTGTAGTGCCCACTCTTTTCCTAAAGCAACCACCACAGGCGTTGTGGCCACTACCTTCCTAAAGCGACCCCCCAGAAGTGTAGTAGCCACACTCTTCCTAAAGCGACCTCCACAGGTGTAGTGGCCACTCCCTTCCTAAAGCGACCCCCACAGGTGTAGTGCCCATTCCCTTCGTAAAGCGACCCCCACAAGTGTAGTGGCCACTCCCTTCCTAAAGCAACCCCCACAGGTGCAGGGCACACTTCCTTCCTAAAGCGACCCCCACAAGTGTAGTGCCCACTCCCTTCCTAAAGCGACCCCCGCAGCTGTCGTGCCCACTCCCTTCCTAACACGTCTCACACAAGTGTGGTGCCCACTCCCTTCCTAAAGCGACTTCTACAAGTGTAGTGTCGACTCCCTTCCTAATATGACCCTCACAGGTGTAGTGCCCACTCCCTTCCTAAAGTGACCCCAACAGGCGTAGTGCCCACTCCCTTCCTAAAGCGACCCCCACAGGTGTAGTGGCCACTCCCTTCATAAAGCGACCCTACAGGTGTAGTGGCCACTCCCTTACAAAATCGTTCACAGGTGTATTGGCCACTCCCTTCCTAAAGGAACCCCCTTCACAGGTTTAGTGCCCACTCCCTTCCTAAAGCAGCCCCTACAGGTGTAGTGTCCACTCCCTTCCTAAAGCGACTGCCACAGGTGTAGTGGTCACTCCCTTCCTAAAGCGACCCCACAGGTGTAGTGGCCACTCCCTTACTAAAGTGACCCCATAGGTGCATTGGCCACTCCCTTCCTAAAGCAACCCCCACAGGTGTAGTGCCCACTCCCTTCCTAAAGCAGCCCCCACAAGTGTAGTGGCCACTCCCTTCCTAAAGCGACCCCCACAGGTGTAGTGCCCACTCCCTTCCTAAAGCAACCCCCACAGGCGTAGTGACCACTCCCTTCCTAAAGTGACCCCCCCACAGGTGTAGTGCCCACTCCCTTCCTAAAGCAACCCCCACAGGCGTAGTGACCACTCCCTTCCTAAAGTGACCCCCACAGGCGTAGTGGCCACTCCCTTCCCAAAGCGACCCCCCACAGGTGTAGTCGCCACTCCCTTCCTTAAGCGACCACCACAGGCGGAGTGGCCACTACCTTCCTAAAGCGACCCCCACAAGTGTAGTGGCCACTCCGTTCCTAAACCGAACCCCACAGGTGTAGTGCCCACTCCCTTCCTAAAGCGACCCCCACAAGTGTTGTGCCCACTCCCTTCCTAACGAGACCCCCACAAGTGTAGTGCCCACTCCCTCCCTAAAGAGATCCCCACTGGTGTAGTGCCCACTCACTTCCTAATGCGACTTACACAAATGTAGTGTCCACTCCCTTCCTAATGCGACCCTCACAGGTGTAGTGCCCACTCCCTTCCTAAAGCGACCCCAACAGGCGTAGTGCCCACTCCCTTCCTAAAGCGACCCCCACAGGTGTAGTGGCCACTCCCTTCCTAAAGCAACCCCCACAGGCGTAGTGCCCACTCCCTTCCTAAAGCGACCCCCACAGGTGTAGGGGCCACTCCCATCCTAAAGCGACCCCACAGGAGTAGTAGCCACTCCCTTACTAAAGTGACCCCACTGGTGTATTGGCCATTCCCTTCCTAAATCTAACCCCACAGGTGTAGTGCCCACTCCCTTCCTAAAGCAGCCCATACAGGTGTAGTGTCCACTCCCTTCCTAAAGCGACCCTCACAAGTGTAGTGCCCACTCTTTTCCTAAAGCGACCACCACCGGCGTTGTGGCCACTACCTTCCTAAAGCGACCCCCCAGAAGTGTAGTAGCCACACTCTTCCTAAAGCGACCTCCACAGGTGTAGTGGCCACTCCCTTCCTAAAGCGACCCCCACAGGTGTAGTGCCCATTCCCTTCGTAAAGCGACCCCCACAAGTGTAGTGGCCACTCCCTTCCTAAAGCAACCCCCACAGGTGCAGGGCACACTCCCTTCCTAAAGCGACCCCCACAAGTGTAGTGCCCACTCCCTTCCTAAAGCGACCCCTGCAGGTGTCGTGCCCACTCCCTTCCTAACACGTCCCACACAAGTGTAGTGCCCACTCCCTTCCTAAAGCAACTTCTACAAGTGTAGTGTCGACTCCCTTCCTAATATGACCCTCACAGGTGTAGTGCCCACTCCCTTCCTAAAGTGACCCCAACAGGCGTAGTGGCCACTCCCTTCATAAAGCGACCCCACAGGTGTAGTGGCCACTCCCTTACAAAAGCGTCCCACAGGTGTATTGGCCACTCCCTTCCTAAAGGAACCCCCTTCACAGGTGTAGTGCCCACTCCCTTCCTAAAGCAGCCCCTACAGGTGTAGTATCCACTCCCTTCCTAAAGCGACCCCCCCAGGTGTAGTGGCCACTCCCTTCCTAAAGTGACCCCCACAGGCATAGTGGCCACTCCCTTCCTAAAGCGACTGCCACAGGTGTAGTGGCCACTCCCTTCCTAAAGCGACGCCACAGGTGTAGTGGCCACTCCCTTACTAAAGCGACCCCATAGGTGTATTGGCCAATCCCTTCCTAAAGGAACCACACAGGTGTAGTGCCCACTCCCTTCCTAAAGCAGCCCCTACAGGTGTGGTGTCCACTCCCTTCCTAAAGCGACCCCCCACAAGTGTAGTGCCCACTCCCTTCCTAAAGTGACCACCACAGACATAGTGACCACTACCTTCCTAAAGCAACCACACAGGTGTAGTGCCCACTCCCTTACTAAAGCGACCCCATAGGTGTATTGGCCAATCCCTTCCTAAAGCAACCACACAGGTGTAGTGCCCACTCCCTTCTTAAAGCAGCCCCTACAGGTGTCGTGCCCACTCCCTTCCTAACACGTCCCACACAAGTGTGGTGCCCACTCCCTTCCTAAAGCGACTTCTACAAGTGTAGTGTCGACTCCCTTCCTAATATGACCCTCACAGGTGTAGTGGCCACTCCCTTCCTAAAGTGACCCCAACAGGCGTAGTGCCCACTCCCTTCCTAAAGCGACCCCCACAGGTGTAGTGGCCACTCCCTTCATAAAGCGACCCCACAGGTGTAGTGGCCACTCCCTTACAAAATCGTTCACAGGTGTATTGGCCACTCCCTTCCTAAAGGAACCCCCTTCACAGGTTTAGTGCCTACTCCCTTCCTAAAGCAGCCCCTACAGGTGTAGTGTCCACTCCCTTCCTAAAGCGACCCCCCCAGGTGTAGTGGCCATTCCCTTCCTAAAGTGACCCCCACAGGCATAGTGGCCACTCCCTTCCTAAAGCGACTGCCACAGGTGTAGTGGTCACTCCCTTCCTAAAGCGACCCCACAGGTGTAGTGGCCACTCCCTTACTAAAGTGAGCCCATAGGTGTATTGGCCACTCCCTTCCTAAAGCAACCCCCACAGGTGTAGTGCCCACTCCCTTCCTAAAGCAGCCCCCACAAGTGTAGTGGCCACTCCCTTCCTAAAGCGACAGCCACAATTGTAGTGCCCACTCCCTTCCTAACGCGACCCCCACAAGTGTTGTGCCCACTCCCTTCCTTAAGCGACCACCACAGGCGTAGTGGCCACTACCTTCCTAAAGCGACCCCCACAAGTGTAGTGGCCACTCCCTTCCTAAAGCGACCCCCACAGGTGTAGTGCCCACTCCCTTCCTAAAGCAACCCCCACAGGCGTAGTGACCACTCCCTTCCTAAAGTGACCCCCACAGGCGTAGTGGCCACTCCCTTCCCAAAGCGACCCCCCACAGGTGTAGTCGCCACTCCCTTCCTTAAGCGACCACCACAGGCGGAGTGGTCACTACCTTCCTAAAGCGACCCAAACAAGTGTAGTGGCCACTCCGTTCCTAAACCGAACCCCACAGGTGTAGTGCTCACTCCCTTCCTAAAGCGACCCCCACAAGTGTTGTGCCCACTCCCTTCCTAACGAGACCCCCACAAGTGTAGTGCCCACTCCCTTCCTAAAGAGATCCCCACTGGTGTAGTGCCCACTCACTTCCTAATGCGACTTACAAAAATGTAGTGTCCACTCCCTTCCTAATGCGACCCTCACAGGTGTAGTGCCCACTCCCTTCCTAAAGCGACCCCAACAGGCGTAGTGCCCACTCCCTTCCTAAAGCGACCCCCACAGGTGTAGTGGCCACTCCCTTCCTAAAGCAACCTCCACAGGCGTAGTGCCCACTCCCTTCCTAAAGCGACCCCCACAGGTGTAGGGGCCACTCCCTTCCTAAAGTGACCCCAACAGGCGTAGTGGCCACTCCCTTCATAAAGCGACCCCACAGGTGTAGTGGCCACTCCCTTACAAAAGCGTCCCACAGGTGTATTGGCCACTCCCTTCCTAAAGGAACCCCCTTCACAGGTGTAAAGCCCACTCCCTTCCTAAAGCAGCCCCTACAGGTGTAGTATCCACTCCCTTCCTAAAGCGACCCCCACAGGCATAGTGGCCACTCCCTTCCTAAAGCGACTGCCACAGGTGTAGTGGCCACTCCCTTCCTAAAGCGACGCCACAGGTGTAGTGGCCACTCCCTTACTAAAGCGACCCCATAGGTGTATTGGCCAATCCCTTCCTGAAGCAACCACACAGGTGTAGTGTCCACTCCCTTCCTAATGCGACCCTCACAGGTGTAGTGCCCACTCCCTTCCTAAAGCGACCCCAACAGGCGTAGTGCCCACTCCCTTCCTAAAGCGACCCCCACAGGTGTAGTGGCCACTCCCTTCCTAAAGCAACCTCCACAGGCGTAGTGCCCACTCCCTTCCTAAAGCGACCCCCACAGGTGTAGGGGCCACTCCCTTCCTAAAGTGACCCCAACAGGCGTAGTGGCCACTCCCTTCATAAAGCGACCCCACAGGTGTAGTGGCCACTCCCTTACAAAAGCGTCCCACAGGTGTATTGGCCACTCCCTTCCTAAAGGAACCCCCTTCACAGGTGTAAAGCCCACTCCCTTCCTAAAGCAGCCCCTACAGGTGTAGTATCCACTCCCTTCCTAAAGCGACCCCCCCAGGTGTAGTGGCCACTCCCTTCCTAAAGTGACCCCCACAGGCATAGTGGCCACTCCCTTCCTAAAGCGACTGCCACAGGTGTAGTGGCCACTCCCTTCCTAAAGCGACGCCACAGGTGTAGTGGCCACTCCCTTACTAAAGCGACCCCATAGGTGTATTGGCCAATCCCTTCCTGAAGCAACCACACAGGTGTAGTGCCCACTCCCTTCCTAAAGCACCCCCTACAGGTGTGGTGTCCACTCCCTTCCTAAAGCGACCCCCACAAGTGTAGTGCCCACTCCCTTCCTAAAGTGACCACCACAGACATAGTGACCACTACCTTCCTAAAGCGACCCGCCAGAAGTGTAGTAGCCACACCCTTCCTAAAGCGACCTCCACAGGTGTAGTGGCCACTCCCTTCCCAAAGCGACCCCCCACAAGTGTAGTCGCCACTCCCTTCCTTAAGCGACCACCACAGGCGTAGTGGCCACTACCTTCCTAAAGCGACCCCCACAAGTGTAGTGGCCACTCCCTTCCTAAACCGAACCCCACAGGTGTAGTGCCCACTCCCTTCCTAAAGCGACCCCCACAAGTGTTGTGCCCACTCCCTTCCTAACGAGACCCCCACAAGTGTAGTGGCCACTCCCTTCCTAAAGAGATCCCCACAGGTGTAGTGCCCACTCACTTCCTAATGCGACCCCCACAATGTCATGCCCACTCCCTTCCTCAAGCGACCCCCACAAGTGTTGTGCCCACACCCTTCCTAACGAGACCCCCACAAGTGTAGTGCCCACTCCCTTCCTAAAGAGACCCCAACAAGTGTAGTGCCCACTCCATTCCTAGAGCGACCCCCACAGTGTCATGCCGACTCACTTCCTAAAGCAACCCCCACAAGTGTAGTGCCCACTCCCTTCCAAAAGCGACACCCACAGGTGTAGTGCCCACTCGTTTCCTAGAGTGACCCCCACAGGTGTAGTGCCCACTCCCTTCCTAAAGCGACCCCCACAGGCGTAGTGCCCACTCCCTTCCTAAAGCGACTCTACAGGTGTAGTGGCCACTCCCTTACTAAAGTGACCGCACAAGTGTAGTGGCCACTCCCTTCCTAAAGCAGCCCCTACAGGTGTAGTGTCCACTCCTTTCCTAAAGTGACTCCAACAGGCATAGTGGCCACTCCCTTCCAAACCGGCCCCCCACAGGTGTAGTGGCCACTCCCTTCCTAAAGTGACACCCACAGGTATTGTGCCCACTCCCTTCCTAAAGCGACACCCACAGGTGGCGTACCCACTCCCTTCCTAAAACGACCCCCACAGGTGTAGTACCCATTCCCTTCCTAAAGCGACCTCCACAGGTGTAGTGGCCACTCCCTTCCTAAAGTGACCCCCTCAGGTGTAGTGCCCACTCCCTTCCTAAAGTGACCCCCACAAGTGTAGTGGCCAATCCCTTCCTAAAGCAACCCCCACAGGTGTAGTGCCCACTCCCTTCCTAAAGCGACCCCCACAGGTGTCGTGCCGACTCCCTTCCTAATGAGACCCCCACAAGTGTAGTGCCCACTCCCTTCCTAAAGAGATCCCCACAGGTGTAGTGCCCACTCCCTTCCTAATGCGACTTCCACAAGTGTAGTGTCCACTCCCTTCCTAATGCGACCCCCACAGGTGTAGTAGCCACTCCCTTCCTAAAGCGACCCCCAGAGGTGTAGTGGCCACTCCCATACTAAAGCGACCCCACAGGTGTAGTGGCCACTCCCTTACCAAAGCGACCCCATAGGTGTATTGGCCACTCCCTATCTAAAGCAACCCCCACAGGTGTAGTGCCCACTCCCTTCCTAAAGCAGCCCCTACAGGTGTAGTGTCCACTCCCTTCCTAAAGCTACCCCCACAAGTGTAGTGCCCACTCCCTTACTAAAGCGACCCCCACAGGCCTAGTGGCCACTATCTTCCTAAAGCGACCCCCCACAAGTGTAGTAGCCACACCCTTCCTAAAGCGACCTCCACAGGTGTAGTGGCCACTCCCTTCCTAAAGCGACCCCCACAAGTGTAGCGGCCACTCCCTTCCTAAAGCAACCCCCCAGGTGTAGGGATCACTCCCTTCTATAAAGCGACCCCCACAAGTGTAGTGCCCACTCCCTTCCTAAAGCGAACCCCACAGGTGTCGTGCCCACTCCCTTCCTAAAGAGATCCCCACGGGTGTAGTGCCCACTCCCTTCCTAAAGAGATCCCCACGGGTGTAGTGCCCACTCCCTTCCTAATGCTACTTCCACAAGTGTAGTGACCACTCCCTTCCTAATGCGACCCTCACAGGTGTAGTGCCCACTCCCTTCCTAAAGTGACCCCAACAGGCGTAGTGCCCACTCCCTTCCTAAAGCGACCCCAACAGGCGTAGTGACCACTCCCTTCCTAAAGCGACCCCCACAGGCGTAGTGCCCACTCCCTTCCTAACGTGACCCCCACAAGTGTTGTGCCCACTCCCTTCCTTAAGCAACCACCACAGGCGTAGTGGCCACTACCTTCCAAAAGCGACCCCCACAAGTGTAATGGCCAATCCCTTCCTAAAGCAACCCCCACAGGTGTAGTGCCCACTCCCTTCCTAAAGCGACCCCCACAGGTGTTGTGCCGACTCCCTTCCTAATGAGACCCCCACAAGTGTAGTGCCCACTCCCTTCCTAAAGAGATCCCCACAGGTGTAGTGCCCACTCCCTTCCTAATGCGACTTCCACAAGTGTAGTGTCCACTCCCTTCCTAATGCGACCCCCACAGGTGTAGTGGCCACTCCTTTCCTAAAGCGACCCCCAGAGGTGTAGTGGCCACTCCCATCCTAAAGCGACCCCACAGGTGTAGTGGCCACTCCCTTACCAAAGCGACCCCATAGGCGTAGTGGCCACTACCTTCCAAAAGCGACCCCCACAAGTGTAGTGGCCACTCCCTTCTTAAAGAGACCCCTACAGGTGTAGTGCCCACTCCCTTCCTAAAGCAACCCCCACAGGCGTAGTGACCACTCCCTTCCTAAAGTGACCCCCACAGGTGTAGTGGCCACTCCCTTCCCAAAGTGACCCCCCACAGGTGTAGTCGCCACTCCTTTCCTTAAGCGACCACCACAGGCGGAGTGGCCACTACCTTCCTAAAGCGACCCCCACAAGTGTAGTGGCCACTCGGTTCCTAAACCGAACCCCACAGGTGTAGTACCCACTCCCTTCCTAAAGCGACCCCCACAAGTGTTGTGCCCACTCCCTTCCTAACGATACCCCCACAAGTGTAGTGCCCACTCCCTTCCTAAAGTGATCCCCACAGGTGTAGTGCCCACTCACTTCCTAATGCGACTTACACGAATGTAGTGTCCACTCCCTTCCTAATGCGACCCTCACAGGTGTAGTGCCCACTCCCTTCCTAAAGTGACCCCAACAGGCGTAGTGCCCACTCCCTTCCTAAAGCGACCCCCACAGGTGTAGTCGCCACTCCCTTCCTAAAGCAACCCCCACAGGCGTAATGCCGACTCCCATCCTAAAGCGACCCCACAGGTGTAGTGGCCACTCCCTTACTAAAGTGACCCCACTGGTGTATTGGCCATTCCCTTCCTAAATCAAACCCCACAGGTGTAGTGCCCACTCTTTTCCTAAAGCGACC